>NW_012267354.1:2964583-2967310 GCF_000151885.1 Dipodomys ordii
AGAGAAGCAAACTCTGTAGAATTTCAATCCCTGTAGTACAACTTTTCTTCTCCCTGGACAATTAGTACTTATCATTGTCTCAGAAGTTATCTTTGCCTGAATTGGGACTTAATTATTTTAATAGGAGGCAGTGAAGTAGAAAACTTAACAGCAACTCAAGTGTCCAGAGCTTGTGTCAAGTGTCTTCAAACTTGTTTTCATCTGCTCCAAGTTGCAAGCTTGGAGCAGAATGGGAGTAGTTCCCTAGACAGAATAAGCCACTTTCTTTTCTATCTCAAGTCATTCTTCAACAGAATATAATAAAGCTGGTAAGTATTGGGGACTCCATATTTGAGCAAGTCCTTACCAGTTCCTTGACAGGACAAGGGGTCTTGAGCCATGCCTCCAATGCAACATTTTTCTGGAAAATTGGAGATAGGGTCCTCAGAGTTTTCTGTTGGCAAACAACTGAGTCCCTCCAGATTCAAGTCTCCTAATTAGGGCAGGGATGTGAGGCACTGGTGCACACTTTCTAAAATTTTTATTTGTACAAAGTAGGGGGGAAGTGTTTCAATTTTGGTCTTTCCATTTGTGCATAAAATGTGTTCCAATCAAACTAACCTGTTCTGTTTTTCTTCACCTGTTCAATTGGTAAAGAATTAATAGCTGGAAACTTGCCTTGAGCTGAACAACTAAGGAACAGGACCTAGGCCCAGAGTTCAAGCCTCACAACCCCCCCGCCAAAATAGGAACTGGTCCCTGATAGCTCATGCTTGTAATCCTAGCACTAAGGAGGCTGAGACCTGAGGATCACATGTCTAAGCCAGCCAAGGCAGCAAAGAGATTCTTTCCTCCAATAAACCACCAGAAAATTGGAGGTTGTGCTGTGGCTCAAGTGGTTGAGTGCTAGCCTTGAGCTGAAGAACTCAAGGACAGTGCCCACACCCTGAGTTCAAGCCCCATGACTGGGAAAAAAATCAAAATAAACAAATATCCAACAATTAAGAAATTAAACAGGAAAAAATATTAAAAGTTAAATAGCAAAAAATTAATGCAACGACAATTAATGCAATTAAAAATAGGCAAATAACTTGAACAGACAACTCTTAGAAGTACAAGTCATTAATAGATAAATGAAGAAATGTTCAACATCCATATCCATAAAGGAAATGAAAATAAAAACTACACTAAGATTCCATCTCACCAGTCATAATGATTATCATCAAAAACAAACAGCAATAAATACTATCAGATTAAAGGGAAAAAGAATCTATGGACCCCTTGGTAGAATGTAAACTAGTGCAGCTATTATGGAAATATGTTTTCCTTTGCTCATATACTAACAACAAATGGGACTCAAAGATTCAATGAGATCATCATTGTCTTTTCAAAAAACCAAACAGAACCAAAACAGAAGTAAACTTCTGTTTTTTATCTACACTGAAGAATAATGCTTCTATTATTTATTCTACTGCCCTGAAGGAACACTGAGAATAAATATACACACACAGGACTGGAATTTTATGTAAAGGCAGCTTTTTTCCCCCACAAAGTTGGAGCAACACTGGGCTGGGCTGGGAGGCAAAGTCATGGTTATTGTTTCCCATTTTGTGTATCTTGAACACTAAAGAGACAAAAAATACTGTGCCTAAACCAACAGAATGTCAGTTAATAGCATGTAAATTTTCCATTTTCTGATGTTGAGTAGGGAAATCCAGACACAGAGGTATTGAGCATGTTTTATATGCTATTTATTAAAGTAAACAGAAATTGAAAAGTAGATATAATTAACTTTATCTGGGACAATGGGTAGCATTTCTTTATTTTTTACAGTATTTGTTTATGATAATTATAAGTTCTTTCCCCTCATGTTTTTATCTATGCTATGTATTTCCACATTATCTGTGTGTGCATGTGTGTTTATGTATAAAATCATTAAATTCTGTTGGTTTAACAACACAGGGATGTTTTCCCCAAGGTCCTGAAACTCTCTTTAGAGCTGTTATCCTCATGGAAGGCTTTGGCAAATTGTTCAGTATTTGCATAAAGGAAATAGCTTAACTTCACTGAGAACTTCCCCTGTCAAAAGGTGTGAAGAGTGTATTTTTTTTTTTGTTGTTGGTTGTGGAGCCTGAATTCTGAGTATGGGGGCTGTCCCTTAGCTCTTCAGCTCAAGGCTAGCGCTCTACCACTTGAGCCACAGCACCACTCCTGGCTCTTTTTGTTTATGTGGTGCTTAGGAATCAAACACATGGTCTCATGTATACAAGGCAAGCAGGCTACCACTGAGCCCCCTTCTGAGCCCTGATTTTAGTTTTTTGAGCAATCTCCATAATGATTTCTTTAGTGATTATACTAATTCACATTCCCTCTAACAAACAATGCAAAATCATTTTTCCTGCGTGATCATCAGCATTTATTGTTTGTTTTCTTGATAACAGTGATTCATACTATGGTGAAATAGAATCTCTGTATATTTATGACATGCATTTCTTTTACAAATCAAGATGTTGAACAATTTTCATGTGTATAGTTGCCATTTGTTGTTTTTAATGGTGTCCATTCATTTGCCTAAAAGTTAATTAGATTAATTGAGTTTTAACATTTAGATTTTTGGACTCATATATACTAGATATCTAGTGGTCTGGAGATTAGCAAAAAAAGACCTTAACCGATACGTGAAATTATCTATTACATCTGTTTGGGTTTTTTTAATTTGCTGTGATTCAATTAGGAAATTCTTGTGCT
>NW_012267354.1:2967360-2978129 GCF_000151885.1 Dipodomys ordii
AGGATCCTCTTAGTTAAGACACTGTTGGGATTCCAAGTCCATATCCTCTCTGAAATAAGAAACTCAGAAGAGTAACATATTATGAGGAAACTTTCTTGTGTTTAAAATAATGGAGAAATCAAGATGCTTCAATATGTGGACATTGAACAAGAAATGTGTTGAAAGTAAACAAATGTATGATTTTAAGAAATGCACACAGGGCACAGGTGGCTCACAACTGTAATCCTAGCTACTCAAGAGGATGAGATCTGAGCATCGTGGTTCAAAGCCAGCTGGGGCAGGAAAAGTCACGAACGTCATGAAACTCTGATTTCCAATTTAGCACCCGGAAAGTGGAAGAGGTGCTGTGGCTCAAGTGGTAGAGTGGTTACTTTGAGCTGAGGAAAGTGCCTGGGCCCAGAGTTCAAGCTCATGAAGAAAGAAAGCAAGAAGGCAAGAAAGGAAGGAAGGAAGGAAGGAAGGATACAGCAACTTCAGTAGTATGTCAAAATGTTTGGTGAAATGTTAGCTGTTAAATGCAATGATAGTGCACCCAGGTTTACTGTATTAACTGCAAGATGCTTTCTTTGTCTTGACTATATTCATGAGACATTTATGTGTCCTAGTAACAACAATGAAAGTAAATAACTCATTTTTCAAGTTGAATCATCACATTTTTCATTATTTTGCTAATAATTGGTAATGAAGTAGAGTAGTCATAACAAGTTCTATTTATCTATACATCCATGTGTCATGTTATTCACATTCATGAAAGTGAAGATTGCACATATTGCCTACCCACACAATTTCTAACAGAGACATTTATATTTCCAGAGACCAGTGCTCGGCCTATTGTTGTTGCTTCCTCTAGCAAGTTTCCAAAGTCAGAGCTCAGGAGATGATTTATGGAACAAATAGAATTTTGGCTTCCATTCCATCAACTGCTTTCTACACCACCTAGTCTCAGAAAAAACAGAGTAAGACCTCTCCCTCTTTGCTTATAGAAACCCTTGTTCTGATTCAAAAATCTTGGTTAAGTGAGATCTGAAGACAGCAGAAGGCTTTAAGAACACAGCTGAAAAGGTTTTGTGCTCCTTCTAGATGACCCTGAGATGCAGTGGTCTTCCCAGAGCATGGATGAGCTGAGATTCTTTCTGTGGATGCCTGAAGCAGTGGGAGTTTCCTGAACTTCCACTTTTTCTGGTCTCCATGGAAAATCAGAGAAATGTCCACATTGGTTTTAGCAATCACAACACACTCCTGCCTTCGGGAGTGTTGGTCCTTTTGTGCCATGAATGCAACCGACATTTGTATGTATGAAAGGGTGAATACTCAGGATTGTGACTGGAGCAAAGACATGGAGTTGTTCCTGTGCAGGCCATGTCATGAGTGACTTGAAGTGGAAGCTGTGTTCTCCAAAGGTGCAGTCTCGTGGCCTGTGAAATTTATAGTAGAGATATCAGTGCCAGCGATGGCACAGCTATACATTGGAGCACCATCTGGAGCATTGTTTTCAAAGCCAGGATAGCATCCTAGCATCCTTTGTAAAAGAATAGTTTCTTCCTGTATGTATTCCTAGATATTTCCTGACCATTATGGTCTTGGATGTGTTTCTAATTGGCATGCAGTATTTCTCAGGATCAATTTCTTTAATGCTTTTGAAACCAAACATCTTATTTTCTGTACAGATCTAAGTGACACCTTTTAATTCTTCATTTTTCTTTTGTTCCTTAGAAAGTTGCTGGTACATACTTACAAGGTACTAAATAACTTCCTCAAGATTGTGAACACTAAAGCTTATTTGGTCTAACATTAATACAAGGTGATTGGTTAATCAAAAGTTGAGGTTTGAGGGAAAATATACTATGTATTTGAAGGAACAGAAGTATTTTCTTCCTAAAAAAGAAATTACAGGATGAGAATAGGAAGAAAATAAGGATCTGTCTGGCCAAGATTCTAGAATCTCTGAATCAGTCTTAGATTTACAAGAACTTGACATCTTAAAAATAAAAGAAATCTTCGAAAATAAATCCTTAGTTTCATGATTTCATAGTATGGTAGCATAAAGAAATTTGGATTGTATTACACCTATAGCTCATTGAGGAAACAATGTAAAGTAATTTTTGTACTTCTCAGTGAACTTTCCAGTATTTAGCAACCTGTGAATTCCCCACGATCAAGATGTGCAGTCACGTGTCATGATAGAACCTATATAAATTGTGGAAATAAAATCTGCCCAATTAAAAAAAAGAAGACAGATCAAGAGACTGAGAGTACTATGAGTAGCTCTGATTTCTGGGCTGGAATTGTGTGTTAACTTGGAGCTATGAAGGTAGAGGACTCCCTTGTGCTGTTTATACAGATGGAAAGCCATGTACCTACTGCTCCAGCCCATCAGACTCTGACCCATCACATCTGGAAGAACCATAAGGGAGAGCAGAAGCCACCTAACTATAGGCTTAGATAGATGCATATGACAATAATCAACATGTATTTCAATTCTGGAGCTGTTCATACTATTGAGGAACAGATAGAGCTTATCAGAGAGTTCAAGACCCAAAACAAGAGGAGATAGGGAAGAACTTGCCATGAAGTCTTTGGTTAGAGCTTTCTCCACTGGGTGGTTCAGGGGCTGATGATAATGACCTGGACCATGGTGAGGAGACAGGTGGTGCAGATGAAAGGCCTAGAGCTAATTTTTCCATATAAATCACAGTTTTTCAACCAACATCACCTAGGAAGTTTATGAAACAAAGATCTGTGGTTAATATACCTCTGGCCCCTATGCTACAAATAATAAATTTATTTGAAAAAAATGTGAATGTTGATAAGGTATATGGGTTTCTTTTTTTCAGGACCTATAATGATAGTATATAAATGTTTCACAAGTACAAGGAAGTTTCCTAAAATTCCAGGACCAGTAGCATATAGAAGATTATCCTTTGAATGAGGTTACTCCAAATCATCTGATTTCATGAACAGCACCAGGGAAAGCCTTTTGAGAAGCACAAGGAAGTAAAGATGACATATTTCAGGTCTATTGATTTTTCCTGTTTATATAGTAAAGCAACGGTTTATGAAATATGTAAATGGACAAGGTCATTTTCTTGAAGATGCCTAATTTTCTTTCTTTCCTCATTTCCTCCCTCCCTTGTATCCTCATTTCCTTCATTTGTTCTCCTTTTGTTTACATTTTATCTTCTTTCCCTCACATCTTTCCTCTTTTCCTTCCCTCTTCCTTGCATCCCTATTTCCCTTCCTTCCTTCCTTCCTTATTTCCTTCCTTCCTTCCTTCCTTCCTTCCTTCCTTCCTTCCTTCCTTCCTTCCTTCCATCCTTCTTGCCTTCCTTCCTCTCTATCTTTTTCACTCTGTCTATCTGTCTGTCTGTCTCTCAGGTCCTGCTGTCTTTGATCTTTTTAGCTCAATCAAGGTTACCACTTTACCAATTGAAACACAGCTGCACTTCCACATTTTTTTTAATTTTTGTGGTTTATTAGAGATAAATGTCCCATGGACTTTCGTTCCTTGGCTGTTCTGGAACTGTGATCCTCCGATCTAAATCTCCTAAGTAGCTAGAATTACAGGCATGAGGTATCAGTGTCTAGCACTTTCATCCTTTCTTGATTCCTGGGACCTGGGGATTCATGATGACTACAATTTAGACACAGATTAAATGCATCCACCTGTTTTACCTTCTTTGTATTCCTCATGTCCAAATTTTCTATGATCATTTTCTTTTTCCACAAGAGGTAAACAAAAGCAATAAATATATGCAGTCAAGTTCCAATGTGTACACATTTCAGTTCTCATACCCAATACATACAATCATGAGGGTGGATTTTTTCTTTTCTTTTCTTTTTTATTTTAATCAGGTGTGTTGCTCCTAGGTGTGTTCCTGAGCCTGTTTGTGTTCAAACTTAGTATTCTACCAATTGCGTAACAACACTAATTCAGGTTTTAGAGTAGTTCATTGGCGATAAGAGTGTCAGGGGGACTCTTTTTGCCTCGGCTGGCTTTGTGTGTGCCTACTATGATCGTCAGATCTCAACCTCTACAGTAGTTAAGATTACAGGCATGAGCCACCAGAACCTGTAATTGGTAGTTCTGTTGTACTTTTCCTTCCCTAGGATCATTTGTATGATCCTGTATACATTCATCCTTCAAGTAAGCAAAGAATCCATACCCTGTAAACCAAACTACTCTAAAATCTCCTGCTGTGATTGCAAAACCATTTTAAGAAGTGGTATCTTTGTCTTTTCTATGCATTCTGTATTATATTAAAAAATGAAGATCACAAATTTATGTTGCTTTTATTCTTACAAATTATAAAAGCTTCCCTTGTCAACCAGAATTTAGTCCCCAACAATTTTTTTGTTTATCAATTTTATTTGTGCAATACTTACAAGATTATTCCCCACCTCTTATGACAGTTATCATATAGACAGTTTGCAGAAGAATATGAATATGTCTCCATAGTGAACTTTTTCCCAACCAGTAACCTTCCTAGCATAATGCTGTCTATGGGTCAAAAATCAGCTTGGAATTTTGTCCCTTAGTAATACCTGACCCCACCGGGCTGTGTACCCAGGATGGATGGATGTCTGACAGCTGCCATTATCCTCCTCTGCATAGTGAGAACTCCTTGGAGTTGTTGCTTTTGAGTCCAATTATATATTTTTCCTAACATAATCTTCTGTTATTAAGTGCTTGAAAAACAGCTTACAAATAAATTATGAACTGAGGCATATGATTCAAAACCTTGACAATAAACTCGGCTCAGCAGCGTATCAGCTAAACAGTTTGTGAAGGTATTTGGGTTCCTTTATGTTTCATTAAGGATGTTAAAAACTGAGCGGCCTGGAGAAGTCAATGCACTTTGATTTCAGTTTCAGTTTCCTCACAGGTAGAGATGAGTTGAACACACAGGTTTCTACAGATACAGGGAATGACAGAGACTATCCTTAAGACACTCATAAATCAGAGTTAATTTTTACTTGCAATATCTCTGGTATTGCTATGGCTAAGAATTTACTTTAGAAAAATATACCCGTTGGTTCTCTGACATATCAATAATAGTCTTTGGAATAAAGAAAGAATATTTTCTTATCTTGATGAATGTCACAAGTGGGCTGGAAAAGCCATACACCTATATCTATTCTAAAAACTGTTTAGGAGAGACATTGATGTGTATATTTCATTAATATTTTAAAAGGTTCTTATCTCCTTCTAACTCAAGGGCTTCTTTTTTTTTTTCTTTTGGCCATTGTGGGGCTTGAACTCTGGGCCTGGGTGCTGTCCCTCAGTTCTTCAGATCAAGGCTAACACTCTACCACTTGAGCCACAGCACTACTTCTGGTTTTCTGAGTGGTTTATTGGAGATGAGAGTCTCAAGGTCTTTCCTGCTTGGGCTGGCTTTGAACTGCGATCCTCACATCTCAGCCTCCTGAGCTAGGATTATAGGCCTGAGCCAGGGCCAACCAGCTCAAGGACCACTTGTAGAGAGAAAAACAGAGGTTATTGGAATTAATAGGTCTTCTGCTACCTGGGTTCTTCCTGATATTTTCCTATTCTACAAATGGTCAAATGTCTCAGTCCCTTGTCTCTCACCACCTGCATCTGACCAGCTCTGCCTCCAAAGCTTCCCTTGTTACACCAAAGGCAGCCGCAAACTACAGTGCTGGATCACTTACCTACATAGTCTCTGCAGCTGCATCATGGTGGATATTGTGATTAAGCAGTAAGAGTCAGGATGTATTTATTCTTCATGAGTCCCAGTGCTCATAAACAACTCAATTGTTGTCTAGATGTCACTCTCTTGAGTTTTATCTTCACCAGGGAAAGTGCACCTTCTTAATCTCTCCATCCCTTAGGCACAATTCTGCTGTCTTCTTACTACTCTGGAAGTTGCTGAGGCCAGAAACTTGCTGAGCGAATTATACTGAATGTGCATTGATAAGGAGTCATGGTGATGATGAAGAGTTCCCTAAATGGTCCAAGTTTCTTCAACTTGATTTTACTCTTATCCCATATCCTCCATTCATCATCAAAGCCCGGAAGTAATGTTAAAGAAACTTCTGAGAATCCACAGAGATCACTTTCTGAATATTTTCTGAGTATACCTTCATTGATAGAAAAGATCATCCAGTGGTACAAACTAGATCTCTTGTACATATTGTCTAGGACATGGCAGTTGGGGACTTATGGAGAGCTGGGATGGTGTGTGTCCTGCTTTCACTTCTGGCTGTTTGCTTGTGTCCCTTCATGTGTCTTACTGAAGTATTCACTTCTGTTTTATGCTACTTCTTAGAGGTATTTTTCCTTGAAATGTTCACTGCCAAACCAGGATTGTCTTTTTTTGTTGGTTGGTCTTGGGGCTTGAACTCAGGACTTGGACACTGTCCCTGGCTTCTTTAGCTCAAGGCTAGTACTCTACCACTTTGAGGCACAGCTCTAAGTCAGGTTTTCTGATAGTTATTCAGACATAGAAGAGTTACACTTTCCTTCTAGGGAAATCTTTGAACTGTGATCCTCAGCTCTCAGCATCCTGAGTGGATAGGATTACATGTGTAAGCCACCAGCCCCAGCATGATTGTTTTTTTAAATGCTCAACTTCTGTGGTCATTGCCCATGAGTGCTGAGAGAGTGTGTGTAGGCTTCTCTATGAGATTCACACCTCAGTTCTGTATCCCTCATACTATTTTCAGAAATGGTCTCTTTCTCATTGGACATCACAGAAGATCCAAGGAGAAGGAGGCAGGTAATTCTATATTCACCACAGGCAGATATGCAGATTTACCTTAAATAACACTTTCCTGAGCTCCTCCCATTGCCTAACACTTCCTGAAGTAAAGGAGTGCAGTGAAGTAAGTGGAATAAGAGACCTAACATTCAGATAACACTTCAGATAAAACAGTGGTATGTAGGGAGTGAAGAGGAAAAAAGAGAGGAGGTTTATACTCTTACCTGAGGAACTGATAACAGAATCTGTGGGTTGTCCAAACTACCTGCCTTTCTGTGACAACTACTTCATGAGGATAGAGTACTTAGGCATCCTAGAATATCTCTCTGATCCATATTACCTAGTGAGTTGGAATCTGTGAACACCACGGGCTGATCTTCTCCTAAAGGAACAGGAACACTTGTAGGACTTGGTCACCAAAGAGATGGTGGGTGTGGCTATGGCAATGGATCATGATCAGAATACTTTCAATCACAGAGATCTTGGCAATGAGTAGTTGATTTTGTTCTGTGGTATCTGTATGTACACTATAGGAGGAAAGAGCTCTCATTGATCTATACAATGAGAAAAACACACAGAGCAACTAAACATAAATCTGGCTTGAGTCAGTAAATGTATCATAATCAATTTTCAGATTTGAATCCATATCATAACTCCTGCAAAGGAGATGAAGCCAGAACCCCATCACAGTGATATCACTCCAAAGGTGTGCTGCCAATGTACCACCCAGGCCTGAACAAAAACAACTACAGTCATTTACTAGTGTGCTGTGTAACAGGAGATCTACTTAGATTTCTTAGAAATGGATGAATATCAACTTTGAATAGAAACTATGTTCTGGAGATTCAAAGTATTTCTACAAACCATAGGATTATGGCTTTAATAAAGAAATGTAATTACCAGAGTTTTGTCTCAGATTCATGTTTTCTTAAAATAAGTATCTGTGGATCTTTGTTCTTTTGAGTTAAATCTTTTATTTCTCTCAGAACCGTTTCACATTTTTCAGTTGTTTAACTTTTAGAACCTTGTTTTAAGTGATGAGTATGTGTATGGATTAAAATGTTTTAATTGATATTATAAAGGTGCTATACAGAGGGCTCACAGTTACATAAGTCAGGTAAATAATATATTTCTTAAAAATACTTTATTGTCTGTGTTGATGTTTTGAGGTTTGCATTCTTAGGGTTTTCTGGACCTCTTGAACTTGAAAATTCATTTCGCCATTTGAAGTTTTCAGGCAATTTCCCCCCCAATCTTCCATAAGATTTCACATGCATAAATCAACGTAGAGTTCATATCTAGTATAGTGGTAAACAGTACTTGTGGATGTATGAGAAGGGAAATGCAAGTGATGTGACTTCTGTCCATGTGGGCAAGCTATGAAATTGTATGAGTCTGTGTTTTATTGCTACCTTCAACCATTATTATGTATAAAAATTTAGTAGTATTTTATTTTTTTATTAATTTTCTGCTAATCATTTAGATGCATTTTAACTATTGTCAACTCTGTTCTGAAATATCAAAGTGGAGCTGAAAATAGCACGGTTTTAGGAAAGTCATATTCGAGGCTAGCAAATTATAACATCAGGCAGGAATTATATCTTCTTTGTGTATACCACCTCCACCTTCCTCACCTTCTTTTCCTTGAGATGGAGTCTCTCTATTCAGGCTAAGCTGAGCTGGACATTTCAACCCCTAACCCAAGATCCCCACAGCTGTTTTGACACCTGTAAACCACCCGACTCAGCCTTCTTGTTCTTAATATTCAGTAATATATTCTTCATGAAACAAATTTCATATGCTAGCAGTTCATTTCCAGATTGTGACATACTTTGTTTGAATTTAGTACTAATAATTGATTCAGAATGTGTTTGCTTTGTTTTGTTCTTTATACTGAATGCAAAGGAAACACTTTTCCAAAAAGCAGTGAAAGCAAGATAAATTACTGTTTGCCTTCAAACAAGTCACAGCTAGATGCAAAAGAAAGATTCTGTACTTGTAGTAATTTAGGTAATTTAACAATTGTGTGTGAATAGTACTACTAACTCAAAAAGGAACAGACATTTACTACTGTTACGTAGGGCAATGTAATCCTGTATGTTCATATGGACAATAATGATAACTAATAGAACATATTCTTGCCAATGTGGGACTTAAACTGTTGGATGCTGTTCCTAAACTTTTTCTGTTTACGGGTAGCATTCTACACTTGAGCCATATCTCCACCTTTAGCACTTCATTGGTTAATTAGAAAGAAAAATCTCATAAGATTTTCCTGTCTTGGTTGGCTTTGAAAACATGATCCTCAGATCTCAGCCTCCAGAAAAGCTAGGCATACAAGTGTCACCAATACTTGGCTTGGTCAATGCATTCTAAAAGCATAAATTAGTAAGCCTGTCTCTACCCAATTGATGAAAGATTTTGTGTTCTGTGCCTATAATAAATGGCATCAATATTTTAAATATCTTTATCAGCTATTTTACTGATGAAAGTATGTATGCGATGCGTATACCTGTATTGAATGGTTCTGTTTTAAGAAATTAACTGCAACCCCTGTTTAAATTAATGTAGAGTCATATTAATTTACAGCAATTTGTTGATAAAGACAATGATAGCATGATAGACCATGCCAGGGCCCTAATGAATGCTGTCTAGGAAAAACTCAATCCTTTCCCTCCCCACCCCAATATTACTCACTTACCCATTTAAAAAAGAAATTACTTCATATTGTTAACTACAATAAAAAACATAGAAAGGAGTCAACTGGAATTTCAGCTGCTGTGTCCAATTTCTCTCACAATGTACAGTTTCTCGTATGTTTGTACAGAGATTCTTCATTCATATCACATAAAACAAATATGTTTCCCTGAAATTTTAGTCCCATTAATGACTTTGCTTTTTATTGAGTAAAATTATATGTCAAAGTCGTTTAATATGAGAAGGTAGTAAACTTATTATTTTATCATCTGTTTACAATCAATCCTATTCTATGGATGAATATTTATGGCTATTTTCAAGTAAAATTTGTATCTGCTACCCTTTACATAGTGTCTTTGAAATAATGAATCACACAATATACAATTTTTAGATTGTAATTCTCAAATATTAATATACATGTATAATCAAGTGTTAGAAATGAAGTTCCTGGCATAAAGAATATACTAGTAATGTTGAAAAACTTACCAAGTTGATTTCCTCCTGTGCTACTAAAAAGCTAGGCTCATCAAAACAAGTATTCGAGTCAGTCCTTGAGGCTATCAAAATAGGGAATGAAATTCTGTGTCAGTCTTGTAGTCCAAAATTTCAGGGCTAGTTCAATATTGCAGGTCTCCATTATTGACATTGGGGAATCAAATTTTACATGTTTAAGCTGCTTTGAAATTACTTTGTTTTACAAACAACAAAACAAGACTAAGGCTTATTTCTATCACTGACAAATCACTGCAACTGATATTTTCAATGTCTTTCTTTTTGAAAGAAAATTGGAACAGGTCAGACCTCCATCTCTCTGAATCAGCACAAAGGGACTGAGACATGCATACCCAATGGTCAAAATGTCATGAATGTTTACCACTGCAGAATTAGTTTCTAAGACAGAATTTAAAAATAGAGAACACAGTCTGTCCAATAGAAGAAAAGAAAACATAACATCAGAAGGAGAACACTGTGGGCAGCTCTCATTTCAGGAAGAGTTTTGTGAAGGTGAGAGGTCTGAAGGTAGAGAACATGCTGGTGATGCTTGTGGAGAAGAAATAGCATGTAGCCACTGGCCCCACTCATGACACCCTGAAACATGGCACTGTGCATGGCCATTAGACTAAGGACTACCCATTTGGCTTTCTGGCTTCCTGGTTGAAAAGAACAATAATTGTTAGTTTTAGCAGCTTCTGATGTGTTTTCTCTGACGTTTGCGATGTGTTGAAATAAGTTGACACATTTCAAGGAAGTGAGGATCCAAAAGAAGAGAAACAGGGGAAGAATTTTCTTTGGAGTCTTTGGCTTGAATCTCCAGCAGAGAGAGCTTCTGGGACTGATGATGATAGCATGGAC
>NW_012267354.1:2978179-2979821 GCF_000151885.1 Dipodomys ordii
AACCCCTCTGTACAGTATGTTCACAAATAAAATAAAATAAATTAAAAAAGAATTTATTCTCAGAAGAAGTAAAAGAGATTAACATAACCAAGCTATTTCACTGCACTAACTTAGAAATATATGAATTTTAAAATTTTTGTTTTATGTTTGAATGAGCATATATTCATAATACCAAGGGATTTCATTGTGGTGATTGTATACACGCACACCATGTACATCTAACCAGCTCACTCTGCCCATTTTGTTTTCATTCCGACCTTGCTTCTGCTTCCATCTTCAGGGTATTGGAGAATTGTTTTCTGCCTCACTGTCTTTTTTTTATTGGGAAAATACTGTACAGAGGGGTTACAATAACATGGGCAAGATAATGAGTACATTTCTTATCAAGCATTGTAGCCTCCTCCTTTGTTTGGCCTTCCCATCTGCCCACTGGCCCCCCCACCCAAACCTCCCCCGCCATGGAGGGAGGGGGGTGGGGGATTGGGGGTCCTCGCACCAAAGTGGTAAAGATTGTTTTGACATAATATCTTGTACATCTCATTGTTGCAATGGATCCACCTGTTTACCTATTTGAACGATTGGTTTTTCCCCTTCCCCTCCAAAAATTATACTGACATCAAATACAGTGAAGCAGGGGTTATACTGTGGGGGAGGGACATACAAAGCACCAAAGAAATAATCTTATAAATGTGTTAAAAATTGTATGAAAGAAAAAAATCACACCCACCTTCTTCATCTTCTTTTCCTTTAGACGGAGTCTCTCTATTAAGGCTAAGCTGAGCTTAACATTTCAACCCCCAACCCGAGATCCCCACAGCTGTGTTGAAAGCTGTAAACCACCCGACTCAGCCTTCTTGTTCTTAATATTCAGTAATATATTCTTCATGAAACAAACTTCATATGCTAGCAGTTCTTTTCCAGATTGCGACATACTTTGTTTGAATTTAATACTAATAATTGATTCAGAATGTTTTTGCTTTGTTTTGTTCTTTATGCTGAATGCAAAGGAAACACTTTTCCAAAAAGCAGTGAAAGAAAGATAAATTATTGTTTGCCTTCAAACAAGTCACAGCTAGATGCAAAAGAAAGATTCTCTACTTGGAGTAATTTAGGCAATTTAACAATTGTGTATGAATAGTAGTACTAACTCAAAAAGGAACAGACATTTACTGTTGTTACTTGGGGCAACGTAATCCTGTATGTTTATATGGACAATAATGATAACCAATAGAACATTTTTTTTTGCCAAAGTGGGACTTAAACTGTTGGATGCTGTTCCTAAACATTTTCTGTTCAAGGGTAGCATTCTACACTTGAGCCATATCTCCACCTTTAGCACTTCATTGGTTAATTAGAAAGAAAAATCTCATAGGATTTCCCTGTCTAGGTTGGCTATGAAAACATGATCCTCAGATCTCAGCCTCCTAAAAGATAGGCTTACAAGTGTCACCAACACCTGGCTTGGTCGATGCATTCTAAAAGCATAAATTTGTAATCCTGTCTCTACCCAATTGATCCAAGCTTATAATAAATGGCATCAATATTTTAAATATCTTTATCAACTATTTTACTGATGAAAGTATGTATGCTATGCGTATACCGGTATTGAATGGTTCCGTTTTAAGAAATTAATTGCAACCCT
>NW_012267354.1:2981161-3004024 GCF_000151885.1 Dipodomys ordii
ATGGGAAGGGTAAACAAAGGAGGAGGCTGCAATGCTTGGTAAGAAATGTACGCATTATCCTGCCCATGCAATTGTAACCCCTCAGTACAGTTTGTTCACAAATAAAATAAAATAAAATTTAAAAATAAATAAATTAATTAATTAATGTAGTGTCATATTAATTTATAGATATTTGTCGATAAACACAATGGTAGCATGATGGAACATGCCATCGCCCTAATGAGTGGTGTCTAGGAAAAACTCAATGTTTCCCCCCCCAATATGACTCATTTATCCATTTACAAAGTGATTACTTTATATTGTTAACTACAATGAAAAACATAGAAAGGAGTCAACTGGAATTTCAGGTGCTGTGTCCAATTTCTCTCACAATGTACAGTTGCTCTTATGTTTGTCCAGAGATTCTTCATTCATATCACATAAAACAAATATGTTTCCCTGAAGTTTAGTCCCATTAATGACTTTGCTTTTATGAAAAGGTATCGAACTTATGCTTTTATCATCTTCATACAATCAATCCTATTCTATGGACGAATATTTATGGCTATTTTCAAGAAAATATTTACATCTCCTACCCTTTACATAGTGTCTTTGAAATAATGAATGACACAATATACAATTTTTAAATTGTAATTCTCAAATATTAAATATACATGTATGATCAAGTGTTAGAAATGAAGTTCCTGGCATAAAGAATATTCTAGTAATGTGGAAAACTTACCAAGTTTATTTCTTGCTTCTTAATACAGGTACTGTGCTACTAAAAAGCTAGGCTCATCAAAACAAGTATTCAAGTCAGTCCTTGAGGCTATCAGAATAGGGAATGAGATTCTGTGTCACTCTTGTAGTCCAAAATTTCAGGGCTAGTTCAATATTACAGGTCTCCATGATTGACATTGGGGAATCAAATTTTACATGTTTAAGCTACTTTGAAATTACTTTGTTTTACAAACAACAAAACAAGTCTAAGGCTTATTTCTATCACTGACAAATCACTGCAACTGATATTTTCAATGTCTTTCTTTTTGAAAGAAAATTGCAACAGGTCAGACCTCCATCTCTCTGAATCAGCACAAAGGGACTGAGACTTGCATACCCAATGGTCAAAATGCCATGAATATTTAACATTGCAGAATTAGTTTCTAAGACAGAATTTAAAAATAGATAGAGAACACAGTCTGTCCAATAGAAGAAAAGAAAACATAACATCAGAAGGAGAACACTGTGGGCAGCTCTCATTTCAGGAAGAGTTTTGTGAAGGTGAGATATCTGAAGGTAGAGAACACGCTGGTGATGCTTGTGGAGAAGAAATAGCATGTAGCCACCGGCCCCACCCATGACACCCTGAAACATGGCACTGTGCATGGCCATTAGAATAAGGAGTAGCCATTTGGCTTTCTGACTTTCTGGTTGAAAATAACAATAATTGTCAGTTTTAGCAGCTTCTGATGTGTTTGCTCTGACGTTTGCGATGTGTTGAAATAAGTTGATGGGTTTCAAGGAAGTGAGGATCCAAAAGAAGAGAAACAGGGGAAGAATTTTTCTTGGAGTCTTTGGCTTAAATCTCCAGCAGAGAGAGCTTCTGGGACTGATGGTAATAGCCTGGACCACAGTGAGGAGAGTGGTGGTACAGATGGAAAATTCCCGGGCCACCCTCTGTAGAAAAACAACTACCTTACAGCCTATATCATCCAGCAAGTATCTCAAACCAAAAGCTGCTATTGCCATTGGTAATCCTTTGGAAAGAAGTATTATGGTGTTTGCAAAAGCCAAATGGATGAGAATAAGGTGTGTAGACTTCTTCTGAGTTCCTCTCCAAAATCTATATATAAAATTCACAAAAACAATGATGTTCCCTACAATGCCAATTGCAGTTAGAAAGAGGAAGAAGGTTCCCTTGACAACATTCAAAATCATTTCTGTATGATGAGAAGATGTTGGATCCAGAAAACACTTCTCTGAAGGGAATTAATCAGTAATGATGATATAACTGTGGGAAAGTATTTCATAACTTACAACACTTTAGAGTTTAAGAAATGAACATGATATATGTAATTATTCAAACACTGTTGGTACCAAAATGGTTTTTCTGTACAAAATAATTGTTTTCCCTTTCAAACTCTTTGTGAATTATTTTTATTATTTTCAAATCCCTTTTGGACTGCCAAAATCAAACATCCAAATTTAGAGTTTAGAATTCTTTTGAGCACTGTCAGGATCAGAATTTGATCCTGAACACAGGCACAAATTGATTCAGTAGTTCTAAAGTCATATTTCTAGGAAGTGCCCTCCTTCATATTTCTGTCCTCAGAGACCTTCCCCAAAGAAGAAGAAGAATGGAAATGCGTTGGCTCTCAGACCATCTCAACAACACCCTGTTTTAATCAAAGAAAAATTAGTGTTCCCAATGAAAATTTGCATGACATCATAATTCAAAGAATTATCAGGATTACTCACCTAGTAGCTGTGGTGCAGTGGAAACCTTGGTCAGTTCTCTGCCAAGCTGAGGCCTCCCAGATCCTATTTGTATCACACTGATGTGTGAAGCTCTTGCCTTTCATAAACTCCCAGGCTTTAATTTTCTCAGTTGTGTCCATGTCAGAGAGAAGCAAACTCTGTAGAATTTCAATCCCTGTAGTACAACTTTTCTTCTCCCTCTACAATTAGTACTTATCATTGTCTCAGAAGTCATATTTGGCTGAATTGAGACTTAATTATTTTAATAGTAGGAAGTTAAGTGGAAAAGTGAACAGCAACTCAAGTGTTCAGAGCTTGTGTCAAATGTCTTCAAACTTGTTTTCACCTGCTCCAATTTGCAAGCTTGGAGCAGATTGGGACTAGTTCCCAAGACAGAATAAGTCACTTTCTTTTCTATCTCAGTCATTCTTTAAACTGAATATAATAAAGCTGGTTACTATTGGGGACTCCATATTTGAGCAAGTCCTTACCAGTTCCTTGACAGGACAAGGGGTCTTGAGCCATGCCTCCAATGCAACATTTTTCTGGAAAATTGGAGATAGGGTCCACAGAGTTTTCTGTTGGCATACAACTGAGGCCCTCCAGATTCAAGTCTCCTAATTAGGGCAGAGATGTGAGGCACTGGTGCAAACTTTCTAAAATTTTTATTTGTACAAAGTAGGGGGGAAGTGTTTCTATTTTGACCTTTCCATTTGTGCATAAAATATGTTCCAATCAAACTAACTTGTCTTGTTTTTCTTCACCTGTTCAATTGATAAAGATTTAATAGCTGGAAACTTGCCTTGAGCTGTACAGCTGAGGAACAGCACCTTGGCCCAGAGTTCAAGCCCCACAACCCCCCCCAAAAAAAATAGTAACTGGGCGCTGGTTGCTCATGCTTGTAATCCTAGCACTAAGGAGGCTGAGATCTGAGGATCACATTTCAAAGCCAGCCCAGGCAGCAAAGAGATTCTTTCCTCCAATAAACCACCAGAAAATTGGAGGCGGTGCTGTGGCTCCAGTGGTAGAGTGCTAGCCTTGAGCTTAAGAACTCAAGGACAGTGCCCACACCCTGAGTTCAAGATCCATGACCGGGGAAAAAAAATCAAAATAAACAAAGAGCTAAAAATTAAAAAATTAAACAGGAAAAAATATTAAAAGTTAAAGAGCAAAAAATTAATGCAACAACAATTAATGCAATTAAAAATAGGCAAATAACTTGAACAGACAACTCTAAGAAGTACAAGTCATCAAGAGATAAATGAAGAAATGTTCAACATCCATATCCATAAAGGAAATGAAAATAAAAAACTACACTAAGATTCCATCTCACCAGACATAATGATTATTGTGAAAAACAAACAGCAATAAATACTGTCAGATTGAAGGAAAAAAGAATCTATTGACACCATGGTAGAATGCAACAATTATGGAAATATGTTTTCCTTTGCTCATATAATAACAACAAATGGGACTCAAAGATTCAATGAGATCATCCATTGTCTTTTCAAAAAACCAATTCTGAAAGTAAACTTCTGTTATTCATCTACACTGAAGAATAATGCTTCCATTATTTATTCTACTACCCTGTAGGAACATTGAGAATAAATATACACACACAGGACTGGAATTTTATCTAAAGGCAGCTCTTTTTCCCTACAAAGTTGGAGCAACACTGGGCTGGGCTGGGAGCCATATTCATGGTTATTGGTTCCCATTTTCTGTATCTTGAACATTAAAGAGACAAAAAAATACTGTGCCTAAACCAATAGCATGTAAATAGCATGTAATTTTCTTAATAGCATGTAAATTTTCCATTGTTTGATGTTGAGTAGGGAAATCCAGACCCAGATATTGAGCAAGTTTTACATGCTATTTATTAAAATATACAGAAATTGAAAAGTAGATATAATTAACTTTACCTGGGACAATGGGTAGCATTTCTTTGTTTTTTATAGTATTTTTTATGAAACTTATAAATTCTTTCCCCTCATGTTTATGTCTAGGCTATGTATATGCACATTAGGTGTTCGCATGTATGTGTATGTATAAAAGTTATTAAATTTTGTTGGCTTAACAAAACAGGGATGTTTTCCCCCAGGTCCTGAAACTCTCTTTAGAGCTGTTATCCTCATGGAAGACTTTGCCAAATTGTTCAGTATTTGCATAAAGGAAATAGCTTAACTTCACTGAGAACTTCCCCTGTCAAAAGATGTGAAGAGTGTATTTTTTTTTGTTGGTTGTGGGGCCTGAATTCTGAGTCTGGAGGCTGTCCCTCAGCTCTTCATCTCAAGGCTAGTGCTCTACCACTTGATCCACAGAGCCACTTCTGGCTCTTTTTGCTTATGTGGTGCTGAGGATTCAAACACAGGGCCTCATGCATGCAAGGCAAGCAGTCTACCACTGAGCCACCTTCTGAGCCCTGATTTTAGTTTTTTGAGTAATCTCCATAATGATTTCTTTAGTGATTATACTAATTCACATTCCCACCAACAAACTATGCAGAATCTTTTTTTCCTGCATGCTCATCAGCATTTATTGTTTGTTTTCATGGTAATAGTGATTCATACTATGGTGAAATAGAATCTCTGTATATTTATGACATGCATTTCTTTTACAACTCAAGATGTTGAACATTTTTCATGTGTATAGTTGCCATTTGTTGTTTTTTATGCTGTCCATTTATTTGCCTAAAAGTTAGACTATTTGATTTTTAACATTTAGATTTTTGGATTCATATATACTAGATATCTAGCGGTCTGGAGATAAGCAAAAAAAGACATTAACCGATACTTGAAATTATCTATTACATATGTTTTTTTTTTAATTTGCTGTGATCAATTAGGAAATTCTTGTGCTTATTATCTGTGCTTCTAGAATCCGGTTCATGAAGTCATTGACTTTCATATATCTTTTAAGCTTTTGCTGTTCAATTTTCAAAGTTTAAATGTCTCACCAAGGTCATATATGTATGTATGTATGTATGTATGTATGTATGTATGTATGTATGTATGTATTTTTCATCTGTAGTGAGGCTTGAACTCTGGGATTGGGCGCTGTTCCTGTGCTCTTCAGCTCAAGTAGAGTGCTCTACTGCTTAAGCCACAGCGTCCCTTCCAGTTTTGTAGTGGCTTATTAGAGATAAGAGTCTCATGGACTTTCCTGCCCAGTCCGGCTTTGAACTGTGATCCTCAGATCTCAGTGTCCTGAGTAGCTAGGACTAGAATATGAGCCGCCAGCTCCCGACAGGGATTTTATTTTTATTTTCTTCTTTGTTATTTTTTTTATTGTGAAAATACCGTCCAGCAAGGTTACAATTGCATGAGCAAGGTGATAAATACATTTCTTATCAAGCATTGTTGCCTCCTCCTCCTTTGTTTCCCCTTCCCATCCCTTCCCATCGTCCCCCCCTCCAAAGCCCCCTACTCCCTGCCACAAGGGCCAAAGTTGTAAAGGTTGTTTTTGATATAACGACTTGTACATCTCATTGTTGCAATGGGAGCACCTGAATCCCTATTTAAGCAATTTGTTTTTTCCCTTCCCTTTCACAAATTATACCAACATCAAATACAGTGAAAGAGGAGTTATACCATGGGGGAGGGACATACAAAGCAACAAAGAAATCATCTTATTAATATGTTAGAAACCATCACAAGAAAGAAAAACCATTTGAATCCTTATCTTGGGTTCATTTTGCTTAACAACTTATCTGACCGTTTCTGCTTGTCTCAGACATATACTAGTTATTGCAAATAAGGGAAACCATTAGACCTGTTTCTTTTGGCCTGGCTTACTTCACTTAATATAATTTACCAGCACAGCTATGTTTGTTGCAGCATTATTCACCATAGCTAAGATATGGAGCCAACCCAGATGCCCTTCAGTAGATGAATGGATGAAGAAAATGTGGTATCTATACACAATGGAATTCTATGCCTCCATCAGAAAGAATGGCATTGCCCCATTTGTTAGGAAATGGAAAGACTTGGGCTTTTATTTTTAAATAGCCTTTGTACAAGGTGAAGGACAGAGGTCTAATTTCAAACTCACACCTGTGGATAACCAGTTGTCCTGGAACAAAGTGTTAAAAAGACTGTCTTCTCCAACATAGGTTTTAGGGTCTTTTGTCAAAAACCAGGCAAATCTAGGTCTATGGGTACATTTCTCAACATTGTTCCCATCTCATTGTTTGTCTGCATGTCTGTTTGTGCCATTACCAAGCTTTTTTTCCTATTCAGTGTTAGTAGTCCAATTCTAAGTCAGCATTGCTGTTGGTCCTCAGGTTTGTTCTATTTGAGTTCTGTTGTGAATGCCACGTGACTTTTAAGACTGAGTTTTCTATTTCTATGAAAAATGACACTGATGTTTGGATGTGGATTGCAGTAAATGTAGATTAGTTTCAGTAATATAATCATTCCCTCCATATGACGACTGCCAATCCATGAGCATGGAAAGTCTTCATCTTCTATTGTCTTCTTCAAGTTCTTCCCACATGGTTGTGTAGTTAAAATTATATGAGACTTTCACCCCCTTCAATTTATTCCCAGGTATTTGGGTGTGCTACTGTGAGTGATATTGTTTTCCTTCCCTTTCTTAGCATGATTATTGATGATATTGAATAAGTACAGAGAGAACAGACATATTTGTCTCACTCTTGACAGTTTTCTACACTTAGTCAAATATTAGCTATAGGTATATTATATGCAATCATTATTATGTCACAGTACATCCTTTCCATTCCTGTTTTGTCACAGATTTTATCATGTAAAGACAATAAATTTCATTGGAGGAGTTTTTCTGTATTTATTGAGATGATTATGTGTTTTTATCCATTATTCTGTTTATGTGGTACATTATGTTTATGATTCCATATGTTTGAAAAATCTTTCCTTCACTAGAATGAAACCAGTTTGATCACACTGTATGGTATACAAAATTCATATATGAGCTACCGTTTATATGTAATACAAGGAAGTTATGTGATATTTCCATTCTTGTGCAGAGTGCACTTGGAACAAATCCAACCACCTCACCCCTTCTATTTTCCTCTCTCTATGAGCTTTTTGACATGCTGTTTTTCAAGTATTTTATTGACAATTTTCACTTATGGGCATGAGTGAGATTTTCTATACATTTGTGATTTCATTTCTATTTGATTTAATCATTTTCTGCTTCCTTCAATGATTCACTGATCATTCAAAAATGTGTTATTTCTTCTGCATGCTTTTGCATATTTCTCTTGCTGCTGAATTCCAGGTATACTCTATTGCAGTCTGATGAAATCCAGCAGCTCATACCTATGGTCCTAGATACTTGAGAGGAAGACTTTTGAAAAAGGGAGGTAGGATTTCCTAGGCAAATTTTAGTGAGTGTCAATCTCATTAAGCAAACTGGGGTTTGTGCTGCAGGTGTGCACTCACAGTTAAGTGGGTGGCCATATGTAAAAGGATGGCTATCTGAAGCTAGCTCACAAGGCGGGGTGGGGAGGGGAGGGAAGATAAGGAATGAAAGCTTTTATATAAAAATAAAAATAAAAAAGGGCTGAGATATGGCTTCAGTGATGGAAGGCCTGCCAAACAAATGTGAGGCTCTGACATAAAACTCCAGTGCTGATAAATATGATATGATATAGTTTTTTTTGTATCTGTGATGACTGGCTGTATGCCATAAATTTTGTTTATTTTGATAACATTCTATAAGCTGCTTAGAAACATGTGTCTTGTGGGTCTTTATGATAAAATATTCCACACATGTCTTTTAGGTTAATTTGAGTGACAGTACTGAAATCTATATCCTTACTCCTTGTTACTAAAGTTGTTGAAGTTTTCATTTCCAGATTTTCAATTTGTTATTTTTGCATTACTGTGAACTATCACTAAGAGGAGGGCTTCGTTTAATGTAGGTGTGGGGTGTCTGTTAGACAATGGAGTTTTGTCTAATATCCATGATTTTTTAAATGTTTTTTGTTTTGGATATTTTGTGGTTTGAACTTGGGGTCTCATGTTTGCTAACAGAGGCTTTACTACTAATCCGTGCCTGCTGCCCTTGTGCAAAACAGTGGTTTTTCCTTATGAAAGTCCAGAACCAATCTCTGTGTTTTTCTGTCTCTCTCTTTTCTCTATTCCTTTCCTCTCTCCCTTTCTTCCTCCCTTCCTCCTATTTTGGCTCCCTCCCTCTTTTCCCTCCCTCTTTCCCTTCATCCTTCCCTCCCTTCTTTCCTACCTTCCTACCTTCCTTCCTTCCTCTCATTCTCTCTTTCTTATCTTTCCTTCCTTCCTTCTTCCTTCCTTCCTTCCTTTCTCTCTTTCTTTCTTTCTTTTTCCTTCTTTCTTTCTCCATTCTGCATCATTTTGGAGCAGTTTGCCCTTTAAAGCTAAAACACTATATTACACCTACATCCAATAAAAAAAACTGTGGGACAAAACTGTTATTCAAAAGCATTAAAATGTAACTTACGATCTCAACATTCAGACTAATAAAGAATTTATTCTGAGAGGAAGTAAGAAAATTAGCATAACCAAGCTATTTCACTGTACTAACTTAGAAATATATGAAGTTTAAAATTTTTGTTTTATTTTTGAATGAGCATATATTCATAATACCAAGGGATTTCATTGTGGTGATTCCATACATGCACACTGCGTACTTCTATCCAGCTCACTCTGCCCATTTGGTTCTCATTCCTACCTGGTTTCTCCTCCCATCATCATGGTGTTGGGGAATTGTTTTCTGCCTCACTGGCTTTTATTTCTCCCCCTTTCTCAATACATATTAGCCTATGTCTGTGTGACATCCTTCACTCCCCTTCACTCCTCAGTATCCTTCCTTTTTCCTCTCTACCCAACCATTGTTCTACCCTAGATAGTCTTTTGTTTTTACTTGGGTACCATGGTTATGATTGTGATTACCATCATCATTGTAAGAGAAGCTGCTATATTTGATTTTTTTATTTAATGGATATTGTAAAGGTGATGTACGCAGGGGTTACAGTTACATAAATCAGGTAATGAGAACAAAAGAAAAGAACCTGGCCCTTGCACCCTGATGCTTCCACTTATACCTTCAAGGTGGCTTGTATTATGACATGTCCCACATGGTTGAAATAGGATCTTGATAACTTTTTTCCTGTCTGACCTCAGACCAGAGACTTCTCAATCTAGGTCTCTTGAGTAGCTAGCATTACAAGTGTGAGCCACTAGAGCCTGGCTATGTGTAACAATTTAACTCACATTTTTCTCTGTCTTCTCTATGTCTTAGCATTAGAATTTATGACTGTAGAAGTGACTTATGTTTCCTAATCTTAACTCCTTTTTTTTTTTTTTTGGTTGTGGGGCTTGAACTGTGGGATTGGGCGCTGTCCCTCAGCTCTTCAGCTGAAGGCTAGTGCTCTACCAGTTGAGCCATACCTCTGAGTGGTTTCTCAGAGGTAAGAGTCTCATAGGCTTTCCTGCTTTGCCTGGCTTTGAACTGTGATCCTCAGATCTCAGCCTCCTGAGTAGCTAGGATTACAGGCATGAGCCACCAGAGCTCTGGCTTCCTAATCTCAACTCTAATATCTGGAAGAAAATGTAATAAAACTCATTTAAGGAAGTGTCATACTCTTTTTCAGTAATTTTTGTTACCGTCACAAAATAGCACCTTATCCATTTAGAGACTTTCTTTAGTGCTAACCATCTCTTCTTCATGATTCAGAATTTGCTGTCAATTCTAATTTCTCTTCAGGGATTCCTATTCCTTCCTTTTGGAATGATAATGGGGACCTAGTTGGGGACCTATTATTTGACCTTATTTCCTGTAGCATAGATGAAGAAAAGCCTGTCACAGGAAAACTCTGAAACTAAGATAAACACCATACTGCACATCTCCAATCACACCATAAACCCTCAAACATCACAGAGTATGACATGATAATGTTACTAACACCAATTTTGTGTGGGTATAATGCAAGCCAAACACACAAATAGATACAGAGACAGAAAAAAACATGTAGATGAGGCATTCTTAACAATGGAGTGAAGAGTGTTGGGCATTTGAGTGCTGGTGTGTGAGGAAGATACATGTCAACAGCTGGCCTCAATCCCGACATTTTCCCAAACAAAAGACTTCAAGTATAAAAACGGCAGAAAATTTAGCAAAATAAGTATTACAGAAGTAATAAAAAGTATTTTTACTATTTAATACTGGGGCTGGGAAGGTGGCTCATGGGCTGGGAAGGTGGCTCAGTGGTAAAGTGCTTGTTTTGCATGCATGAGGCCCTGGGTTCGATTCCTCAGCACCACATAAGCAAAAAGAAAAAAAAAGCCGGAAGTGGTGCTGTGACTCAAGTGGTAGAGCCTTGAGCTGAAGAGCTGAGGGACAGCGGCCTGGCCCAGAGTTCAGGCCCCACGACCAGACCCAAAAAAAAATTAATATTGGACTCTAAATCTGTGTCCATCAGTGCCAATATTTTCTATTATGGATATGTGATGAGTGAAACAAGTTATGTATTCTTAAACATGACTTTTTTAAAAAGTGACTTTTGAGAGCTGAGCACCAGTGGCTCACACCTGAAGTGGATCACACTCAGTAGTAGTCTGAGTTCTAAGGGTGGTAGTTTAAAGCCAACCTGGGTATTAATGTCTGTGAGACTCATATATCCAACTAAACATGAAAAAACTGAAAGTGGAACTAGGGCTCAAGTGGTACAGCACTAGACATGAGCACAAAAGCGTAGGACAGCACCCAGGTACTTGTGTTCAAGCCCTAGGAATGGCATCCCTACCCCCCCACAAATGGTTGCCATAATATATTATAATGATAACTATGCATTCCATACAAGTATTTTTTCATTCCAAAAAAGAACAAAAAAAACCTGTGAGAAGGTATGAGAGGGGGAAACTTGTAGAAAGTAAAAGAAGGGGTGATATTGTTCAAAAAAAAGAAATGTACTCATCACCTCACTTATGAAATGCGAATTCCTCTTTAAGCACATTAATAGTAACAATAAACTTATTTTTGAAAACACAAAGTGCTTCACCACAATAATCAATCCCAGCTGTTTTGTCAGTTACTAAAGACAGACTGCTCATTGAGCAGTGTAAGAGCACTAGTCAGTGATATCTTTAGACAAATTTATATTTGTTTCATTTTCATTTATTTGTTTAACACGCATTGAATTCACAAAAAATCTAGAAACCTGTGATGAAATTCTATTGATTATGACCCCACTAACCTAATTTCTTTCAAAAGAGGGCCAGATTCTATTTCAGTCCCACAAACCAAACAAAAAAAAATAGAAAACATGAAATCTATGTCAGCAATAAAATCCATGATATGGAACTTTCATAAATGGGTATTCTATGCTAACATTGAGCCAGGTTTCCATCTCTGGAAATCAGTATAAAGGGACTGAGAATTACATAACCAACTTTCAGAAATGCATGAATATTTTGCATCATGGAATTACTCTCTAAGAAGGAACTTAAAAGTACAGAAAAAGCACATTCTGTCCAATGAAAGAAAAGAAAAAAAAGCATGAGAAGGAGAACACTGTGAGCAGCTTTCACCTCAGGAGAAGTTTTGTAGAGAAAATTGGAGTTCTGCAGGTAGAGAACACGCTGGTGGTGCTTGTGGAGAAGAAATACCATGTAACCACTGGCCACACTCATGATACCCTGAAACACAGCATCCCTTAAGACCATGAGGATAAGAAAAATCCATTTCATTATCAAATTGTCTGGTACAAAATAGCAATAGGTGTCACTTACACTAGGTTGTGATATGTTCATACTGCTGATATTTTTTATGTGGAATAGTAAGTTCATGCTTATCAAGGAATTGAGAATCCAAAAGAACAGCAATAGGAGAAGGATGTGCCATACAAATTGAAGCTTTAGCTTTCTCCACACAGAGTGTCTTGGGCTGATGGTGATGGCCTGGACCAGGGTGAGGAGACTGCTGGTGCAGATGGAAAGTCCTCGAGTCACTCTCTCTAGGTAAGCAGACATCACACAACCTATATCCTCTAAGAAGTTCTCCATGCCAAAGGCTGTACTGTTGTTGGTATCACTTTTGAAAGAAACATTATGATGTTAGTAAAAGCCAAGTGGATGAATACAATGTGTACAGATTTCTTCTTGGAACCTTTAAACATGTGCATATAATTCAAAAGTATAAAGGTGTTCCCTACAATGCCAAGTCCAGATATAGAAAGGAAGATGGTTGCCTTGAAAAAACTCAAAGACATAGCGTACTTTATAGGCAGAGAATCTTGGATCCAGCCAAAACCATATTTAAGAAACTGTTAGTAATGACAATAGCCATCTGCAAAAAAATCACATATTTTGCAGTGTAAAACACAGTCAAGTTCTATGATTGGTTTATCTTTTGTCCAAAGGATTCTATTTTGTTCTACATGACACTGTGTAGAAATGTTTCACTGTATCCTTCTTGAAAATTGTTTACCAATCTAAACTTTTCTATGTATGATTGAGTTTATAATAGCAAAAACCTATCTACTTCATTAAAGCCTGCAAATTTAACATATCCAAGTCAGAGTGACAGATTGAACTTCCAAGTCCATTAACTAGACCTTTACTGTTTGTTTTTTAAAAAAAATTTTCTACCTAGCGTATTCCCCACACACTGTTCTAGACACCTTGATTCATGCCACTCCCCCAAAGTTCTGAAAGACTATTGTTAAAACATTTCAATGCCTTTCAATAACTTCAACAGTAGCTCTTGTTTTGTTAAATATGCCTGGCCTACTTACATTTTGCTTCAAAGTTTAACTTTGATGCCTATACCTTAACAGTTTTTGTGTTTCCTCAAATGATTTTAAGGTTTTCACTGCTGACAAATATTCAGTGGATTTTGGGTCCACAATATTAGGTCAAACTGTGTTACCTTTTCAGCTATGATATAGCAATGAAAACTGAATCAGCCTATCGAGTTCTGGTCATCAAATGTCAGTGTCAGACCCCCTCTGCACAAGGTAGGAGGGGTGCCCTAAAAGAACTCTTATTAGTGCCTGAGGGTCATTAGGAGAGGATTATATTCTCATTTTGTGCTCATCAGGACACCTGAGAGAAGCCTGAATCATTTCTGCTTTTGTTGATATTTATCAAGGTAGTTCAGGGGAAGGGGATTACCTAGGTATTGTGTGCTGTTTTAAGCAGAGAGTTGGTTTTTTTTTTTTTTAGCAATACCTAACGTTGACTGTGTGTAGTTAAGTCCATTGGGGGCATTATTTGTTTGAAATGGTCAAACTCAAATAGGGTGTCATTCAAATGGTGGCATTTTACAGTTCCTGTGTGACCTGAGAAGTAAGAATGATCTCAACTGACTTTGCAAGCTGCTTTATCTGTGTCACTTTGCTATAAAGTTGCAAGTTCCCCATCAGACCAAGTTCACTTTTCCTCTTCAAGCCTAGATAGGATTTAATCTTTCACATCTAAGAGCTCTAATTTCATTTGCTACTTAGAAATTATGTAAAACGACTAATAGTTTTTATGAAATAAAATAAATGAAGTTATTTGCATTAATCCATGGAACGTTTGCATGTTTTGGAATGTTTTTCTGTCAGCCTTTCCTTTTCCTTTCCTTATAAATACTACAGGATTGCTTTAACTTAATTTGTCCTGAAGGTCTCTCACAACATGGTCTTCATAAAGGTTTATATTCAGCTTTGGTACCAGCTAGCTTTATGGTTGTAGTTATTGCCTTTCAATCCTTCTCCTAACGTTTGGAGCAATTTTGCCTATAAAAGTGACTCATGGGAATAACCCACTGTAAATATGAAGCATATAATGAAAGATGCAACAAGAATCAAAGGCAAAGAGCAACTATTACCACCAAATCTTAAAATATAAGAATGTAAAAATTATAATCAATGATTTTTGAGTGATTTTTGGGAAGAGGGGCTGGAAGTGAGGAATACCTGTATAAGGAATAGTGACCACTTGCCTACATTGTCTTGGCAAACCCAATTTAAAAAAAGACAGACTTGACAATAGGCTAAGTGGATAAATCCCTGTCTAGAATGAGCATCCAGTAGTTGAGGCAAATGAATGCCCACACCTGGACATTTTCTCAAATAAAAATAAGATGGTTGCCTATTGCTAACTACTACTAGAATAAAATTCATGTGAGCTCCCTCAAGCCTTGTCATTAACTCCCTGATTTAAGCAAAGAGGTTAACATTCAAGTTTCTGAGGGATATTTTTGTAGCACATATTTTGTAGTAAAATAAGAAGCTGTTAAATCTACTCACCATGTTAGCTGTGGTGAAGACAAACTCTAGCTTAGTCCTTCTGGCCAAGGGAGGCTTCCCAAGTCATATTTGTACCCTCAGTGTCTCTAGAGCGCTCAGAAACTAGCACTGACACTTCAGTTTTCACACTTGTCTCCCAGACAGGGAGGAGGAAACTCTGTAAAGTTTCAGTCCCTGAAGTACAACTTTTGTTCTCCCTCCACAATTACTACATTGATTGCCTCAAAAGTTGTAGCAGCTTAATTGTCATTTATTTATTCTAGATACAAAAGTGAGAAAGTATAACTTGAGAACAGGTACAGGATGGAAAAGTGAAGGAAGGGGTGATATTGTCCAAGAAAGAAATGTACTCATTACCTGACTTATGAAATGGTAACCCTTCTGTACAACACCTTAATAGTAACAATAAAATTGTATTTTTTAAAAATGGAAAATTGAACTACAGACTAGGTTTCTGTAATTAGAGTGTCTCACTTCTTCAGATCTGTCTTATTCGTCCTTAAGTTCCAACCTGTGAGAACTAGTTATTGAGATAGAGATTAGGCCACTTTCATTTCTTTCTCAAGGACTCTCGGAGTTTATGAAATTAATACAGAATGGTTAGTACTTGGAACTCCATTTTCTGAGCAAGTGCCAATCTTTTTACTCCGTAGGATAAGAATCACATAGTTCTATGTATACATGCACATAGGCACTTCAAGGTCTTAGCCTTATGTGGATTTTGATTCCTTATTTTTTCAACAGTAAATGGGACTCAGCAAATTAAGTGTGTTCAGTTCTGCCACCTTTCCAAAAAATCAACTGCAACACAGAATGTTAAATCACACTTCCATAATTTATCAATATCAACAATTGGTCCTATCTATTATTTAGTCTCTTGCGAAGAAGGACCTTTTTAGTTTGTGGTACAAAGTATTGTAATAAATGTGGACATAAAGGTGGGATTCAAGGTGAGAATATAGCATTGTTTGTTCCAGTAGTGAGAGACAAGCTCATGGTTACTGATTCTGGTCACTGAGATGATACACTATTATTTATGCATCTGTAGTATTCTCAGTTTTGTGATGTACTTGGTACTTTTCTCTATTTGAAGAAATATACAGATATGTGTTTTTCTTTCTCCTTTTTTGGTTTTCTTCTGGATGTTATGAGGCTTACACTCATGGCCTGGGCACTGTCCCTGAGATCTTTTGCTCTCAATTGCTTTGAGACATGGCTCTACTTCCATTTTTTGAATGTTTAAATGTAAATAAGAGTCTCAGAGATTTTTTTCTGTCTCAGCTGGCTTGGAACCAGGGATCTTCAGATCTCAGGCTCCTGAGTAGCTAGGATTACAGGCCTGAGGACCCAGTGCCCAGATTGTAATTTCTTTTTCTTCTCTTTTAAAAGAAACAATACTCAAATCAGATAGTGAAACGAATTTAAATTAAAGCTTGAAATCTCCAACATCCCTCAGCATTCTTTAGGTTTTCCCAATTTGTTTCAGCCCATTTCCTCAGCCAGAATTACCTCTATCTTCACCACTTCTAGCAACCTTGTTCTTTGTGATTCAAGTTAGTCTGTTCACAGGCATTTATGATTAAACTCATCATAATTATGCACCACTCATGCACATTTTATTCATTCTTATGATACAGCAAAATAGAGCTGAAAAATCTATGTCCCTTCTTTCCTGAGTCGTTTTTCCCCTAAAGAAGAAAACTTTCTTCAGTTTTAAGTGCTGGATTCTTTGGAAATCCATATGAAAACAAGTCAAATTTTCCCTTAGAAAGCCATGTTATGATACAGATAGATATATGGGGAAGCATCTTTGGATCTTAAGTGAGGAACAAAGTACCCCAGGAACAAGGAATAGTCTCTGTGACGTTTCATCCTGCAGTGTAGAAGAATCAGTAACACTGAGTAGAAATTTGGTACTACCAGTATTACTGAACAATCATATTTGTGAACAGACATATTTTCTCCCTTTCCATACAATTACATTAGTTGTGAATTAGGGGTCCGGACCAGATTTTCTGTTTGACTGCACTGGCCCCAAGTGAGAGCCTCTGTCACCTAAATGCGGGTTCCAGAGTGCGTCCTTGGACTACAGTAAGCACACAAGAACATTGACCAGGCTCATTGCTATTAGAGGCTATTAGTCCAGGTAGTTCCTTCTCAGCATGACCATACCTTTAACCCAGAAAGTTGTTTCCTTAGGGGGCATCAAGAAGCAGGGAAAAAAAGAATAATCATGCAACAATGTTTTTTCAATGGTCTCAACTATTTTATTAGTCATTAAAGCTACAATCATTCTGCCCCATACTACTCTTAAAGAATGTCTTCCCCAAGTTTTCGGTCACTAACATACAAAGTGGGAATCCCCACATCTCTCACAACTTTCCAACCCATTTTGTGAGGATCCTCTTAGTTAAGACACTGTTGGGATTCCAAGTCCATATCCTCTCTGAAATAAGAAACTCAGAAGAGTAACATATTATGAGGAAACTTTCTTGTGTTTAAAATAATGGAGAAATCAAGATGCTTCAATATGTGGACATTGAACAAGATATTTGCTGAAAGTAAACAAATGTATGATTTTAAGAAATGCACACAGGGCAAAGGTGGCTCACAACTGTAATCCTAGCCACTCAGGAGGCTGAGATCTGAGCATTGTAGTTCAAAGCCAGGTGGGGCAGGAAAAGTCATGAAGGTTATGAGACTCTGATTTCCAATTGATCACCAGGAAACTGGAAGAGGTGCTGTGGCTCAAGTGGTAGAGTGTTTACATTGAGCTGAGGAAAGTGCCTGGGCCCACAGTTCAAGCCCATGAAAGAAAGAAAGCAAGAAGGCAAGAAAGGAAGGAAGGAAGGAAGGATACAGAAACTTCAGTAGTATTTCAAAATGTTTGGTGAAATGTTAGCTTTTAAATGCAATGATTGTGCACCCAGTATTAACTGCAAGATGCTTTCTTTGTCTTGACTATATTCATGAGACATTTATGTGTCCTAGTAACAACAATGAAAATAAATAGCTCCTTTTTCAAGTTGAATCATCACATTTTTCATTATTGTGCTAATACTTGGTAATGAAGTAGAGTAGTCATAACAAGTTCTATTTATCTATACATCTATGTGTCATGTTATACACTTAAATACTCTGGTTTTGGAGGAATTATTTGGTGCAGGTTTCAAAGTCTTTACTGGTCATTTTATATATTGACAAATTAAAAAATTATGGTATACCAGATGTCCCACAATAGATGAGTAGATCCAAACATGTGGTGCACATATACAATAGAATTTTACACAACCATCAGAAGAAGAAAATAAAGTAATCTTCAGAGAAATGGATGGAGCTCGAACCAATCATGTTAAGTGTGGTAAGCCCAGATCAGAGAGACAAATGACACATGTTTTCCCTGGTCAGCAAAAGTGATCTAAAATCCACTGAGATAGGACAAATTTCTCGCATATAGTGAGACCAAAAGAGGATAGTCTTAGGAGAGAATCACAAAGGTGTCATACCCAACTGCCTGTTCATATATAGATAAAATAATATACATAGTGAAAGGAACACCAAAGATCCAAAGGCATGGGAGCAAAGGACATTTTTCTTAATATGTTTTATCTTGTGCTCATAATTCTGTATTCTTTACTTTATGTAAAGTATATTCACGTGCATATATGTAGGATGGTGGGGGAAGGGCACAGAATCTGAGGAAAAAGGGCGAAAAAGTGCAGCAGTGAAATGCACTGGACATTCATGAAAGTGAAGATTGCAACTCCTTGTGGAGATGAGGGTGAAGGAACAGGAGAGAATGAGGGAACAGAGGATACTGCATGAAAGGAAATGTATTTATTACCTGATGTATGTAAATGTAACACTTCTGTATATAAGCTGGATAACAACAAAAAATTTAAAACATTCCTACTTTTGGACAATAAATCACTGATTTTAATAAATAAATTTTATGAAAGTAGACTCTGAAAAATGTGGTACAGTTGACCAATAGAAATTGTGCATTTATGTATGAACATATGTATGTATATATGTCAGTGGTGCGGTTCTTGGCCTGGGCACAGTCCCTGAGCTCTCTCTATGCTCAATATTAGCTCTTTTCCACTTTGAGCCAGGACAGTGCTTCCAGTTTTTGATTGGCTAATTAGAGAGAAGACTCTCATGGCAACTTTTCTGTTTTTGATTGGCTTCAAAGCACCAGCTTCAGATCTCAGCCTTCTGAGTAGCAAGGATTACAAGTGTGAGTGTGCAGCACCCAGCTGCATTTGTATATTTATATGCAGTGCATTATGTCGTTTTTCTGTTTCTTCCTCACTGTGTCTTATTCCCTGTATCTCTCTGCCCCCACCCTCCAGAAAGCATAGGAAACGTTTAAAAGTAACTGACAACTTTGTTACAAATTTTTTCCCCATATGTTGTATGAACAATCCCAAATTTCCAATGTCATAGTTTATTTTCCTATTTTAGAAATTTATGATTATATAATGCAGTATAAGATTAATAAATGTGTGTCGTTATACATGTGCATTCATGAAACCTTTTGAGATCTCTATTACCACAAAAAATAATGGTATTATTTTATAGTACATTTTTGTATGCAAACACCATTTAATTGGATATACCTAAAGTTAAGGTTAATTATAAAGACTTTAATTTATTTGTTGATTGATTACTTTTATCAGGCTTGAACTGAGGGTTGTAACTGGTTCCCAGTGACTTGTTTTTTCTCAGAGCTGGCAATTTACCACTTGAGTCAGGCTTCCAGTCCAGCATTTTTGCTGGTTAGTTGGAAATAGTCTGAAAGACATTTTTCCCTAGGGTTGATTTCAATCTTAAAATCTTCGCAGTGTAAAGTGCGAGATATATAGCATGAGACACCATTGCCCAGATCTGCTTTTAATTTTTGTAATTGCAAGATGAACAAAAATCAAGGAACATAAACAGTGCTGGATAGAAAGGTCAGCTAATTATGCTTGCTCTCTTATTTTCACACATATTGCCATCCCTCACAATTTCTAACAGAGACATTTAGATTTCCAGAGACCAGTGCTCGGCCTATGGCTGTTGCTTCCTCTAGAAAGTTTCCAAAGTCAGAGCTCAGGAGATGATTTATGGAACAAATAGATTTTGGCTTCCATTCCATCAACTGCTTTCTACACCACCTAATCTCAGAAAACACAGCGTAAGACCTCTCCCTCTTTGCTTATAGAAACACTTATTCTGATTCAAAAATCTTGGTTAAGTGAGATCTGAAGCTAGCAGAAGGCTTTAAGAAAACAGCTGAAAAGGTTTTGTGCTCCTTCTAGATAACCCTGAGATGCAGTGTTCTTCCCAGAGCATGGATGAGCTGAGATTCTTTCTGTGGATGCCTGAAGCAGTGGGAGTTTCCTGAACTTCTATTTTTCTGGTCTCCATGGAATATCAGAGAAATGCCCATGTTGGTTTCAGCAATCACAACACACTCCTGCCTTCGGGAGTGTTGGTCCTTTTGTGCCATGAATCCAACCGACATTTGCATCTATGGAAGCGTGAATACTCAGGATTGTGACTGGAGCAAAGACATGGAGTTGTTCCTGTGCAGGCCATGTCATGAGTGACTTGTAGTGGAAGCTGTGTTCTCCAAAGGTGCAGTCTCGTGGCCTGTGAAATTTATAGTAGAGATATCAGTGCCAGCGATGGTCCAGCTATACATTGGAGCACCATCTGGAGCATTGTTTTCAAAACCAGGATAGCATCCTAGCATCCTGTATGTATGTATTCCTAGATATGTATGTATTCCTAGATATTTCCTGACCATTATGGTCTTGCATGTGTTTCTAATTGGCATACAGTATTTCTCATGATCAATTTCTTTAATGCTTTTGAAACCAAACATCTTCTTATTTTCTGTACAGACCTAAGTAACACATCTTGATTCTTCCTTTTTATTTTGTTCCCTAGAAAGCTGCTGGTACATACTTACAAGGTACGAAATAATTTCCTTAAGATTGTGAACACTAAAACTTATTTGGTCTAACATTAATACAAGGTGATTGGTTAATCAAAAGTTGAGGTTTGAGGGAAAATACACTAAGTATTTGAAGGAACAGAAGTATTTTCTTCCTAAGAAAAAAACTACAGAATGAGAATAGGAAGAAAATAAGGATCCGTCTGGCCAAATTCTAGAATCTCTGAATCAATCTTAGATTTTCCAGAACTAGACTTCTTAAAAATAAAAGAAATCTATGAAAATAAACATTATTTTCATGATTTCATAGTATGGTAGCATAAAGAAATTTGGATTGTATTATACCTCTAGCTCATTGAGGAATCAATGTAATTTTTGTACTTCTCAGTGAACTTTCCAGTATTTACCAACCTGTGCATTCCCCATGATCAAGATGTGCTGTCACATGTCATGATAGAACCTATATAAATTGTGGAAATGAAATCTATCCAATTAAAAAAAAAGAAAACAGGTCAAGAGAATGAGAGTACTATGAGTGGCTCTGATTTCTGGGCTGGAATTGTGTGTGAACCTGGAGCTATGAAGGTAGAGGACTCCCTTGTGCTGTTTATACAGATGGAAAGCCATGTACCTACTGCTCCAGCCCATCAGACTCTGAAACATCACATCCCGAAGAACTTAAGGGAGAGGAGAAGCCACCTAACCACATGCTTAGATTGATGCCTATGACAATACCCAACATGTATTTCAATACTGGAGCTGTTCATGCTATTGAGGAACAAATAGGAGCTTATCAGTGAGTTCAAGACCCAAAACAAGAAGAGATAGGGAAGAACTTGCCATGTAATTTGTGGTTAGAGATTTCTCCACTGGGTGGCTCTGGGGCTGGTAATGACCTGGACCATGGTGAGGGGACAGATTGTGCAGATGAAAGGCCTCGAGCTAATTTTTCCATATAAATCACAGTTTTTCAACCAATATCACCTAGGAAATTTATGAAACAAAGATCTGTGGTTAATATACCTCTGGTCCCTATGCTACAAATAAAAAAACAGGTGAATGTGGATAAGGTATATGGGTTTCTTTTTTCAGGACCCATAATGATAGTATATACATGTTTCACAAGTACAAGGAAGTTTCCTAAAATTCCAGGACCAGTGTGCATATAGAAGGTTATCCTTTGAATAAGGTTACTCCAAATCATCTGATTTCATGTATAGGATCAGGAAAAGCCTTTTGAGAAGCCCAACCAAGTAAAGATGACATATTTCAGGTCTATTGATTTCCCCTGTTTATATAGTAAAGTAATGGTTTATGAAGTATGTAAATGGACAAGGTCATTTCCTTGAAGATGCCTAATTTTCTTTCTTTCCTCATTTCCTCCCTTCCTTATGTCCTCATTTCCTTCATTTGTTCTCTTTCTTGTTTACATTTTATCTTCTTTCCCTCACATCTTTCCTCTTTTCCTTCCCTCCTTTGCTCCCTCCCTATTTCCCTTCCTTCTTTCCTTCCTTCCTACCTTCCTTCCTTCCTTCCTTCCTTACATCCTTCCTTCCTTCCCTCCCTATTTCCCTTCCTTCCTTCCATCCTTCCTTCCTTCCTTCTTTCCTTCCTTCCTTCCATCCTTCCTTCCTTCCCTCCCTATTTCCCTTCCTTTCTTCCTACCTTCCTTCCTTCCTTCATTAGTTCTTGCCTTCCTCTCTATCTCTTTCACTCTGTCTACCTGTCTGTCTGTCTGTCCTGCTGTTTTGATCTTTTTAGCTCAATCAAGGTTACCACTTTACCAATTGAAACACACTGCACTTGCACACTTTTTTATTTTTGGTGGTTTATTAAAGATAAATGTGGTGGTTTATTAGAGATAAATTTTGGGGGAATTTAACACACCACTCTCCCCACTAGATAGATCAACTCATCAAAAACTCAACAGAGAAACTGCAGATCTAAACAGCTTCATAGATCAACTAGACTTAACAGACATCTACCGAACATTTCACCCAGCAACATCAGAATACACGTTTTTCTCAGCAGCACATGGAACGTTTTCTAAAATAGACCACATTTTAGGCCACAAAGCAAACTTGTCCAAATTCAGAAACTTTGAAGTTATACCTTGCATTCTCTCTGACCACAAGGGAATAAAATTAGAACTCAACACCAAAAGCCACCAAAGAAAGTCCGGTATCACATGGAAGCTGAACAACACACT
>NW_012267354.1:3005894-3006959 GCF_000151885.1 Dipodomys ordii
AGGTGTGTTGCTCCTAGGTGTGTTCCTGAGCCTGTTTGTGTTCAAACTTAGTACTCTACCAATTGAGTAACAACAGTAATTCAGGTTTTAGAGTAGTTCATTGGTGAAAAGAGTGTCAGGGGGACTCTTTTGCCTTGGCTGGCTTTGTGTGTGCCTACTATGATCCTCAGATCCTCAGTAGCTAGGATTACAGGCATGAGCCACCAGCACCTGTCATTAGTAGTTTTGTTGTACTTTTCCTTCCCTAGGGTCATTTGTATGATCCTGTATACATTCATCCTTCAAGTAAGCAAAGAATCCATACCCTGTAAACCAAACTACTCTAAAATCTCCTGCTGTGATTGTAAAACCATTTTAAGAAGTGGTATCTTTGTCTTTTCTTTGAATTCTGTATTTTATTAAAAAATGAAGATCACAAATTTATGTTGCTTTTATTCTTACAAATTATATAAGCTTCCCTTGTCAACCAGAATTTAGTCTCCAACAAATTTTTTATCAATTTTATTTGTGCAATACTTACAAGATGATTCCCCACCTCCTATGACAGTTATCACATAAACACTTTGCAAAAGAATATGAATATATCTCCAAGGTGAACTTTTTCCCAACCAGTAACCTTCCTAGCACAATGCTGTCTATGAGTCAAAAATCAGCTTGGAATTTGGTCCCTTAGTATTACCTGACCCCATCGGGCTGTGTACCCAGGCTGGATGGATGTCTGCCAGCTGCCATTATCCTCCCTTGCATAGTGAGAACTCCTTGGAGGTGTTGCTTTTGAGTCCATTTATATATTTTTCCTAACATAATCTTCTGTTATTAAGTGGTTGAAAAACAGCTTACAAATAAATTATGAACTGAGGCAGACGATTCAAAACCTTGACAATAAACGCAGCTAGCAGTGTATCATCTAAACAGTTTGTGAAGGTATTTGGGTTCCTTTTTGTTTCATTCTGGATGTTAAAAACTGAGTGGCCTGGAGAAGTCAATGCACTTTGATTTCAGTTTCAGTTTCCTCACAGGTAGAGATGAGTTGAACACACAGGTTTCTACAGATACAGGGAATGA
>NW_012267354.1:3007009-3012924 GCF_000151885.1 Dipodomys ordii
GGCCTGGAGAAGTCAATGCACTTTGATTTCAGTTTCAGTTTCCTCACAGGTAGAGATGAGTTGAACACACAGGTTTCTACAGATACAGGGAATGACAGAGACTATCCTTAAGACACTCATAAATCAGAGTTAATTTTTACTTGCAATATCTCTGGTATTGCTATGGCTAAGATTTTACTTTAGAAAAATATACCCGTTGGTTCTCTGACATATCAATAATAGTCTTTGGAATAAAGAAAGAATATTTTCTTGTCTTGATGAATGTCACAAGTGGGCTGGAAAAGCCATACACCTATATCTATTCTAAAAGCTGTTTAGGAGAGACATTGATGTGTATATTTCATTAATATTTTAAAAGGTTCTTATCTCCTTCTAACTCAAGGGCTTCTTTTTTTTTTTCTTTTGGCCATTGTGGGGCTTGAACTCTGGGCCTGGGTGCTGTCCCTCAGTTCTTCAGATCAAGGCTAACACTCTACCACTTGAGCCACAGCACTACTTCTGGTTTTCTGAGTGGTTTATTGGAGATGAGAGTCTCAAGGTCTTTCCTGCTTGGGCTGGCTTTGAACTGCGATCCTCACATCTCAGCCTCCTGAGCTAGGATTATAGGCCTGAGCCAGGGCCAACCAGCTCAAGGACCACTTGTAGAGAGAAAAACAGAGGTTATTGGAATTAATAGGTCTTCTGCTACCTGGGTTCTTCCTGATATTTTCCTATTCTACAAATGGTCAAATGTCTCAGTCCCTTGTCTCTCACCACCTGCATCTGACCAGCTCTGCCTCCAAAGCTTCCCTTGTTACACCAAAGGCAGCCGCAAACTACAGTGCTGGATCACTTACCTACATAGTCTCTGCAGCTGCATCATGGTGGATATTGTGATTAAGCAGTAAGAGTCAGGATGTATTTATTCTTCATGAGTCCCAGTGCTCATAAACAACTCAATTGTTGTCAAGATGTCACTGTCTTGTGTTTTATCTTCACCAGGGGAAAAATGCACCTTTTGTACCTCTCCATCCCTTAGGCACAATTCTGCTGTCTTCTTACTACTCTGAAAGTTACTGAGGCCAGAAACTTGCTGAATGAATTATAGTGAGTGTGCATTGATAAGGAGTTATGGTGATGATGAAGAGTTCCCTAAATGGTCCAAGTTTCTTCAACTTGGTTTTACTCTTATCCCATATCCTCCATTCATCATCAAAGCCCGGAAGTAATGTTAAAGAAACTTCTGAGAATCCACAGAGATCACTTTCTGAATATTTTCTGAGTTTACCTTCATTGATAGAAAAGATCATCCAATGGTACAATCTAGATCTTCTCTTGTACATATTGTCTAGGACATGGCAGTTGGGGACTTATGGAGAGCTGGGATGGTGTGTGTCCTGCTTTCACTTCTGGCTGTTTGCTTGGGTCCCTTCATGTGTCTTACTGAAGTATTCACTTCTGTTTTATGCTACTTTTTAGAGGTATTTTTCCTTTAAATGTTCACTGCCAGGATTGTCTTTTTTTTGTTAGTTGGTCTTGGGGCTTGAACTCAGGACTTGGACGCTGTCCCTGGCTTCTTTAGCTCAAGGCTAGTACTCTACCACTTTGAGGCACAGCTCTAAGTCAGGTTTTGTGATAGTTATTCAGAGATAGAAGAGTTACACTTTCCTTCCAGGGTAGTCTTTGAACTGTGATCCTCAGCTCTCAGCATCCTGAGTGGATAGGATTATATGTGTAAGCCACCAGCCCCAGCATGATTGTTTTTTAGATGCTCAACTTCTGTGGTCATTGCCCATGAGTGCTGCGAGAGTGTGTGTAGGTTTCTCTATGAGATTCACACCTCAGTTCTGTATCCCTCATACCATTTTCAGAAATGGTCTCTTTCTCATTGGACACCACAGAAGATCCAAGGAGAGGGATGCAGGTAATTCTATATTCACCACAGGCAGATATGCAGATTTACCTTAAATTACACTTTCCTGAGCTCCTCCCATTGCCTAACACTTCCTGAAGTAAAGGAGTGCAGTGAAGTAAGTGGAATAAGAGACCTAACATTCAGATAACACTTCAGATAAAACAGTTGTATGTAGGGAGTGAAGAGGAAAAAAGAGAGGAGGTTTATACTCTTACCTGAGGAACTGATAGCAGAGTCTGTGGGTTGTCCAAACTACCTGCCTTTCTGTGACAACTACTTCATGAGGATAGAGTACTTAGGCATCTTAGAATATCTCGCTGATCCATATTACCTAGTGAGTTGGAATCTGTGAACACCATGGGATTACCTTCTCCAAAAGGAACAGGAACACTCATAGGACTTGGTCACCAAAGAGATGGTGGGTGTGGCTATGGCAATGGATCATGATCAGAATACTTTCAATCACAGAGATCTTGGCAATGAGTAGTTGATTTTGTTCTGTGGTATCTGTATGTACACTGTAGCAGGAAAGAGCTCTCATTGATCTATACAATGAGAAAAATACACAGAGCAACTAAACAGAAATCTGGCTTGAGTCAGTAAATGTATCATAATCAATTTTCAGATTTGAATCCATATCATAACTCCTGCAAAGGAGATGAAGCCAGAACCGCATCACAGTGATATCACTCCAAAGGTGTGCTGCCAATGTACCACCCAGGCCTGAACAAAAACAACTGCAATCATTCACTAGTGTGCTGTGTAACAGGAGATCTACTTAGATTTCTTAGAAATGGATGAATATCAACTTTGAATAGAAACTATGTTCTGGAGATTCAAAGTATTTCTACGAACCATAGGATTATGGCTTTAATAAAAAAATGTAATTACCAGAGTTTTGTCTCAGATTCATGTTTTCTTAAAATAAGTATCTGTGGATCTTTGTTCTTTTGAGTTAAATCTTTTATTTCTCTCAGAACTGTTTCACATTTTTCAGTTGTTTAACTTTTAGAACCTTGTTTTAAGTGATGAGTATGTGTATGGATTAAAATGTTTTAATTGATATTATAAAGGTGCTATACAGAGGGCTCACAGTTACATAAGTCAGGTAAATAATATATTTCTTAAAAATACTTTATTGTCTGTGTTGATGTTTTGAGGTTTGCGTTCTTAGGGTTTTCTGAACCTCTTGAACTTGAAAATTCATTTTGCCATTTGAAGTTTTCAGGCAATTTTCCCCCCAATCTTCCATAAGATTTCACATGCAAAAATCAATGCAGAGTTCATATCTAGTATAGTGGAAAACAGTACTTGTGGATGTATGAGAAGGGAAACGCAAGTGATGTGACTTCTGTCCATGTGGGCAAGCTATGAAATTGTATGAGTCTGTGTTTTATTGCTACCTTCAACCATTATTATGTAAAAAAAATTTAGTAGTATTTTATTTTTTTATTAATTTTCTGCTGATCATTTAGATGCATTTTAACTATTGTCAACTCTGTTCTGAAATATCAAAGTGGAGCTGAAAATAGCACGGTTTTAGGAAAGTCATATTCGAGGCTAGCAAATTATAACATCAGGCAGGGATTATATCTTCTTTGTGTATACCACCTCCACCTTCCTCACCTTCTTTTCTTTGAGATGGAGTCTCTCTATTCAGGCTAAGCTGAGCTTGACATTTCAACCCCTAACCCAAGATCCCCACAGCTGTTTTGACACCTGTAAAGCACCCGACTCAGCCTTCTTGTTCTTAATATTCAGTAATATATTCTTCATGAAACAAATTTCATATGCTAGCAGTTCATTTCCAGATTGTGACATACTTTGTTTGAATTTAGTACTAATAATTGATTCAGAATGTGTTTGCTTTGTTTTGTTCTTTATACTGAATGCAAAGGAAACACTTTTCCAAAAAGCAGTGAAAGCAAGATAAATTACTGTTTGCCTTCAAACAAGTCACAGCTAGATGCAAAAGAAAGATTCTGTACTTGTAGTAATTTAGGTAATTTAACAATTGTGTGTGAATAGTACTACTAACTCAAAAAGGAACAGACATTTACTACTGTTACGTAGGGCAATGTAATCCTGTATGTTCATATGGACAATAATGATAACTAATAGAACATATTCTTGCCAATGTGGGACTTAAACTGTTGGATGCTGTTCCTAAACTTTTTCTGTTTACGGGTAGCATTCTACACTTGAGCCATATCTCCACCTTTAGCACTTCATTGGTTAATTAGAAAGAAAAATCTCATAAGATTTTCCTGTCTTGGTTGGCTTTGAAAACATGATCCTCAGATCTCAGCCTCCAGAAAAGCTAGGCATACAAGTGTCACCAATACTTGGCTTGGTCAATGCATTCTAAAAGCATAAATTAGTAAGCCTGTCTCTACCCAATTGATGAAAGATTTTGTGTTCTGTGCCTATAATAAATGGCATCAATATTTTAAATATCTTTATCAGCTATTTTACTGATGAAAGTATGTATGCGATGCGTATACCTGTATTGAATGGTTCTGTTTTAAGAAATTAACTGCAACCCCTGTTTAAATTAATGTAGAGTCATATTAATTTACAGCAATTTGTTGATAAAGACAATGATAGCATGATAGACCATGCCAGGGCCCTAATGAATGCTGTCTAGGAAAAACTCAATCCTTTCCCTCCCCACCCCAATATTACTCACTTACCCATTTAAAAAAGAAATTACTTCATATTGTTAACTACAATAAAAAACATAGAAAGGAGTCAACTGGAATTTCAGCTGCTGTGTCCAATTTCTCTCACAATGTACAGTTTCTCGTATGTTTGTACAGAGATTCTTCATTCATATCACATAAAACAAATATGTTTCCCTGAAATTTTAGTCCCATTAATGACTTTGCTTTTTATTGAGTAAAATTATATGTCAAAGTCGTTTAATATGAGAAGGTAGTAAACTTATTATTTTATCATCTGTTTACAATCAATCCTATTCTATGGATGAATATTTATGGCTATTTTCAAGTAAAATTTGTATCTGCTACCCTTTACATAGTGTCTTTGAAATAATGAATCACACAATATACAATTTTTAGATTGTAATTCTCAAATATTAATATACATGTATAATCAAGTGTTAGAAATGAAGTTCCTGGCATAAAGAATATACTAGTAATGTTGAAAAACTTACCAAGTTGATTTCCTCCTGTGCTACTAAAAAGCTAGGCTCATCAAAACAAGTATTCGAGTCAGTCCTTGAGGCTATCAAAATAGGGAATGAAATTCTGTGTCAGTCTTGTAGTCCAAAATTTCAGGGCTAGTTCAATATTGCAGGTCTCCATTATTGACATTGGGGAATCAAATTTTACATGTTTAAGCTGCTTTGAAATTACTTTGTTTTACAAACAACAAAACAAGACTAAGGCTTATTTCTATCACTGACAAATCACTGCAACTGATATTTTCAATGTCTTTCTTTTTGAAAGAAAATTGGAACAGGTCAGACCTCCATCTCTCTGAATCAGCACAAAGGGACTGAGACATGCATACCCAATGGTCAAAATGTCATGAATGTTTACCACTGCAGAATTAGTTTCTAAGACAGAATTTAAAAATAGAGAACACAGTCTGTCCAATAGAAGAAAAGAAAACATAACATCAGAAGGAGAACACTGTGGGCAGCTCTCATTTCAGGAAGAGTTTTGTGAAGGTGAGAGGTCTGAAGGTAGAGAACATGCTGGTGATGCTTGTGGAGAAGAAATAGCATGTAGCCACTGGCCCCACTCATGACACCCTGAAACATGGCACTGTGCATGGCCATTAGACTAAGGACTACCCATTTGGCTTTCTGGCTTCCTGGTTGAAAAGAACAATAATTGTTAGTTTTAGCAGCTTCTGATGTGTTTTCTCTGACGTTTGCGATGTGTTGAAATAAGTTGACACATTTCAAGGAAGTGAGGATCCAAAAGAAGAGAAACAGGGGAAGAATTTTCTTTGGAGTCTTTGGCTTGAATCTCCAGCAGAGAGAGCTTCTGGG
>NW_012267354.1:3012974-3020394 GCF_000151885.1 Dipodomys ordii
AGAGATTCTTCATTCATATCACATAAAACAAATATGTTTCCCTGAAATTTTAGTCCCATTAATGACTTTGCTTTTTATTGAGTAAAATTATATGTCAAAGTCGTTTAATATGAGAAGGTAGTAAACTTATTCTTTTATCATCTGTTTACAATCAATCCTATTCTATGGATGAATATTTATGGCTATTTTCAAGTAAAATTTGTATCTGCTACCCTTTACATAGTGTCTTTGAAATAATGAATCACACAATATACAATTTTTAGATTGTAATTCTCAAATATTAATATACATGTATAATCAAGTGTTAGAAATGAAGTTCCTGGCATAAAGAATATACTAGTAATGTTGAAAAACTTACCAAGTTGATTTCCTCCTGTGCTACTAAAAAGCTAGGCTCATCAAAACAAGTATTCGAGTCAGTCCTTGAGGCTATCAGAATAGGGAATGAAATTCTGTGTCAGTCTTGTAGTCCAAAATTTCAGGGCTAGTTCAATATTGCAGGTCTCCATTATTGACATTGGGGAATCAAATTTTACATGTTTAAGCTGCTTTGAAATTACTTTGTTTTACAAACAACAAAACAAGACTAAGGCTTATTTCTATCACTGACAAATCACTGCAACTGATATTTTCAATGTCTTTCTTTTTGAAAGAAAATTGCAACAGGTCAGACCTCCATCTCTCTGAATCAGCACAAAGGGACTGAGACATGCATACCCAATGGTCAAAATGTCATGAATGTTTACCATTTTAGAATTAGTTTCTAAGACAGAATTTAAAAATAGATAGAGAACACAGTCTGTCCAATAGAAGAAAAGAAAACAGAACATCAGAAGGAGAACACTGTGAGCAGCTCTCATTTCAGGAAGAGTTTTGTGGAGGTGAGAGGTCTGAAGGTAGAGAACACGCTGGTGATGCTTGTGGAGAAGAAATAGCATGTAGCCACTGGCCCCACCCATGACACCCTGAAACATGGCACTGTGCATGGCCATTAGACTAAGAACTACCCATTTGGCTTTCTGGCTTCCTGGTTGAAAAGAACAATAAATGTTAGTTGTAGCAGCTTCTGATGTGTTTTCTCTGACGTTTGCGATGTGTTGAAATAAGTTGATGCATTTCAAGGAAGTGAGGATCCAAAAGAAGAGAAACAGGGGAAGAATTTTCTTTGGAGTCTTTGGCTTGAATCTCCAGCAGAGAGAGCTTCTGGGACTGATGATGATAGCATGGACCACAGTGAGGAGACTGGTGGTGCAGATGGAAAAGTCCCGGGCCACCCTCTCTAGACAAATAACTACCTTACAGCCTATGTCATCCAGGAAGTGTCTCAAACCAAAAGCTGCTATTGCCATTGGTAATCCTTTGGAAAGAAGTATTATGGTGTTTGCAAAAGCCAAATGGATGAGAATAAGGTGTGTAGACTTCTTTTGAACTCCTCTCCAAAATCTATGTATAAAATTCACAAAAACAATGATGTTCCCTACAATGCCAATTCCAGTTAAAAAGAGGAAGAGGGTTCCCTTGACAACATTCAAAATCATTTGTGTATGATGAGAAGATGTTGGATCCAGCAAAAAGTTCTCTGAAGGGAATTCATCAGTAATGATGATATAACTGTGGGAAAGTATTTCATAGTTTAGAACATTTTAGAGTCTAAGAGATAATCATGATATATGTAATTGTTCACACACTGTTGCTACCAAACTGATTTTTTCTGTACAAAATGACTGTTTTCCCTTTCAAACTCTTTGTGAGTTATTTTTGTTATTTTCAAATCCCTTTGTGACTGCCAAAATCAAATATCCAAATTTGCAGTTTAGAATTTTTTTGAGCACTGTCATGATAAGAACTTGATCCTGAACACAGGCACAAAATTGATTCAGTAATTCTAAAGTCATATTACTAGGAATTTGCCTCCTTCATATTTCTGGCCTCAGAAACATGCCCCAAAGAAGAAGAAGAATGGAAATCCGTAGGCTCTCAGACAATCCCAACAACACCCTGTTTTACTCAAAGAAAAATTAGTGTTCCCAATGAAAATTTGCATGACATCATAATTCAAAGAATTATCAGGATTACTTACCTAGTAGCTGTGGTGCAGTGGAAGCCTTGGTCAGTTCTCTGCCAAGCTGAGGCCTCCCAGATCCTATTTGTATCACACTGATGTGTGAAGCTCTTGGCTTTCATAAGCTCCCAGGCTTTAATTTTCTCAGTTGTGTCCATGTCAGAGAGAAGCAAACTCTGTAGAATTTCAATCCCTGTAGTACAACTTTTCTTCTCCCTGGACAATTAGTACTTATCATTGTCTCAGAAGTAATCTTTGGCTAAATTGGGACTTAATTATTTTAATAGAAGGCAGTGAAGTAGAAAACTTAACAGCAACTCAAGTGTCCAGAGCTTGTGTCAAGTGTCTTCAAACTTGTTTTCACCTGCTCCAAGTTGCAAGCTAGGAGCTGAATGGGACTATTTTCCAAGATAGAATAAGTCACTTTCTTTTCTATCTCAGTCATTCTTTAAACTGAATATAATAAAGCTGGTCACTATTGGGGACTCCATATTTGAGCAGGTCCTTACCAGTTCCTTGACAGGACAAGGGGTCTTGAGCCATGCCTCCAATGTAACATTTTTCTGGAAAATTGGAGATAGGGTAGACAGAGTTTTCTGTTGGCAAACAACTGAGGCCCTCCAGATTCAAGTCTCCTAATTGGGGCAGAGATGTGAGGCACTGGTGCACACTTTCTAAAATTTTTATTTTTACAAAGTAGGGGGGAAGTGTTTCTATTTTGACCTTTCCATTTGTGCATAAAATGTGTTCCAATCAAACTAACCTTTTCTGTTTTTCTTCACCTGTTCAATTGATAAAGAATTAATAGCTGGAAATTTGCCTTGACCTGAACAACTAAGGAACAGGACCTAGGCCCAGAGTTCAAGCCTCACAACCCCCCCCCCCAAATATAGTAACTGTTCCCTGATAACTCATGCTTTTAGTCCTAGCACTAAGGAGGCTGAAATCTGAGGATCACATGTCTAAGCCAGCCAAGGCAGCAAAGAGATTCTTTCCTCCAATAAACAACAAGAAAATTGGAATGTGATTATACTAATTCACATTCCCTCCAACAAACTATGCAAAATCATTTTTCCTGCGTGATAATCAGCATTTATTGTTTGTTTTTTGATAACAGTGATCCATACTATGGTGAAATAGAATCTCTGTATATTTATGACATGCATTTCTTTTACAAATCAAGATGTTGAACATTTTTCATGTGTATAGTTGCCATTTGTTGTTTTTAATGGTGTCCATTCATTTGCCTAAAAGTTACTTAGATTATTTGAGTTTTAACATTTAGATTTTTGGACTCATATATACTAGATATCTAGCGGTCTGGAGATAAGCAAAAAAAGACCTTAACCGATACGTGAAATTATCTATTACATCTGTTTGGGTTTTTTTAATTTGCTGTGATTCAATTAGGAAATTCTTGTGCTTATTTTCTGTGCTTATAGAATTCCATTCATGAAGTCATTGACTTTCCTATATCTTCTAAGCATTTGCTGTTGTATTTTCAATGTTTGAAATGTCTCACTAAGGGCATTTATTTATTTATTTATTTATCATCTGTTGTGAGGCTTGAACTCTGGGATTGGGCGCTGTCCCTGTGCTCTTCAGTTCAAGTAGAGCACTCTACCGCTTAAGCCACAGTGTCCCTTCCAGTTTTTTAGTGGGTTATTAGAGATAAGGGTCTCATGGACTTTCCTGCCCAGTCTGGCTTTGAACCGTGATCCTCAGATCTCAGTGTCCTGAGTAGCTAGGACTAAAATGTGAGTCACCGGTGCCCAACTAGGCTTTTATTTTTATTTTCTTCTTTAATTGTTATTATTATTTTATTGTGAAAATACCGTCCAGCAAGGTTACAATTACATGAGCAAGGTGATGAATACATTTCTTATCAAGCATTGTTGCATCCTCCTCCTTCGTTTCCCCTTCCCATCCCTTCTCATCGTCCCCAACTCCAAAGCCACATCCTCCCCACTGCGTGGGCCAAATTTGTAAAGTTCATTTTTGACATAACGACTTGTACATCTCATTGTTGTAATGGGACCACCAGTATCCCTATTTAAACAATTTGTTTTTTTCCTTCCCCTTCACAAATTATACCTACATCAAATACAGTGAAAGAGGGCTTATACCGTGGGGGGAGGGACATACAAAGCAACAAACAAATCATCTTTAATATGTTAGAAACAATCACAAGAAAGAAAAACCATTTGAATCCTTATCTTGGGGTTCCTTTCCCTTAACTACTTATCTGACCACTTCTGCTTGTCTCAGACATATACTAGTTATTGCAAATAAGGGAAACCATGGGACCTGTTTCTTTGGGCCTGGCTTACTTCACTTAATTTACCAGCACAGCTATATTTATTGCAGCATTATTCACCATAGCTAAGATATGGAACCAACCCAGGTGCCCCTCAGTACATAAATAGATGAAGAAACTGTGGTATCTATACACAATGGAATTCTATGCCTCCATCAGAAAGAATGACATTGCCCCATTTGTTAGGAAATGGAAAGACTTGAGCTTGTAGTTTTAAATAGCCTTTGTACAAGGTGAAGGACAGAGGTCTAATTTCAAACTCACACCTGTGGATCACCAGTTGTCCTGGAACTAATTGTTAAAAAGACTTTCTTCTCCAACATAGGTTTTAGGGTCTTTTGTCAAAAACCAGGCAACTCTAGGTCTATGGGTACATTCTCAAAATTCTATGCTATTATTTTCTGTTTCTCTTTCACTCTGGTACTGTTGAATTCCATTTTGTTCCCATCTCATTGTTTGTCTGCATGTCTGTTTGTGCCATTACCAAGCTTTTTTTCCTATTCAGTGTTAGTAGTCCAATTCTAAGTCAGCATTTCTGTTGGTCCTCAGGTTTGTTCTATTTGAGTTCTGTTGTGAATGCCACATGAATTTTAAGACTGCGTTTTCTATTTCTATGAAAAATGACACTGATGTTTGGATGTGGATTGCAGTAAATGTAGATTAGTTTCAGTAATACAGCCATGCCCTCCACATGACTACTGCCAATCCATGAGCATGGAAAGTCTTCATCTTCTATTGTCTTCTTCAAGTTCTTCCCACATGGTTGTGTAGTTAAAATTATATGAGACTTTCAACCCCTTCAATTTATTCCTTGGTATTTGGGTGTTCTATTCTGAGTGATATTGTTTTCCTTCCCTTTCTTAGCATGATTATTGATGATATTGAATAACTACAGAGAGAATAGACATATTTGTCTCACTCTTGACAGTTTTCTACACTTAGTCAAATATTAGCTATAGGTATATTATATGCAATCATTATTATGTCACAGTACATCCTTTCCATTCCTGTTTTTTCACAGATTTTATCATGTAAAGACAGTAAATTTCATTGGAGGCTTTTTTCTGTATTTATTGAGATGATTATGTGTTTTTATCCATTATTCTGTTTATGTGGTACATGTGTTTATGATTCCACATATTTGAAAAATCTTTCCTTCACTAGAATGAAACCAGTTTGATCACACTGTATGATTTACAAAATTCATATTTGAGCTACCATTTATGTGTATTACAAGGAAGTTATGTGATATTTCCATTTTGTGCAGAGTGCACTTGGAACAAATCCAACCACTTCACCCGTTCTATTTTCCTCTCTCTATGGGCTTTTTGACATGCTGTTTTTCAAGTATTTTATTGACAATTTTCACCTATGGGCATGAGTAAGATTTTCTATATATTTGTGATTTCATTTCTATTTGATTTAATCATTTTCTGCTTCCTTCAATGAATCACTGATCATTCAAAACTGTGTCATTTCTTCTGCATGCTTTTGCATATTTCTCTTGCTGCTGAATTCCAGGTATACTCTATTGCAGTCTGATGAAATCCAGCAGCTTATACCTGTGGTCTCAGATACGTGAGAGGAAGGCTTTTGAAAAATGGTGGTAGGATTTCCTAGGCAAATTTTAGTGATTGTCAATCTCATTCAGCAAGCTGGGCTTTGTGCTGCAGGTGTGCACTCACAGTTAAGTGGGAGGCCATAAGTAAAAGGATGGCTATCTGAGGCTGGATTACAAGGCCTGGTGGGGAGGGTAGAGAAGATTACGAATGAAAGCTTTTATATAAAAATAAAAATAAAAAAGGGCTGAGATATGGCTTCAGTGATGGAAGGCCTGCCAAACAAATGTGAGGCTCTGACATAAAACTCCAGTGCTGAAAAATATGATACGATTTGTTTTTTTTTTTTTTGTATCTGTGATGACTGGCTGTATGCCATAAATTTTGTTTATTTTGATAACATTCTATAAGCTGCTTAGAAACATGTGTCTTGTGGGTCTTTATGATAAAATATTCCACACAAGTATTTTAGGTTAATTTGACTGACAGTACTGAAATCTACATTCCTACTCCTTGTTACCAGAGTTGTTGAAGTTTCCATTTCCAGATTTTCAATTGATTATTTTTCATTACTGTGAAGTATCACTAAGAGGAGGGCTTAGTTTAATGGAGGTGGGGATGTCTGTTAGCCAATGGAGTTTTGTCTCATATCCAGGATTTGCGTTAAATATTTTGTGTTTTTGCTATTTTGAGGTTTGATCTTGGCAGAGGTTTGCTATGTTTGAGGTTTGCTAGGTTTGAGGTTTGCTAGGCAGAGGCTTTACTACTAATCCATGCCTGCTGTCCTTGTGCAAAACAGTGGTTTTTCATTATGAAAGTCCAGAACCAATCTCTTTGTTTTTCTCTGTCTCTCTTTTCTCTCTTCCTTCCCTCTCTCCCTTTCTTCCTCCCTCCCTCCCTTTTTTCCTCCCTGCTTTTCTTCTTCCTTCTTTCCTACTTTCCTCCCTCCCTCCCTTCCTTCCTTTGTTCCTTTGTTCCTTCCTTCCTTCCTTCCTTCCTTCCTTCCTCCTTCCTTCCTTTCTTCCTTCCATGCTTCCTTCCTTCCTTCCTCTCTCTTTGGCCTTCTCTCTTTCCTATCTTTCCTTCCTTCCTTCCTTTCTTCCTTCTTTTGTTCCTTCCTTCCTCTCTCTTTCTCCTTCTCTCTTTCTTATCTTTCCTTCCTTCCTTCCTCCTTCCTTCCTTCCTTCCTTCCTTCCTTCCTTCCTTCCTTCCTTCCTTCCTTTCTTTCTTTCATTCTTTCTGCATTATTTTTGGAGCAGTTTGCCTTTAAAGCTAAAATACTAAATTATACCTACATCCAATAAAAAAAAAACAGAGGCACAAAACTGTTATTCAAAAGTATTCAAAGGTAACTTAGGATCTCAACATTCAGACTAATAAAGAATTTATTCTGATGATCTTGCTAGCTATGTCCTTTGCCATGCAGAAGCTCTGCAACTTTATGCAATCCCATTTGTCCAACCTTTCTTTGATTTGTTGTGT
>NW_012267355.1:0-294 GCF_000151885.1 Dipodomys ordii
TGTTGCTTTGTATGTCCCTCCCCCACAGTATAACCCCTGCTTTCACTGTATTGATGTCGGTATAATTTGTGGAGGGGAAGGAGAAAAACAAGTCGCTTCAATAAGGATACAGGTGGACCCATCACAACAATGAGAAGTACAAACTTTACAACGAAAACGAACTTTACAACTTTGGTGGGGGGGAGGATTAGGTGGGGGTTGGGGGAAGGTTTTGTAGGGATGGGAAGGGTAAACAAAGGAGGAGGCTACAATGCTTGATAAGAAATGTACTCACTTGCCCATATAATTGTAACC
>NW_012267355.1:344-1514 GCF_000151885.1 Dipodomys ordii
AGGTTTTGTAGGGATGGGAAGGGTAAACAAAGGAGGAGGCTACAATGCTTGATAAGAAATGTACTCACTTGCCCATATAATTGTAACCTCTCTGTACAGTATTTTCACAATAAAAAAAATAAAAAAATTCGAATCAAATAAAAAAAAAGAGGCCTGGCCTAGTAGGAGCCCCTGCAGCTCCACCCCTAAGAATGCATTCTTGGGGGAGTGGGTTGTGTGGCCTCTGTGGTCCTCTCCTTTCTGTCCACCTTGTCACCTTCCACAGACATGGCCAGGCCTCTTCCACCACCACTACCCCCCCTCGCCCACCTCTGTGACCGAGACACAGGCCGGGGACTTGTTAGGGGTTTCTCAGTCCTCACCCCAGATGTCAGCGGCCTAACCTGACACCCACTCCGCTGTCAGAATCGTGCTTGCTATGGAGATCACCCTTCCCCCTGAACCCCAGGCACCCCCTCTGCTGCCCTGCTCTTGGAATCCTGCCCCACAGGCCTGAGCCGCAGGTTGTAGCTCCCATTGCTGTGTCTCTCCTACTTTCTGAGTGTGGCCTGCATCTGCCTTTCATCTTGAACCCAGCATAGCCGAGTGGGGGTGCATAAACATGTGCTGCCTACACAAACCCCAGAGGAGGAGAGAGACAGGAGGGCAGGGACCTGAGGTGGCCAGAAGCTGAGTCATGGTGCCACATGGCTGACACAGCCTGGCACTGGCACCTGGCACTGCCCTCAGTTGATATTTCCCCAGCCCGTGGACTCAGCACGGACTAAGGTGCCTGGCACTGGTGGAGAGGGATGGGAAGGGGATGGGCTTCAGCCGGCGTAGCCACCAGTCCCTGCGGGTTCTTGCAAGGGACCCAGCTTGACAGACCATGGGACAGGACACAGGACGGGACAGGTTCCAGCCATGCCTGTCATTGCTATGATGGGAGACCCAGAATGCAGAATTCAGAAGGTCCCAAAGCACAAGGAACACATTGACAATCCTGGGGCAAGGTGGGTCCCCTCCCCCCCCAGGGGACACCCACAGCAGATCACCCGAACAGGAGAAAGGCTACAGGGCACAGCCATGTCCCCAGCATGGCCCTGGCCCCTGCCAGCTTCCTCTCAGTCGGGTGGGGAGTGGCTGCCTGGGGGATGTGCACCCCAGGTTTGGAAGGGATAAACACACACA
>NW_012267355.1:3748-6234 GCF_000151885.1 Dipodomys ordii
TTTTCTTTTTAGCAAGAACAGCTAAAGGGAAAATGGACTCTCTGTAGCCAATACTATTTATCTAAGTCTAAACAGAATAAAACCCAATTAAGTCAGTGTAGGCATTGGCTGTCCGACCAAGTCAAAGCAAGTTCCTCTTTCCCTCTCACTGGGCATTCTCTCCCATTATCCCCTGGATCACTGAGAGAGCCCCTCACAGCACAGAAACCTCTCACAAGCCCCAAGGGTTTATCTTGGAGGGAGGATCCCCCATTTGTAGAGTTTGTCCAGTCTCTGGGGCATTTATACATTTCTACTTTCTGCCTTTGAGGGGCGCCTTTTCCCCCTGCCTCCAGGCAGCAGGGAGACACCAGGATGTTTACCAAACCTCGCCAGCATCAGAAGCTGTATCAACTCATGACCACGGTGGTACATGGGCTTGGAGAATGAGGACAGGACAGAGGGACAGGGGCTCAGGACAGCAGGACAAAGTCAGGACAGAGGGATGGGGGCTCAGGACAGAAGGACAGGGGTGCCTGGGCTCTGTGGAGCAGGAGTCAAGCCAGATGGGAGGCTGGGAAATGCCTGGTGGACTTTTCCAAATCTTCACAGAGGTGGAGGCCTGGGGCCTACCCGCTCACAGCCCCAGCACAGCTTCGCACTCAGGGCTTGGCTGTTCAGACACTTGGGAAACTCAGACCCAAGTTTGCATGATCTGAACCCGGAGACTGGAAGGAGGGCTTGAGCTGATGGAGAGATCTTGGGGGTAGGAGGGGCTGGACTCTGGTGGCCACTGTACCATGTGAGGCCTGGCCTGGAGGGACAGGGCACAGCGGGCTGCAGATGAGTGCAGAATGGTCTGGCTCTCACTGGGGAGGCTGAGGGCTGGATAAATGGCCACAGAAAAAAAGCAGAAGGGGAGAGCTACAGAGCCCAGCCACAGACAACAGCATAGTGCAGAGAGACTGTGGGCCAGGGCCTCACCACTGGCCTGAATGTATGACCTGCAAACGCAGCAGGATTGAGGAGAGAGCTGACAAAAGGGCTAGGACATAGGGCTGGGAAAGAATGGCCTCTCAGAACGCAGAGCCTGAGCAAGGGGCTGAGAGGATCGTGCCCTGGTGTTTGGCCTTGAGTCTGTCTTGGCAGGAAGGAGGCAACTGAGCACGTGGCTGTTATGAAGACAAGCAAGGTGAAGAAGTGGAACAAACAGGAGGCTGGAAGCATGTGGTCAGTCTGTGGAGTGACTCAGTAATAACTCAGAGGACAGTGCTCTGATCATGATGCTGTGTCTGGATGGAGTCTCCATTCTGAGCCTGGAGGCTGGAGGTCTCAGATGGTGAGGATGGAGGTCAAGTGAGGGACAGGCTTCCTGCTTTCATAAATGGAGCCTTCTAGTGCTCTCCTCACATGGTTGAAGGGCCAGGGAGCTGTGGCTCAAATGGTAGAGCAACAACCTTGAACCAAAAAACACAAAGCCCAAGGATAAACCCAAAAGAAGAAAGGTTCTTCTTAATCACAACTGCCTCCACTTCTGGCTTTTTGCTGATTAATTGGAGCTGAGAGTCTCATGAAATTTTATGACCTGGCTTGTGTTAGACCTCAATCCTCGGACCTCAGTTTCTTGAGTAGCTGGGACTACAGGTGGCAGAGAAGAAGAAGAATGTCAGGGGTGATAGGGACAAGGAGAAGGAGGCCAAGTGTCTTCCTGGCAGCTCCACGCTGGCCGAGGGCACACGGCCAGCCTAGGCAGGGAAGACAGACTACACCATGCCACACCACACCCCGGGGACTTTGGTGAGTTTACCACAGGCCACCTGGCTCAGTGAGTGATTCAGACTGGAAGCTTTGTCCTGCTTGATTTTTAATGTCCCGCTGTGGTGGCTCAGACTGGAGGCCTCACAGGAGGAACTCCAGAAGCCAACGGTCATGTGGCTTTAGCCCCTTGAGCCAGCAACATGGGAGCCTGAGGAATGGCACCAGGGTCTCGTTTGACACATCACAAATCATTGTGATAAACCCAGTGTCCAGGCCAGTTGCAGGTCGGGGAGAGCTGAGAAGGGACTAGAATGTTCTTTCACATCAGGGTTTAGCGCTGAGGGAGATTCCTTGGCTTTTTCTGACAGTTTTGAGCATGGAATCAGACAAGGGTTGCAACCAAAGATTTAATTGGTTTAAAAAAAAAAGTAACACTCTGATTAGATTTTTAATAGATGGCTCTGACAGCGGAGACAATCAACGTGACTGATGGTTCCCATGAACTCTTTGCAGGGAGGGAAAAGTCTCTGGTTTTCCAACGTGTTTACAAAGAAAGGCACTCCCCAGAGCCCCACTGGTCACACGCCTACCTCAGAGAGCTGCGCCTGCACACACAGCCAGTCCCAGGTATCAGTGGGGTTTAAGTGTGTGTGATACTTGGTTCTGCCTTGCTGCTAGACTTCCTTGAGTGTACAAGATCCGGGCCTCCTTCCCAGGGAGGCCTCTGGCCAGCAGGCTCTCTTATTCCA
>NW_012267355.1:9211-9485 GCF_000151885.1 Dipodomys ordii
TGCTCAAGGCTAGCTTTCTGCCACTTGAGCCACAGCATCACTTGTGACTTTCTGGTGATTAACTGGAGATAAAAGTCTTATGGACTTCCCTTCCCTGGCTGGCTTTGAACGGTGATTCTCAGATTTCAGCCTCTTGAGCAGCTAGGATTACAATGATCCATTAGCACTCAGCTGGCAAACCATTCTAATAAATGGATTCCACTATTCTTATGAATGGATGAGTACAATTACATTGTATATACAATGTAAATATGTAAATATGTATATATTCATA
>NW_012267355.1:14168-15082 GCF_000151885.1 Dipodomys ordii
AATGGACCAAAAAAAAAAATGAAAGGAATAATAAGAATATTTATATGTTTGCTTAGGAGAAGGTACAATTGTGAATGATAGGAGAAGATGAAAGAGGCTAAATATAGTCAAAATACCTTTCAACATGTATGAAAATAAATAAAACAATCCAACTTGTTGAAATTGTTTTAAGTAAAATGGGGAGAAGGATGAGGTATCATGATAAAGGGGTGCATTTGCATCCATATATAAAGTATCACAATACAATACCCTTGTACAATTAATACATGATAATATGTTATAAAAGAATGCAGATGAAATAAGGAAATTATTTGTAAATTAGTGATATCAAAGTGTCAAGGTACAGTATTCGAAAAAGGAAGCAAAATAAATGCAGAGTAATTTGTAATTTCCTTTGCAATGTCATTAACTGGCAAATCATGATTAGTTCATTTCTGTTTTATCACTCAGAGGGAATCAAAACAAGACATGAACTTATTTTCTTATTTGTACTGGAAATGATTGTTCAGTATCATCCAATGGGTGGGACAGAGAAATTTCAATCATTCAAGTGATGGCAAAATGGTTATTTCAGAGATGATCGATTTGGAGGTAAAAAGCACAGTGCATAATTGTTAAGCTTGTGTCCCTTCAAATTTCCTACACCACGACGATCTCTACCTCTAAAATTATTCTAGATCCTTTTTTCCAGTAATTTTTGTGAATTGGCAGTAACATTGAATAGGAGATAGGACAATGTACCCACTAATGTGAAATCCAAATATTTGGTTAAAATGGCATACATCAATTTTAATGAGTCTTGCCTATTACATCAGTATTAATTTCTTGTCTGCTAATTGTGTTAGGATGTTTCTGTTTATTTATTTATTTTCCCCTCACTTTTCCTTCCTTCCTTCCTTCCTTCCTCCCTCCCT
>NW_012267355.1:17033-18597 GCF_000151885.1 Dipodomys ordii
ATACTAGTTATTGCAAATAAGGGAAAGCATGGGACCTATGTTTCTTTGGGCCTGGCTTACTTCACTTAATATAATTTTTTCCAAGTCTTTTCATTTCCTAACAAATGGGGCAATGTCATTCTTTCTGATGGAGGTATAGAATTCCATTGTGTACATATACATTTTCTTGATCCATTCATCTACGTAGGGGCATCTGGGTTGGTTCCATATTTTAAGATAGAGTCTCACTTCCTATCCTGAGAATTGCCGGATTCATGATGGACTTATTTGAGGCTTCTCTCATGACTAGAACTACAATGAGTGCCATCACATTAATCTCCCCTTCAATGAAGACATCTCATGAACATTTATGTCCAGGCAGGCCTGAAAGTTGATTGGAGACAAAGAAAACTAGTGGATAGAGGCTGAATACCATTTCATCCCAGGACAGTACAAAAGCAAGCCATTGCTCATAAAGATTTCTGATTAATAGATGCTCTTTGGTGTTATGTCAATAATTTGGGATTTTCTATAGCTATTGATATGTATCTTTCGTCTATCTACAGACATAAACACATATTTTTTACAACTTATATATACTTATATTTTAAAAAACTTAATACATAGGTATTTTTCTACATATTTCTGAAATTTTAGGTCCCTTACTCATCTATATTACAATTCTATTTTGTAACATTTTTAAATTAAAATTCAGAAAACATTTTTCTCTTAAACAATGTAAGACATTGCTGATGCACTGATTGTTGGGGTAAAAAATGTGGTGTTCTACATGATTGAAAGAGCTTTGTCAAAACATCTTTCATATTAAAGTGTCCTTGTCAAAACAACTATGGCTGATGCTACTTTTTTTCCTTAGAGGTTCATGGAAAAGTAAAATAAAATCAGAGAATTAACAGTCTCTTCAACCAGTGCATGATATTGCTTCTTGCTATGTTATATTCCTTCTTTTCCAAGGTGTATATTTGATTAATACAATAAGCAATCAAAACAACAACATTTGCTTTATTAAGTTCTTAAAGTTCTTTTTTTTACAAAATAATTTATTTCAAAATGGTAAACACACATGGATAACTATTATGTTACATTTGAAAACATTTTAAGGACATCATTTGTATTATACAGTATAATGGAATAATCATCAGATTTTTACATTTTTTCTGGTTTATAAATGTAAATTCAAAGCTGGGTGACGGTGGCTCACGCCTGTGATCCTAGCTACTCAGGAGGCTGAGATCTGAGGACCACGGTTCAAAGCCAGCCCGGGCAGAAAAGTCCATGAAACTCTGATCTCCAATTAAAACCACTAGAAAACCAGAAGTGATGCTGTGGCTCAAGAGGTAGAGTGCTCGCTTTGAGCTGAGGTGTGCAGGGACAGCAGAAAAACCCAGAGTTCACCAGAAATACTTAATGTAAATGAACTCCACTTACTTCTATACTTTACGATAACTTACATTATTATGTTTCTTTTTATTTATTTATTTATTTTTTATTTGTGAACATACTGTACAGAGGGGTTACAATTACATGGGCAGGATAATGCGTACATTTCTTACCAAGCATTGCA
>NW_012267355.1:20469-20686 GCF_000151885.1 Dipodomys ordii
AGTGGAGAGAGTGGGCATCCTTGTCTTGTACCTGAGTTAAGAGGAAATGGCTTTAGTTTTTCACCGTTGAGTATAATGCTGACTGTAGGTTGTCATATACAGCCTTTATTGTATTGAGGAATGTTCCATGGATTCCTAACTTTTCCAAAACCTTCATCATGAAGGGGTGCTGGATTTGTCAAATGCTTTTTCTGCATCTATTGAGATAACCATGTGG
>NW_012267355.1:25193-25414 GCF_000151885.1 Dipodomys ordii
TGAGTCAGAAATGTACTTAACACATATTAACAATCTTAGCCTCTTACCTGTACTTAACTTGTATCGAATCATTTACATTAAAATGCCAATCATAATGATCTTCTCAGTTTCAAATATCATAAAATGTGAAATAAGGGTGTAACATCAATAGCATAAAAATACTGTTAATCATCATACAGAAAGCACTCATATTGGATCATATTTGTGTGTGTGTGTGTGTG
>NW_012267355.1:35496-35965 GCF_000151885.1 Dipodomys ordii
CCCGCTGCGTCTGGCTCCTTCGTCCCGGACTCTCTTTGTGAGCGCTCAGATATGGCTTCGGTCTCCGCCGCTTGTGACCCTGCTGCCGCGGCGGCGGCGGCAGCTGGCAATTGCTCAGTTGTGTCTTTTTTGCCTTGGCTTCCCTCTCTTGTCTAACTCTCTGTCCTGTGATGGCACAGTTGGTGTGAATCTCTGGCTTAGGACTGTTCACTGGAACTCTGAAACTTCTTTCTATGTGAGAGCTTGTTCAGATTCCAGCTTCTCCTCTGCCATCTTGCGCCGTGTCCTACATTATTATGTTTCTTAAAGAAATGAGAAACTGAAAAATGAAATTAAGTAACATTCTAAGGTACCACAGCTTCAAAAACAAACAGAAGAGGAGAGAATTCAATCCAGCTAATCTAGATGTAGCCAGTATGTTATATTATGACTTAGTGCAGAGCACCACATTACATCTGTATGGCTTCTA
>NW_012267355.1:41958-44064 GCF_000151885.1 Dipodomys ordii
AACTGCAATTTTAAGAGAGAAAGGAAATCATGGAAAGACAAGGATTAATGACTCTAAATTAGCAATGGCAATTTGAATGTGAGGCAGGGTCTGCAGCTTGATTACAGACCATCCAATTGTGCTACTGGATGTTTCATCTATACAATAGTATATTTTTTGAAATGTAAGTGATAATAATCCTTCTAGGTAAAAATACATTCACAACCAAACATTTCAATAAGCACCATAATATGCTATATAGTGCAAATGGACTTGACACCTCTATCTTTCTTTATTGCTCAAGTAAAAGTGAAACTGTTCTTTTACATAAGCCACGATCAACTAAATAGCTTTTGTATTTTACATAAAATATGTTCTACACTGAGTGAAAATTTCCCATACAGTTACTTAAAATATAAATTGGAAATTAAACTTGATCATTTATATGACTATTCTAAAGCAAGTACAACCTAGACATAATAACGGACTGATCAGAATTTTAGATATTTGGGATTAGTAAGTATCGGTTGTATTTTTTATGTTTTGTAAATTTCGTATGCAAATTTAGATTCAACCTTGGCCATATTATTTTGTATGGAATGATAACCAACCTAAATTGTTCAAATGAAATAATAAGCAAATTGTCCAAGAAAGTCAGCGGTCTAATCTTACACAGCACTCCTACTTTTGGCTGATAAAATACAAGTTTATGTGTATAATAAATGTCTTGCAAACTTCCACTAATTATTAAATTATTCATTACTTTTCCTCAAATTGGTTTCTGTCCTCTATAGCTAGCAAGGCCTTATTAATGAAAGTCATATCTCTGAATTGTGCTCATACTACTAGTACTTCTCCAAATCAGAAGTTCAAAGTTACTGATATATTTAGCTATAAATTCCTCTTTGGGCTGAAGATACTTTGTTTACACTTGCACATAAAATGAGAATTGTAATCAATATCACACCCTGGTTGTATGGACTTTCAAAGGACAGAGCACAATGTAATCTAAGCAATAAAAATATTTCCCTTGATGATAAATGAGGAGGATGATTACACAACAGGTTTAGTTCAGATTATTAAAGAATTGAACTATTTATCTCTTTTAAATGGTTACAGCAAAAAAAAGGTGTTTAGGAGCAAGATATTTTAAAGGATTTTCTCTATATTTGTTGAAAAGTCATCCACTTTCATGTATTTAATTCTAACCTGTGAGTTCTAAATAATTCAAAGGGGCATGGCATGATTTGATTTTTCCCAATTTAATTAAAAATTCGTCACTTGTTAACAATATTCACCATCTGAAGAAATTTTATGTCTTTCGACTCAAATTCAAGTCATGGGTCACTGCTTAAAAAATAAGGGAGAAGCATGGAGATGTTGCTAAGGAAAGGCCGACATCAGAGGAGTTATTGGTATGGCTCTTTATGTTGATGGGAGCTGCTGTGTGTCAAACCCAGGGCCTTGAACAGAAACACATGGGCTGTATTCCTAGTTGAACCCAAGCCTTGCCATAATGTTGATTGGCTGATTGCACATTGTCCAATTAATCATAAATATGTAAGCATTGAAAGAAAAACTAACAAAGGTGTAAGGTGTTGGAAAGGATATCTATCTGGGCATCCATACATCACAGAAAAGAAATGTATTTGAAATAGGACTCGATATTACAATGGGAAAAAAGAGTTTCACAGGAAGTATGTGATAGCTTTGGATCACTACTTTAAAGAAGTCCAAGTTAATCAAATTATAAATAATAATGTTTATTTTAGTTCATAGTTTTGGAGGATCCAGTACATGATAAGTTCCTGTAGTTTTTGGCATGTAATGAGAAACACCCTGTAACAAAATCATATGACACTACGGAACTATATCCCTACATATTAAGGAGCAAAAATATGAAGAGGAATTTTCTAGCATCTTATTAACCCCTCAAGGACATGTGGACAATACCCTAAACCCTCTCCACTAAGGAGACCTCTCCATAGTGCCATCCTATGAATGAGCATTTAATCTGTGGTCCTTGTGGTATTCAAGATGCAAACTATTAAAAAGTGTACAAAAATAATTTATAAGAAAAAGTTACAAAGACAAGGTTTTTAATTCACATTTTTGAAATTATAATTG
>NW_012267355.1:51170-63230 GCF_000151885.1 Dipodomys ordii
CTTCCATAGTGTAAGTACCAGAAAATTATGAACTTCCTAACATGCTACAAAACCTCCTCTTTGCTGATGTAATGTTGTGCCTCTAGTTCACAAGATTCTATCACACACACATACATATATATAGCACAAATATTGTAATAGAGAGAGAATACTTCTCTCTCTCTATATATATATGTATTCTCTTTGTCTTTTCACAGGGAAGTCTGAAAAAAATGAGTAACACTCCATTTAAAATTTTCTCTAATAATTTTAATGTATATTAGAAGCTCAAAGTATGACTATAAAGTTAACCACAAAATTGAAAAGATATACGATGAAAATACTAAAATACTAAATAGAACATACACATAGAAAAACTCTTAAAATAATGTATTTTTGGCACATCACTTTTGGTTAGATGAACTGTTTGTAGAGTTGAGATGCATTCAAGGGTCAGGCTTGTCATTTCTGCAGCCATCTTCCTCTTAGCTTGTAGTCCATGGGTGTTTTGACAGAGATTTTTGTAAAGCTGTGGAGACAAAAATGGATTAAACCAAATAAATAGCAAAACCTTATCTTTCCTAATCACATTGTTAATTGCAAATTGACTTAATGTTAACTGAATTGTTTTCTTGTTGCTGACTGAAAACTTTATTTTTAGTAGACAATTGAATTAACTCAAATGTTCATTAACAGGTGAAAGGTAAACAAAATTTACCTATTAACTTGGCAGAATATTGCTAAAGGAAGTAAACATACAAAAATATACAAAATACAACCAACCCGGTGGATTTACCAAATAATTTTACCAACTTATAGATGCCAAAACAGGTGATATACTATATTATATATATAATCTGTTTTCAATGTAGGCCAAGAATACAGAAACATTGCTTCTTCTAATGGACATCAGGAAGCATTCAAGAATGGCAGCAATATAATTTTGTTTAATATCTTATTATTTGTGACAGTTTCCTAGGTATAACATTATGTAAAATCTATGAAAATGTGTATATATACATATCCACAACAATATGAGAATGTATTATACATGTCTATGTACAGACATCTCTCTCTCTGTATGTATATATATATGTATATATATATATATATATATATAAGTTATTTTATATTAGTGTTGTATAACATTTTCCCATTTAAATGATTCTCTTTAGTCAGGCACTTGTAGGATAATATCTGTAATCCCAGATATTCAGGAGAATGGGATATGAGGATCTATCTTGAAAGCCAGCTAATAAAGTCCATGAGACTCTTATTTCCAATTAACCAGCTGTGGCTCAAGTGATAAAGTGTCAACCTTGAACAACAACAACAAACAGATTATCCTTAATTCTTCATCCGTTGGTATTTATAAATTATCTAAGATGAGACACTGTGTAAAAGTTTCATTTGTATTAAGAACTTTTAAATCAGAATTTGCTTTTGAACAAAGGAATCCCCTAAAAACCAACAGGACATTGTTATTCTAATATAAAATACAGATGGTAGATAATAATGACATAAGAATTTAACTACACATACCAAAATTATATAGAAATATTAGAACTCAAAGGGGATGGTTAAAATTCTTAGGCCATTTTGATCTCTTTTTGTATACTCTTCAAAATACAGTCAAGTAAAACCAGTATTTTTTAAAATCCAGTACGGTGAAACCCATAATAACATTTAGCTGAGTCATAATATAGACTTTAAAATTTTTTCCTTATTTCTGGATAAAATTCAAAGAAAAATAACAGAAAATGTAGCTGCATTGTGATTAATTTTTTATCAAATTCTCACTTCTAATTTGCCAGTTTCATGTCCTAGACATCATGTTCACGTAAATTTCTTGTTAAAGGCTGTCAGTCTACCATTTGAGCCACAGCTCCATATCAGCTTTGTGATGGTTATTTTAGAGATAGAGTCTTAAAGATGTCTTTACCTGGACTGCCAGTTACTCCAGATCTGTCTCCTGAATAACTAAAAATATAAGTTTGAAACTCTAGCACTTGGCTCAAATAATTTATGCTGACTGAAATATGTTCCTATATGTTAATTTTTATTTTTCTAAATTACAGTATATTTTGGTAATTCATTGAAATAAATGAATGTCATGAGACACATGAAGATATGAGTGTGGATACATATGTAATATATATTATGTATGCAAACAATACTTAGCAATTGCTTAACTCACAATCTATATATAAGTATACAAAAACATAGATATAAATAACACATTAATTTACAGTAGTCTAACACTGTAGTACTATATGTTAGCTATATTTGCATTGAAACATGTAAACATTTAGTCAAAGTAGAAGAAGCTTAAAAATCACAGGACAGGAAATGGCCCTATACTGTTTTTAGGAATTAAAATATGCTTCTATATATTGTAGGCAAATTAGTCCTTTTAATAATTCCATGGTGTCTGCTAGTGAAGATAATAAGCTGGGAACTGGTGTCTAAATATTGTAATCTTAGCTACTCAGGAAGTTGAAATCTGAGGATCCTGTTCAAATTCAGCCTAGACAGAAAAATCCATCAGAGTCTTATCTCCACTTAATCAACAAAATGCTGAAAGTGGAGGTTTGTCTCAAGTGGTAGAATGCTAGAGTGAAAAAACTAAGCAAAAGCACCACAAACTGACAGGCACCAGAATGAGAAAAAAGGAAAGAAGAGAGAGAGACAGAGAGAAAGAAAAAAAAGAAAGAAAGAAAAAAGAAAGAAAGAAAGGAAGGAAGGAAAGAAAGGAAAAAAGAAGGAAAGAAAGAAAGAAAGAAAAAAGAAGGAAGGAAGGAAAAAAAGGAAGGGATGAAAAAAAAGAGGAAAAAGAAAAAAGAACTTGAACATATATATGTATATATATCAGTAGCAAACGAAGTCACTAATATTGAAAATTATTTACTAACTGAATCTGTAATTTTCTACTGATATTTTAATGAATCCATTATTTGTTATGAATTTTGCTATATTTTATGAATCTATTAATTTTAATTATGTCTGTGTAAATGATTTTGCTACCAGCTCAGATATCAAATATTTCTTACATATTTGAACTTCTATATTTTAATTTTCTTCTTGCAAAACTCTTGTGGTGAGGGGTTGGGAAGGTGGCTCAGTGGTAGAGTGCTTGCCTTGCATGCATGAGGCCCTGGGTTCGATTTCTCAGCACCACATAAGCAGAAAAAGCTGGAAGTGGTGCTGTGGCTCAAGTGGTAGAGCGCTAGCCTTGAGTTCAGGCCCCCAACTGACAAACAAAAATTTGTGGTGAGATTATAATTTTAATGTGAAAGTTTGCTATGTGTTTTGATAATCTCTGTACACTCCATTCAATTACCACTGCACTAGCAAATTCTGATAACTTTTTTCATTCAGTTCTGACTTACTCTGAACTGAATCTGCTTATTTTAACTGCATGCAAAATGAATGAAAATCTGCCCAATGCTTGGAACTTTGCTTGTGGAATTAAATGAGAAATAACTGCCAAGCATCACAAATATTCTGTCATATTTCATTTTTTTAATTTATTTTTTTTTTATGTGTGGAGGGGGATCTGGTCGTGGGACCTGACCTCTGGGCTTGGGCACTGTCCCTCAGGCTCTTCAGCTCAAGGCTAGCACCCTACTACTTGAGCCACAGTGTCACTTCCGGCTCCTTTCTTTTTGCTTATGTGGTGCTGAGGACTTGAACCCAGGGCCTCATGCATGCAAGGCAAGCACTCTACCATTGAGCCACCTTCCCAGCCCTGTCATTATTCTTACTCAATAAACAGCCCTTTCTCATAGAGTTTTTCATAGTTTCCAGCTACATTAACTGAGTATGATCCAGTCTAATTTAAATTCATCTGAAGTAATCAATGACAAAAATGGAGGCTTTTTTCCTGTAGACAAACATGAATTTAAATTGTGAAAAAGAAAAAAAAGAAGAATTCTTACAAATAAAAACTATCTTTGGGAAAATACCTCAAGAGGCCACTATTAAAAGTTGAGCAAAAGTAAAAACACACTGGAAAGTTGAAAAATTTTGTCAGAGGAATATTTCTCAATAAACATGTGGTTATATTAAGTTAGTGTAATAATATTCTGGACAATAATAATCTTTAACCACAATCTCAATTTGAATTAATAAATCCTGGAACAACTTCTTGCATCATTTAAATGATTTACTTTTTAAGTATTCTCTGAATTGTTTCCATAGTGCTATTAGCCACTTCCAGGGTAACTATTAGTCAAAAAGTCATTTAATCTTTATCATATTGACATCACACCTATTAACATTATTGGCTGTAAAGTTCTCCAAACTATAAACTTTTAAGTTTCCCAAGCCAAATTTCTTCCTGTACCTTAACAGAGTGTTTCTTCCAGGTTTTATAGACCTTGAATTCTCTGGGGAAAGAAGAGATCTATGTATCTAATATATGTTACAGGTAGTATATATGTAAGTGTATGTGTCAGTTCTTAAACAAAACATAAGTGAATATGTCTTCCACTTCCTAAGCAGAAATGATTAATGGTACAAAAGAAATACAGGTCGATCAGGCCATCATGGGTACTGATTATTAACGGATAAGGGAATTCCCCTGGCAATAGTGTGGAATGTGGGATGTGCGTGTGACAGTGTGTGCAGGAAAGTCCTTGAGACTCTTATCTCCAATAAACCATTAGAAAACTGGAAGTGATGCTATGGTTCAAGTGGTAGAGTGCTCACCGTGAGCTGAAGAGCACAGGGAAGAGCCCAGTGTGCTCACCTTGAGCTGAAGAGCCCAGGCCCAGAGTTCAAGCCCCTCAAATGACAATAATAATAATAATTATTATTAATAACAATTATTATATTATTATAAAGACAATTAGACTAAGTCCACAACTTAATTGTACAGTAATATAAAATAATGCATAATGCATTTAGCAATAAGTACCATAAAATTAGATCATGTCATATTTTATATGTATATAAATTTTTCAAAAGGATTTAAGAGTGGAAGCCATGACATTGATCAATATCAATGGACTCATAAACTGACATATTGGATTGAAAAAAATTAAAACAAATGAAAATCATGCTTCAGAAAATAAATATATAAATTAAACTAATAATCATTCAGAAAAAAATATACTTACTTAAATCTTCATGTGTTGCCATATATATATATAGATACATAGATAGATAGATACATTTTCTAGTGACATATTTGACTACATGTGGTTTATATAATTATTTTAAATATTTTCTTTTTGTTGATCAAAAAGCAAATATCCAGCTTTCAAATTATATGGCATTCTTCTTTTTTATTTTTTATGTATTTTCATTTTGGAGATAATTTGAACCTGTTACAGAATATTTTAACTTTTGGAAAAGCTGTAATCATACTGGATTAGGAGGAAAAATGTGCTCTGTTCATCTGTAATGTTCTAAGAGGAAACCATTCTCAGTGTCAAAATCAAAAAGTTAGTTGCTACCTACTGAAGACTCGCTTGTTGTCTTTGTTTTTCTTTATTAAACCATCTGCATTAGAAATTCGGAGAAAAATAACTATATACAAAACTAGTTTTGTGTTTGTGTGTGTGTGTGTGTGTGTGTGTGTGTGTGTGTGTGTGTATGTGGGCCTGTCTTGGGGGCATTTCCTTGTCAATAAAGGATCATAGTTCATTTTCACTGTGCTGTCCCCTGAAGGTCTCATTTTAACTTTTTCCTTGGTGCAAAATCTCTATTGTAAGTATCATATTCCTGGGTATGAGGGATGAGGGCTGAAAAAGTAAAGTTGGGGGAGGGGCACACTTCAGCCCAGGCACAGATATAGGTTCCTTTGTATGCCATCACTTGCATTCATAAACTTACTCTCACAGTAATCTTCATGGGATCTCACATACTCGAATTTGTATTTATTCCACTGTAATTTAATCGGTACTTATCTATGTCACTTCATAAAAATACAGTGATTAGTGTAAAAATTTAGAGGGTAAGAAATGAAAAATGTAAGAAAGAAAATAAAATTTTCCTAGCTAAGTATACAAATGTTTCACATAATGTAAACAGTGTCAGAACCATTGACTATTGTCAGTACTTGCAAGTTTTGTTGTCTGTGTGCTGATTGTAAAAGAAATCTTCCATGTTTTGAAATTTTTAAAATCGTTTAGGGCAATTAAACCCTCAAAAACCCAGAAACAAGGCCAAAACATGAAGTATTTTATTTGCATATCCAGATTTCTAATTACATGCCTAGTAATATGCAAATAAGCCTTAGTTCCCCTCGAATAAGAATTTGATGGTTGCAATCCATCTCCGCAAATTATATGCCTAATGATTTTTAGAATTTTTGAGAACTACTGTGAGATCCCAATTGCTCATATGAAACTATAATAGAATCAAGAAGTATTTGCTCATTTTCATCCATCAACCTTGCTTTGCTATATTTATGCATGCACATGCATGAACATATAGGTACATGTGTGAACAATCATTCTCATAATACCTAGGTAATACATAAACATGTTATCATAAAATCTAGATAATTCAAATTACAATTAATTTAGAAAAAAATGGTAAGTGTGCTGACAAATGATGATGTGATTACGACTTGAATTATTGTACAATGTACTGAAATACTTTAAGAAGTAAAGATAATGTGTCTGTAGATATTTCCTATTCAATTGCTCTTTAGTAGAACATAAAATTTATTTACAAACTATTAGAAATTTAATACTTTTATCCTTCTAGGTACTGGCGGCTCACATCTATAATAATAGATACTCAAGAGGTTGAGAGCTCAGAAAGGAGTTCTAAGCCAACCCAGGCAGACAAATCCAAAAGACTCTCATCTTCAAGTAATCAGTAAAATTCAGGAGTGGAGTCCTGACTTAAATGGTATAGCATAAGTTGTGAGTGGTAAAATACAAGTGAGACTGGAACCCTGAGTCCAGTAGTAATTTTTATGACTATCATCACTAACAGCCATTATTTACATAAATGTATAGACTAGTTTATTAATTTTTATATCCAAGATCAGCACTGTCATTGGCTGGATCTTTACTAATTGAGTCACCTCTCCAAAGCCTAGTATATAAATTTTGATAAACATTTTAAAAGATGTTTTGTTGTCTGTGTGTTGATTGGAAAAGAAATTTTCTGTGTTTTCAACTTTTAAAATCTTTCTGGGCAATTAAACTCACCTAATCCCAGAAACCACGCCAAAACATGGAGTGTTTTATTTGCATATCTGAATTTCCAATCATGTACCTACTAATATGCAAATAAGCCTTGGTTCCTCTTGAATAAGGATTTGATGGTTTCAATCCTTCCTCCCAAATTATGAGCCTTATGATTTTTGGATTTTCGAATGAGATTTTGTTATTCTCATATATCAATACTCTAATGTTTTGCACTAATTTCCTATTGGACAATTTCACTTATGAAGTGTTTGGCTAAGGATTATTTTTTATCCTAAATTGACATAATGTGGCAAAATTATAATGCCATACAAGACATACATATTGAAAAGCTCATTAGGGCTGGGTAATTATAGCTATTTAGGGGCTGAGGTCTGCAGGATGGTGAATTAAATGCACCTAAACAGAGAAATCCTCCTAGTGACAAAACATCATCTAACATAATCTACTACATACTGAATATATTTGTATATGTGAGCACAAATGTTATCCTTTATACTCTTTTAATAAGTAATAGTATTCCCATTTTACAAAAAATAAAGCTGGCCAAAGAGAATTAAGTTCCTCAGTAAATCAATGTATAAATAAATGACAGACCAGAGAGTCATCAGATTTTAGAACCATTGTTGGCATTTCAAAGCTCAAAACTATTCAGTGGAGTTTATCTTTGCACTAATATACTTGGATACTGAGTTTGAAATACTTCCATGGATGCTCTTTTCCTCCCATTAATAATCAAAATGGCTGTACAACACTTTCAATTAGTAACCAGAAGATTTCACTCTGTGCTTTGAGGTCTATGAATGGACATGGCATCTCATTGCTTAGTCAGTATTGTAATTTTAAAATATTTTAATTGTATAGTCATATTACTGGGATATATGTCATTGACCTGTAATGAATAAATATATATCTCTATACATAACAATGTTGATTTTGTATTTTTTTAAGTTTGAGTGAATCTATTTCGAAAATGTATGGATGACAATGAAATGATTCAATTGTAGATGAAGAGTTAAAAGGCTAGTAATAGACTATTCAGATAAATGTGAGAGAAATAGTGTGGATTCAAGAACAACAGCACATGTTACAGCACATATGTGTCTTGCAAAACCATAGCAGAATCATATACAATGAATTTATTGACTACAAATAAAAAGGGATAATGGCATTAAAAAGTTAGTACTTTTTATATGTTATACAGTTGACTAATTCTGTTAGATCTAATGAATATGTCTAGGAGACTAATTAGTTGTTTTGCTTTGTTGTGGTGTTTCCCAGTATTGAGACTTGAATTCAGGGACTCATGTTGTATATTGTCACTCATGCAATTGCTCTATCTTGAGCCACACACTTTCTGCTCTGTGGTAAGTATGCTGTCTTGGATTTATCTGCTCAGGCTGGCTTCAAACAAAGATCCTAAAATCTCAGCCTCCTGAGTATCCAGGCTTAGAGGCAGCATGAGCCACTGACACCTGGCTTTGGAATGAAAACAAAATTAAAATAGAAATAAGGTTTTGCATTCCTTGTTTGCATTCACTGCATTCATAGTGACAATATCCTACTTGAGTTCAATTCAACCAGTATGTAGTGCATATTAACATGAAAAATGTGAGTAATTCAAAGTCTGGAAAAATTATTTAAGGACATAAAACTTTTGCTAATTTCATACTATAAAGAGACACACATGATTTGATAAGCTATGCTAAACACTGGGATTGTTAACTGATGGATCATGTGAAGATCACAAACCAACTGGTAAGTGTAGATAGACTTCCTGGATAGAATTCATTTTTCAGAAATGAGAGACCAGCTGAAGAATATAGATTGTTTAAACAAGACAGAAATTTTACTTTTATGAAATTATATTGAATCTGACATTTTATGCAAATAATTAAGTCATAGTCGAGGAATTAAGTACCTCAACGTTACAAGAAATGTCCATTAGAAGATATTGTAAGAGAAATGCTATTGTGAGTCTGTGGGCATCAGCTTATAGACAAGTTTGTTTCACAAGAGGTATTAAATTAAATTTTGTATGATGTAACTAAAGGCAAGCAATAGTTTATATAGCTCAACTGGAACACAAATGCTCACTTAAGCTGAGATCTAGAAATAAACTTTTGGATAAACTGCATAATTCCTTGCTAGAATAAATAATTGGTACTGAATTAGTGAAGAGAAACACTGTATATTTCTGGCAAACTAACAAAGACAAAGCATGTTTTTATTGTCTGTAAGTAGTTGTACAAAGGGATTTCAACTCAACATGTCAGCCTATGAGTATAATACATCTTGATTCATGTCACTCCTTCCATCATTCCCACTCCCATCTCTCCCAACTCTACCCATTCCTCAGATTACATAATTTCATTTTCATATATGTGCATTGAATATAATGACTACATCCATCACTCTTCCTCTTTCCATTTATCTGCCACTGCCTTTGATCAATTCCTCCAGACACCCTACAAAGCCAGTTTCTGAACTTTCTGGTTTTCATTTTGTGAAACGGTTTACTAGTGTTCCAAGGAGTTACATAACTAAAATCCTCCCCAAGGATTCTGTGCTTTAGGCAATTTTTTTCGGTTTATGTTACATGACTCCTACATGTTTTTGAATATGTTTATAATTTAATATAAACAAATGAGAAAAAGCTTTCACTCCGTGGATGTCTGAGCTGGTTTTACTTCACTTAACATGATGTTTTCCAGGTTCAATAATTTCCTTTAAGTAGTTAAGCAAAATTCCATTGAAAATATGCACCACAGTTTTTTGCTTCCACTCATCCATTTAAAGACATTTGTGCTGTTTGCATAACTTGGCTATAGTGAATAATGAGCAATGAATATGGTTGTATGTGGCTTTGCTCTGTACTGGCTTGTAATATTCTGGGTAGATGACCAAGAGTAGTATGGCTGAATTGTAGGAGAAGCCTACATTTCTTTCTTTTTCTTTTTTTTGAAGAATCTCCAAAACTGCATTCCACAGTGGCTTTGCTAATTTACATTCCTCCCAACAGTGTATTAGGCTTCAAGCTCTTACATGGCCTCTTCAATCAAAGCCACCAAAGCCACACTTCCACTTCCATCTTTTCTCTAGTTAATTATAACTAAGAGACCCATGAACATTTTTGCCGGGCTTTGAACCTATTTCCTTAGATCTCAGCCTTCTGAATAGCTAGAATTATAGGCATCAACCCCAGCACCTGGCTAATATCCATATATTTGCACCATAGTACTCAATATTTATTAAATATACATAAATCATATGATTGTAGAAAAGTCTATTTTCAAAATAACAGCAGTATCTGCAGTGTAATTTAATTTTTTTTTGAGAATCCAGCTTTGACCTTTATTCAAGAGACCAGATAGGTTGCCCCAGGGTCTGTCTGGCAGCCCTGTGGCCAAACCAGGCTGAAGACCCACATTCTGGTTTGCCATTGCCCTGAGCTGCAGCTTTGGCCCCAGGATCCCACTTGCAGTCACTGGAGGGACAGGTGGGAGGGATCCCTGAGGGACTGGATGCTGCTATTGATCCATTAAAAAAAGAAGGGAGACACTAATGCTGTGTCCCTGTGATGGGTGGGCTCGCCATGGCAGCATGATTTCTGTACAATCAATCCATCATCTGGGCAGAGGGGCGGGCGGCACACGGAGCCTATTTCTTGGCTTTGGCAGAGTTGCGGGGTGGGGTGATGTGGCGGCCTCCGGGGTTCAGACCACTGAACTGCCCATACTTGCCCTTGTTCTTATCAGTGGGCTTGAGGATCTGGAAGGAGCACATGAGGGGCTCATCCACGCTCATCATGGCACCAGAATTGTCAAACTTGCCACAGTAATTGGGAGCTGAGAAAAGTGTCACCAGCTGCCACTTGGCAAAGAACTCATAACCATCTTCTACCACCTGGCGTGCCCTGCAGATGAGGTCCAAGTCGTGCTTGTGTAGGAACTTGGCCACTACCTCAGCCCCAAAGGTAAAGGAGACACCTCAGTCATTCTCGCCCCAGCCCTGCACATCCTTGTCAGGGTCAGACCACAGCAAGTCACACAGCAGGCCCTGGTCAGGCACATCTGTGGGCCGCATGATACGCCGAATCTGCTCCATGGACTGCAAGTCTGGGGACAGGCCTCCATGGCAGCAGAAGATCTTCTCATCTACAATGGCTATGATGGGCAGGCAGTTGAAGCAGTCAGTGAAAGTTTTCCACAGTTTGATATTGTAGCATCTCTTGCATTCATCATAGAAGCCATAGATGCGGTTGATGCTGGCACACTCATGGTTCCCACGGAGCAGGAAGAAATTCTCAGGGTATTTTATCTTATAGGCCAGCAGCAGGCAGATGGTCTCCAAAGACTGCTTGCCCCGGTCCACATAGTCCCCCGGGAAGAAGTAGTTGCTCTCTGGAAGGAAGCCACCATATTCAAACAGCCCCAGAAGGTCATTCGTCATAGTACTGGCCGTGAATGTCACCGCAGATCTTGAGGGGGGCCTCCAGCTCCAGAAGTATAGGTTGGCTCAGGAAAATCTCCCGGGATTTGAGGCACAGACCACGTATCTCGTTCTCTGTCAGCTGTACATTCTTTCCAGGCTGCGAGCCCTGAACTTCCAGCAGGCGCCCGATGATAGAGTCCAGGTTGAGCTTCTTGCTGTTGGACATGGCGGCGGTGCCGCTCCGGCCCAACAGCTACGGGCCTGCTCCTGCCTCCCTGTAATTTAAATTTTTATAAGCCAAATGTTAACCATATGTTCTATAAACAATAAAAAATTACAAAGGGAAGAAATATTGTTTAAACAATTTACTTCTTTCATTTTTATAAGAAAATACACTATATCTTCTTAAGTTGTTCTTTAGCATAATACATGCATGCAAATGTTTATTCAGAAATGATTTAGCCTAGTCAACATGATTTAT
>NW_012267355.1:65275-71145 GCF_000151885.1 Dipodomys ordii
AAGCTGAAAATATATTTAAAGTTTTAAGACATCAACACAAGTTCCAAAACTCGAGACAATAAAATAGACCTAAATATTAAATGAAGCAAGCATGCTTCTAATTAAATTGTTAAAAATGTATACATGTTGCTAATTGACACTATATATTCTGACTTAGCAAATGTGTTCCTGAAAAAAATACTGGAAGAAAAAAATATTTTTAATGTAACGTTACATTTAGTTATTCAGAAATCATATAGGGAATTTTAATTATGGCCTCAAATCAATGGGAAACATCAAATATCAGAATGGATAGATATCCTAAGATAATGTGTTCATACATCTATGTGAATGTATTTTTATTGTATATTTCTGAGTTTTTTTAAACTAAGACAAATGTCCTTAATTATAAACACATTTTATTAGTTTTGTCTAGTAGAATGCATGAAAATTTATTTTGAAATGAGTTATGTTTTTCAGGCAGCCTTCACAATGGCTTGTCCCTCTCTAGTCATAGCAGGGTATACTTATGAATCTGTTTATTTTATAGTCAGAGAGCTTTACATGAATTGTTGAAAAGCCAATAGTCTGGCAAAGTCCATGTATCTAATTCAACATTCTCTGCACTATTTTAGCATATTTATTTCTGCTTTATTTTAGAGTAAATTGGTGCTCTAAGATTCCAATCTTTATAAACCAAGAATTGCCAGTTATTTTCTTTTACAATTATAATCAAAGAATCAAAGCCTTTGTCAATCGACTTATTTCCATGTGAAAAATGAATCATAATAATTAATTCGCTTTGAAGCACATAAATTGTGTAACTTAAGCTACTACACACATTAGAAGCCATACCACATTTTCTCCATATTTATTTGCTTTTAATAATTAGATCAGTCCATTTTCAACTAGGAGATAATTATAGGTTCTGAACAACTTTTGTACAACTTGACCCTATTGTACAACTCTGCATCTTAAAATGAAACATTTCTAAAACCTAAGACATTTCTTACTTACTTTGCTTTTTAAAACTTTTATAGATATCCAGATTTTTAAACACATTTATGTGATTTTTGTGTGTGTGTGGTTGAATGACAAATTTGATAGTCGAATGATTAGTACAAGACAAGCAAGGAATAACATAATTAGTTGAGCCATGCAGTTGTTAAATCTATGTCTCCCAGGCTGCTACCGTGATCAAGTTTCCATAATGATTTATGACATGAGTGAGGGAGTGATCTGTCACTTGAACAACTACAGCTTCCTAAGCCTAAACTTAGTTTGAATATAGAACGTGTGTATTTCAACTGCACCGTGGAGTGCATGAGATTTAGCACAAACATAAGTGAGATTCTGGGAAAAGAAATGCAAGCTTACTAAACTGGTCTTACATGTTTTGAAAGAGCTACATTCTAGCTTCAATTTTATAAGGTTTCAAAATTTAAGTAATTAGTGATGAAATTAATTAATTAACCAAACAATTAGTTAACTTATTCTTTGTTTGTTCATCCCAGTAGTAGAGTTTCTTGAAGTCAGGGCCTCACACTCTCATTTGGCATTTTCAATCCATTTGGCACTTTACCACTTGACCGACAGCTCCAGTACCCTAACTTGGGATTTTGTTGTGGATAATGGAGAATGGTCCAGGGTAAAATTTCCTGCACAGTGTAAGATGTTTCTGTAGATTGGATCTCTCCCTGGTTCCAGAAAGGCTCTCAAACCTACTTATTCTCTGTTAAATGCAGAGAATAAAACAGAAATATACAAACTGGGCACTTGTGGCTTACGCTTGTAATCCTAGTTACTCTGGAGGCTGCGATATAAGCATCATGGTTGGAAGCCTTCCAGTGCAGAAAAGTCCATGAGACTCATCTCTCTTTAACCACCAAAACTCAGAAGTGGCATTGTAGTCAACGTAGTAGAGGGCTTGTCAACGTAGTAGAGGAGTGAAAGAGCTCGGAGATAGTAGCATAGGCCCTGAGTTCAAGCCCCACGACTGACAGGAAAAGGGTAATTATAAAAGAAAAAAATAGAGTGAGAATTATATACATGCAAACAGAGAAATAGAGAGTGAGAAAGAGAGCAAGAATGCATGACAATAGCCATTGATTATTAAATATATATAGAAAATGTATATTTACTCATATCTATAAATAACATTTCAATACCTAATTTTAGATTTTATTCTCTGATCTAGGAAAATGGCTGACTCATAAGTCTCAGTCATTCTGATCAAGAAATAGAGTAATAATGACTTAAATCTGTGAAGACAAATTAAACTTCATTTGTAAAAAAAAATACCATGAATCCAGAAATTCATACTATTTCTATCCAACTCACTGCTAAATGTTGCCAAGGAAAAGAGTTAAATAAATTTAGCATACTATAGATTTGAGGGTCATGAGTGGTTACTTATCACCAATCCTAGTTTAATTCTTCCATTCTAATAAAATGCTTCAATCAACAAAAACACTTGAATATGGCACATAAAACACGTGCTCTGAATTGATCTAGGGCACACAAAAAACACTATATAATAGACAAAAATAGAAACTTTACTCTAGAGAAAAAGACTGTTCATCAACAAATACCTATGAAATCAGTGAAACATATAGTATACTAGAAATAAATTATGATATGTAATAAATGTGGTGCTTAAATTTTGAGGTCCAGTGCGGATGAAGTTTCAGTGGGAAATGCCATACTCAAGGCAGTCCTCATTGAGAAAGTGAGATCTAAGCAAGGAATTGAAGAATCAAAATTGGTAGCTAGCGTGGGAGTTGCTGCTAAGTTGTAGAAGTCTACCCTACCAATGGTAAGGCCTTGCATGCAAGCCCCGTTACTACCAAATTGATAGGTAGGATAAGAATATTCTAAAAAGATGGGCTGGGAGACAGGAAAGGAGTCACTCTTGTTCAGTAAACAATATGGAAGTTAAAGTTTTTGAAGTCATAAAATATAAGAATAAGAGAAAACAAGTCAAAGCGATGGTTGTGAAACTTATGTAAGACCAACTTACCTATAATTCTACATGCATGATAAGCCATTTTGAGTAGAAGGGAAAAATTAGCAGAATTACAATTTAGAAGTTGCTATCTGTTATGTTAAATATATAAAAGTATGAGAAACAATACAAAGAGCTTCTTGAAGTCTATTGCAATAATTCAAGTAAGAGACGTTCTGGCTTCAACATAAATGTCTCACTAAAGGTCACAGAAGTAATTAGACTTAGTGTACAGTTTGAAAAAACTGCCAAGAAGATTTTTTATTAGAAAAGAGGAAAGGTTCCATCGTTTCTAGATTGGACTATTGAAATTCAGACAGGATGAAACATGATATTCATTTGCAGATTTTAAGGCATTAATAAAATCAAACAGACTGCACAAAATATTACATTTTTACTTATTCCTGCCAGTTTTATTTTGGATCACCATTATTTTCAGGTGAACTTAATCTTTAGTGATGTATTTTTTTAAACAAAGTACATATATGAATGAACTCTTTATTTTTTGTCATAATGAGAAATGAAATATCCATTTTCTGCTCAAATCAACTTAGAATATGAGTTAATGTCTAATATATCATTAAGTAAAAATATTTATTTCTTCTTTGCATTTGGGAAAGAAATTATAGCTCTCTTAACAGTAGTTTAATAAATCATAAACAAATGTAGTAAGTAAAGAGCCAAGTACCATCAAAAGTTTTAAGATGTACTGAGATTATTTTCTTTAATATATACAATTTGGCCATATGAACATTAGCATGGAATCTACTCTGCTTTTTTAGTAATAGAACCTGTCATGGTGTGGCAACAATGTACTCTTCAATGTCTTTAAGTTGTTTCTTAAACCATAGGCAAATAAAATCACAGGCTTTTATTTAAAAATCACCAAGGAATAAAGTTTAAAGTTTTGCTAAGATGATGCTTGTTGTAAAAGAAAAGACACATACATAATTGCCTGTGATTCTTGAAGACAGATGCAAATACAAGACTTTGCTAATACACCTGACAGTGGAAAAACACAATTTACGCAGTGGCTGTGATTTTTCTGTAAACTTCTTCCAAAGATAAATGAGATCCAGTGGGAAGAAAAGCTACTGGACAATTAATACACATTGCTTTTCTTCTCAGCACTGTACTTTTATTGCCTCATTCTTTATATTATCATTGGTTTGATCTCTAAACTTTCCCTCTTGCAATTTTGTTTTGATTTAAAATTATCTTTCCTGTGGCTTATTATTATTATTCTTTTATTATTGAACTAGTTAGTTCTTCTTGTGTGCCTAGCATTTTTAGTCCTCTACATCATGATTCTATTTAAGAGTTTTAAAAAGTATGTGGTAAAACTGAAATATGTTTGTAAAATTGAAGGAAAGGCTGTGTGGCTTAAGCCATGCTAACAGTGTCAGAGAGTATCAAGGGTTCATTTTGCTTGTCAACGCTGCTCCTACATCTCTATATAAAGACTCCAGATGAGAGGTCGCTTCCAATGTCAGGTACTTATACTGTCAGTTAAAAGCATGAGGAGATATATTAGGTAACAACATGTCTGTATGCATGCATCTATTCATTTTTCCCTTCTCCAATATAAACACTGAGGAGATGTTTGAAGCTGTGTGTCAACGTGGTCCTAATGAATAATAAATAATGATACACTGCTTGATTTCAAAGTGATGGGAGCTTCACATGCCACCATTTTTCTACCAAGGGCTACCTTTGGATACTTTGGTCTTTCACGTTTTTAAATGCATGATGAATTATGCAATACTGGTATTAACTTGAATCAATACACACCAAAGAGAAGAATGCAATATAAATATCAAAGAGCCACAAGTACTCATATACCTGTGCAAACACAACACACACATGCTCAAGGATACTATTTATCTAGATTTATATATTCCTATGAAAGTTGATGTTCCAATCAAGGATATGCTTAGTTTGATTAAAATGATTGTTTTTATTATAGTTTTTAATTTTAGAATGACTTGTTTCAAAACTTTCAAAATTTGAATATCTAAGAGCTGTAATATTTACATAAACTTATTAATGATTTTGAATGTGGGCATTTCATTAGTATAACCAAAATGTTATTTTATGATTTTAAGTTGTATATATTCTTACTTAGCTTCTTCCCAGGAAATGTAAAGGAAATATTTTATAGTATCAATGATGTTTTTTTGCACACTATATAAACTACAGAGAAATCCAATGTCACTGCATTATTGGTTTTAAGCCATGTTTAGGAGTTGCAAGGATTACTACCTCTTATGAAACATAGATTTTATAAAATTCCACTATTATGACATTTTCTTCCAACTTTTTCCACATTTGATAAGGAGAAATAATAATAATATATGTCTACCTGTCAGATTTAGGAAAGTTAATTAAGGCATTAACTATATCAAGGTATTAATGTCTCCTAGCAGATAGCAAGTGCCTAGAATACCTGGTTTTTTTTATAAAATGGATACTGTTTTAATTTGTAAATTTAAAAAGTATGTTAAATGCTTCTCACATTAAATAATATTTTCAACATAAATGGAAGAGCAGAAAGCAGTGTGTGTGTGTGTGTGTGTGTGTGTGTGTGTGTGTGTGCGTTGATCATGGGGCTTGAACTAACATCCTGGTATGTTGTCCTTGAGTTATTTATTTATTTATTCTTTCTCAAATCTAATGTTCTGTCACTATCAATTACTCCACTTTACGCTTTTTGATGGTTAATTTGGAGGTAAGAGTCTCATAGATGGTTTTTTTTTGCCTGTTGGCTTTAAATCACAATCTTCTGATCTCAGCACACTTCATTGTTATGATTACGTTGTGAGCCACTGACACCTGGTGATCAATACATTTATAGTCAATATATATTTACTGCTATATCATGGAAAAG
>NW_012267355.1:71727-80794 GCF_000151885.1 Dipodomys ordii
GTCAATCAAAAACACTTTAAAAAGAAAAGATAATATGAAAAGAAAAAATATCTAATTTTTATTTTGTTAAAAGCCTTTATCTAGCAATCTATCCTTAATTCAGAAATATTTTCTTTGTGATGTTGTCATAATCTTAGGCATTTAAAGCCATGATAGAACAATATTATTGTTGAAAGGTCATAGCGGGGAACAAAGATACAAGTGAAGGCCAAGACTGAGAATGAGAAGGATAGACTCTTTTGACAAGGTATATTCTTAAATACCTGATTCTTCTCATAGAACTTCTAATTATGATATGACAGTGATATTTCTACTAATGTGAAAATCACACTGACTAGTCTTGTTCTCAGATGAGAAACCAAAAAATGATAATAATAATAATAAATATAGTAAAAATTAATAATTTTTGGCAGGACATTTCTGCCAAAGCTGGCCTCAGTCCTCAGTTAGCCAGATCTTAGCCTCAAGTGTGGTTAGATATTTCAGGTGTGAAACACTGAAAACTCGCTTAAAATTATTAATGCTGTAAATTCAGGCTTACTTTAACGAGGAGTGGGTACTTGATATCATACCTGTCATAAATTTCAAATTTAGCTGTTCCTTTTTCAATATTTTTCTTATGGTACTGCACAAGCTTAGAGAGATCCCTGTTTCTTCCTTAGGTGTGAGCACTTTCCTCACTTCCCTTTGTTGAAATGTCCCTTCCATCATTTGATTTCAGAAAAAAAGAAATTTATGCCACAATTGCAACTAGAACTACTCATCCCAGACAAGAGTTTTAAGTGAATCAATCAAGAATATTTATTAGATTCATGCTTAGTTTGATTTGTACAAGTATAATTGACTACCTACCCTTTTAGTCTATGCTGTGTAAATATATTGCTAGCTGACTGGAAAATAGATGTTGAGATGCTATGAGTGTAGACAGAGAAAACAAGAAGATAAGGGAGGAAGTTACACTGTGGCTCAAGTGGTAGAGCACTGGCCTTTAGCTGAAGCGCTGAGGGAAAACACCTAGGCCCAGTGTTCAAGACCCACGATGGACCAAAAAAACAAAACAAAACAAAACAAAAAAAAAAAAAAAAAAAAGAAAAGATTAGGGAAGGAGACATACAATATTTCAACACTTTAACCCAGGAAATTAGGGTTCCTGTAGTTTATGGAAGGTTTTAAATATGTAACAATTACTCATGGAGTGGACTAGGGAATGGTGTACTTGGTAAGCACCAGCAAAAATCGACTGAAGAGTAATCTTTGTTTTAATAAGACCAAGACAGCACAGGATGAGCAATTTCCATCTGTAATGTACTGCTCAGGGTAGAGCTCAGAAAGAAATCAGATTTAAATGAGATAAGACTATGTAAAGCAATTACACCAAAGAAAGCAAGAGCAAATCTAGGTGCTGGTGGCTTACACCTTCTATCCTAGCTATTCAGAAAGCTGAGATCTGAGGATCAGTGATTAGCTTGAAACCATTATCCAGACCATAATCTTCAGAATTCAGGGTCATAAAGCCCAGCTTTAGGGAATTTTTTTAAATCCACATGTAATGTCCAAGAGTTGGGGTTCATTCACAGATATGAGATGTCACCAGTGCTGCCCAGCCCCCACCTTGTTGCAGCTGAGTAGCAGGACAATCATATCCCCTAACAGGGTGCCTCACCATCCCAGAGAATGAAGATTGCAGATTATCCCCCAGAATGCTCCAGTGTCAAAAAAAAGTAGTCAAAATATTAGCCCAGATAGAATAGACACACAGAGGTAAAGGAGATCTCACCAAGGCAGTTTAGTTCTGTGTGGAAGGGAGAATAGACACTACCCAGAGTCAAGCAGGCATGCCAGGGAGGCTGGCCCTTGATCTTTTTATCTTAACACAAGGAGTGGTGATGTCCCTGAGCCACAGTAGGTGTTGGGCTCACATTCTTTGATGGATTTTCAGGGACTGATTTAAGGAATGTGGGAAGCATTCTGTCTGAAAAAGGAGTCTTTTCTTTTAACTCCATTGGTAAGGACTCATGCTCTTGACACAGCTGGCTGGTTATGAACAACACAGCTTGAAGTTACAGTTTGAAGTTAAGATGTGAATTATTCCAGTAAATGTGTGTTAACAAATGGTAACTTGCTGCAAGTTGGAGACAGTGGATTGACAGAATAGATTGCTTTTTGTCAAAATAGCAACAAGAAAAAGCAGATTACAAATGCTCTATAACTCAAGACCTGTGTAACTTTATTTCACAAAATTTTATGAGAGTCTATTTCTGGTAATCAAACACCCATAAACAAAAAAGAAGACCAGGATTAAATGAGATATTATTCTATGCAAACTACTCACAGATTATTTTTTGTATTTTTGTTGTTCTTGTTTGTGAGGCTTGAATTTAGAGCCTGGACACTATTCCTGGGTTCATTTTGCTCAAGGATGGTGCTCTAAAACCAAAGTAGTGATTTTCTGGTGGGTTATTGGAGATAAGAGTGTCTTGGACTTTCCTGTCTGTGCTGGCTTTGAACTGAGATCCTCAGAATTCAGCCTCCTGAGTAGCTAGGATTATTAGGCATGAGCCACCAGTACCCATCTTATTTTTGTATTTTCTAACTTACACTCAAACCTGCACCAAGAACATGCATTTTAGTATCAGCTAATTGTGCTTAATCATCCTTTTATTGAGAGTAAGAAATTAATGGAATGTCTAAGCCTGCTCAATATGATAGCCACTAGTGAATCATACATAGTTAATAGACATGTAAAAATGTGGTTAGTACACAGGATTAATAGTACACAGTTGGCTGCAGTTAGGTCCAGGTGAGATAGAGGAGCACAAACATACTGTGTATTAGAGAAGAGCCCTGGCAACTTTCCTATTCTAATGTCAAGACAAAGGCTGGTCCAATCCCTTGTTCTCTCTTATGGGAACCTGGTACACTAGGTGTGGGATAGAGACCTGAAAGGTAGGGGGAACAGATTCAGAACCAGATTAGAAACTTGCAATAAGGAGTGAGTGAATTGTGGCACTAGCACAGTCTGGCAGTCTGGAGGACTGGATGGAAATTATTTGGAGGGTATTTTTGTAATGTAAAAATATGTGGACCAAGTTGTAATATGAGGAAAGAGACCGCAAAATAATGCAGTATCCAGTACTCCTACTGTCTGTCACTCACTCATCCCCTAAGGTCTGGGGTCTGATCCCTCCATAGTCCCAGCAAAAGAGAGACTATGACAGTGGTCTGTCAAGTGATCCACTCACGATCACTTGGTGATCGTAATTGTGGGATGGAAGGCATTGTCTTGAGCAGTCTCCAGTGCAGGTGTGGAGGCACCCAACTAGAGCTAATCCTAGTTATCAGCCCAAGTGGGCAGGTTAGATGGGGAGGGCAAACAGGAGCTGGTGCTGCCCTGCTCCCCAAGTAGGTATGTAGATGGGGAAGGACTGTAGGAGCATGTCTCATGGTGACTCTACCCACTGTGTCTGGATCACAATGATCCCACAATGCATACCTGTTTCTAGCTGACAAATAAGATACAAGAATCGAGGCCACACCCACATTCTGTACTGCCTAGAACCACTGCCATTTCCCTCTATTGGCTCATACCACTACCACCTGGTGAAGGAAGTAAAGGTGCTGTGGTGACTGAGTGAATTTCAGAGATCCTGTAGGAAGTGGGTGATTGCAAAAATAGATGTGATTTCAGGAAGCCTGGGAATCTGGCCCCTCCACCTTCCCTATCCCAGTGCTGGGATATCTAACCGAACCAGACACACATGCACAATAAAATTTTCTTTAGGCAAGAAGCTACAGAAAGAGTATCTGGAGAGGAATTGTCCTAGTGGACCCACTGAAACCAACCAAAAAACTGAAAACAGAGGTAACCTCAAAACATGCACTACTGGGGACTGTAAATCAACCAAGGGTGAGATCAAAGACCATGTAGGCCCAGAATCTCCCTCTGGTTCCTTTTCTGTTAGTGTCCTTTCCTCTGACACTGGAATCACTAACAATATGTCAGAAATCCTATTCACCCCAAGAGAGTAACAAAAAGATAAACAAAGGTAATAGGAGAGCAGGCATGGATGGAGAGAAAGCTAAGGACCATGAAAGAATTAATGACCAAATTAAGGCTGGAGAGAGACCATGTTGCAGAGGACTTGAAGGTGGAGAGGTCCATGAGGAAAGACAAAGTTCAACAGATGAACCAACTGAGAGATGAGAAAGAGCAATGGGTGCGATAAGTGTTTGACCTAGAGATAAACATGGTCGAACTTCAAAGGCAGTTGGCAGAGCTGCCCTCCCAGCAGCAGTCTGCAGGACCACCTCAGACCAAACTACAGCTGCCAGCCAGGATCTATTTGTTGCAGAAGTAGCAAGAGAAATGGGAGAAGCAGTGTTACAGTCAAAGGCAGGAAAACTAGAGCCTCAGTCTCCAGAATCTTTAGCAGCAGGAGTGGCTGTGTTAACTGGAGCAGCAGGGAAAGGCCTGGGATCTGCATGAGCTCTTCAAGACAATGGGAAGTTTACACATACATGAGGCATGAGATGCACAATTTTGCATAACCTAGAGATCAAAAAGCAGCTGGGCCAGCTTCAGGATGCCTTCCACAGGCTAAGAAAGAGAAGGAAGAGCTCTCTAGTGTGCTGCACCCAGAGCTGCAGGTGAAGGAAGAAGCTGGACCAGCAAGAGGAGAAGTTAGAAGAATGGAAACAGATGGCTGAGTCAAGGAGCCAAGTGGCTCAGAATCTCAGGAGCTTCGTGAACAGCTGAAGGAGCTCATAGCTACCTGTGAACAGCACAGGGCCTACAATCTGCAGCTGACCTTAAAGAATGAGGCCTTGCTGCAACACCTGCAGAAACAGACCCAGCTGCTGGACAAAGTTGGAGGACCAAGAAGGTCCATCAAAAATTACACAACACTTTTGATGTGCCTTAAAACCACCAGACAGAAGCAGGAGCAGCTATGGGCCCCAGCTGAGCTTTCTGGCTTTCACTAGAGAAGGAGGAGTGAGCAAAAAGAAAAGGGGATGATTCTACTTGTTGTGACTGTCCTAGAGGACAGACAACCCAAAGACAAGGTGGGATTTTTATCTTTATCCATTGATGAATTAAAGAAGGTGAAGCTCAGCCAGCAGCTGCAGGAGCAACAGACCTACTGTGGGTGCTTGGCCAATCTAGTAGTCAAGAGCCAGAAAAAGCTGAAACAGTAGGGTTTCTTCTCCAGGAGTTGAAGCCATGGGATAGGAAGCAGGACACACAAGTGCTCAAGAAGACCCTGAAATTCTGCTTCATCCACAAGCTGCCTGGAAAAGATGGGCTACCAGAGGCAAGTGGATAAACTCCAACATGGATGCAGCCAGCTGTCAAAACCTCTCAGCACCATTGAAGAATCCCTAGATTTCTATAAAGAACAGAATGAAGTACTGGATGAGCTATATCAGAAGAAAGATGAGTGTGTCAACTAGCTCTTCCAGGGGTAGAGGGAGAAGAAGAAGGAGCTGCAGGAGCTACTATTGCTTCTTGCAGATGAAGGCACCTGAGTTTCAGAACAAGATGCTAGGAGCCATCCAGACCCCTGCTGATGAGGGGCCCTCAGACCTATCAAGCTTCAGGAAGTGGGAAGTTATGAAGGAGCAACAAGATTTTGAAGAGTTAAAGTTTGAAGACTATGCAGAGCCTGCCCAAGGAGAGGCTGCGGTACCTTGATATCTCAAGGACCCCTACTACAGAGCAGATTGTGCTACAACAGCTTGCTATTCAAGCACCTACATGAGTTTACAGGTTTGGGCAATGAGGGCTGCAGGACTGAGGCAAATGACAACTTGGAGATCATTTTTGCATGAAGACCTGGATGCGTCCAGCTGGGGAACGGGGCACTTGTCCTCTAACTTACTTTGTTGCATGAGGACTAGGTGGCATTCTCTCAGGCCTAATTATAATGGGTGAGAGAGGGGAGGAGCCAAACATACCAGAGGCTTCTGGGAGGTGGCCGAAATTCTAGAGACATTTAACAGTCCAGTCATTACCAGGAAGGGGCTCACGTGTAGGTTTCAACAAAGTGTAAATTCTTTACAAAGGAAGTTAGAGAGTGATGGCATGGTTTTATATTACTACATTATGGTAATAATAGAAAATGTTTGATGTCACAGTTTAATAATATTGTATTTTAATTTCATAACATTACATTTTTTTAATTTGTATGCAATATTTTGATATTATGCAATATTTTGATATAATGTATTGTACATATTATATCAATCATTTCATGTTGTATGTCACTAGCGTCACTTGGGTTTTTGAAAATGTAAAGAATGCTGAGCTGGGCAATAGTGAATTTTCTTTTTTGTATGTTAAAAAGTTACAAAGGCAATAGTGAGATGAAAAAATAATAAAAACCATGGAAAACAAGAAAACATTAATGCTGGAATCCTGGAACAAAGCAAAGATGTGAGATGACCAATTGGAACTCTAACACAATTGGAGTACAGACACATGGATTACAGAAATGTAATAAAAAATAAGAATATAGAATTATGAAATATCTATAGATATGCATATCTTAATAATTTTCTCGTGAAACCTACTGAAGTGATATATGTTGAATATTATTTTTGAACTAAAAAAATAAAATTCAAACTAATATGTTACTTAGTCTTTGTAAAGTGGATTAGATTCTGCAGGTGTAATGATATACCTTTGACTCAGGTAATAAATTGAAAATTCAGAAATAGGCATTCAGTATTTAAATAAAAAAGTAATTACACAAATTGATCTAAATGCCAAATGTATCATCTTTCTTAGATTTTCTGTGTATTAACTTAAAATCACATTCCTTATGAAGCAGAATAAACAGCTGAACTAACATTAATATTTCTAAAGTATTTTCTTAATTAAAAAAATTCCTCCAAGAAAAAGGTTAGTATAAAAATCACCTTTGAGCATACTCTACAACTGTGGTGTGAAAAATGAAACAAAAGTAATGAATTATATATAGCTCCATATTCATAGCTTTTATGAAATTTTAATGAATTACTTTAAAATGTCCTTCATTTTTGAAATCAGTTCAGAATTCTGGCATAAATTAAAATTGGGGAACTACATTACCAATAGAAAATGAATACAGTATTTTTTTTATGAAATTAGAATTCCAATGAGAATAAAAAGATTGAAATGGCTCAAGTGGTGAAGCACCAGACAAGCGGGAGGCATGACAATTTACAAATAAAAAGACTTGAATGATCATGTAATAACTCCACAATGCAAGATCAGCTAATTTTCAAAACCACAAGATACAAAGTCACCTACATTCTGGTGGAAAAGTATTTAATGCATAGTACAAAAATAAAAGATACAAAAAGGTATGGGAAAAAAAAGGGTTTCCGATCCTGTACAAATTTAACTTTCACCTAACCAAAATAAACAACATTGTCTAAGGAAATTGTAAGGGGCATTTCTATGAAAGAGGAAGTTAAAGGAGTGGTTTCCAGGATGGAAATTCCAACTCCAAATGATATGTAAATCAACTTCCCTAAAAGAGAACTCAGGTACACACCCTTTTCTAGGCCCTTCGCCCTGAATCAGAGGACCTATTCTTCCTCTTTTTGTGAAAGGGAACTTTCTTTACACTTTTTTTTTACCACCTCCCCATTGCTGACACATTATATAGAAAAGTCTCTGGGCTGGGTTGTGGTGTTTCTTTATCTTGGCAATGGCAGTGTGAGTTTTTGGAATGTGGTTAAGAGTTCCTTCTCTGGAGATACCCCATTGGCTATTTCCAATTTCTTGTCAGACCCTTTTTCTCCAATGATAAACCATTATCAGTGAAGATTCTATACATTGGGACCTCTATAACAGAGAACCTTTCTCAAATGAAGCAATCCATTAATACTCTACTAATTTGAATTTAATTGCACAGTAATCCCATTTTGTTATGAAATATGGAGGTAACATATAATAAAATATAAAATGTAAAAAAATGAAGATAAAGTAGCAACAATGCAACAAGAGAGCAAAAAATATTTAAAAATTGCTATAAAAATAAACCCATGCAAAATGAGTACCCAGTGACTGCTTTTAACCATGAAAGAAGGTGGAGCTCAGAATAACAGAAAAAAAAAACAAAACAAAAGAAAACAAAAAAACCCATTTAATTCAGTGGGCATTGTTGTTTTCCCAGGAATCCTTGCTACTCAGCAGGCTGAGCTCTGAGGATGGCAGTTCATAGCCAGTTCATATAGAAAAGTCCAAAAGACTCATCTTCAATTAACCACCAAAGTGGAGCTGTGATCCAAGTAGTAGGAGAAAAGAAAAGCAAACAATAACAACAAACCCTCATGAATAGTGCTCATGCCCTAAGTTCAAGCCCCAGGTACATTTGAGAACAAAAAAGCAGTACTGGTTTCAGTGACACAAAGTTCTAGAACAGACTTTTGATTACTAGATCCTGTTATCCATCCTGGGAAGAAAAAAACAGAAACACCTCTATATTTAACTTTCTATTAGTTTGGATTCTTTAAGTTTCAGTACTAATTCCTAAAAATAAAATAAGATAAAATAAAATACATTGAAATACTTAGAGAAATAGCTGGTAATAATGGAGAAGAAAGAAAATGCATGGTTGAACACTAAAGATGAAGGAATGGCTTTAGAAAAAATAAGCCATAATTTTTGGGGATAAAAATGAAGAGAATATTAATTCATGCTACGAGATTGATAATAACAATGGCAAAGCTCAATTTACCCATCAGGCATACTGAGTAGTTAACAATAGCCAACAATTGTAACAATACAACAGTTTGCTGTCCAGTTGTGATGGTTCTTTGTTGGTGTCTGTCTTTCACTGTATGTACCCACTTATTGTGCATTCATCCCCGCTGTTATTATCATATGAAGATAAAAATAATGCTTAGGGAGAAGATCGTGGAGGAGATGTTGGAGTCAGCTCTCGCATAGAAAGCAGTTTTAGAGTTCCAGTGAACAGTCCTAAGTCAGAGAATTACACCAAGTGTACCATCACAGGACAGAGAGTTAGGCCAGAGAAGGAAACCCAGGCAAGGAGACACTTCTGAGCCCTTGCCAGCA
>NW_012267355.1:85022-87939 GCF_000151885.1 Dipodomys ordii
TTGAGCTGAAGAGCTGAGGTTTCCCTCAGACTCAGAGTTACGCAGCACTAATGACAAAACTTTAAAAAAAAAGAAAAATTAAAAAAAGATTCTTTGAGAGTCAATGCCTGAGAGTCAATGATGCAAACAAAATGTTAGGCTACTATTTTCCTGCTGGTAATTCAGATAGGGGATTATGCTTGCAAAGCTAATGGATCAACAGCAAGAAATGTACAAGACTGATTATAGTAACAAAACCACAAATGGGAAAAGTTATGCCAGGGACACTACAGAACCTATAACTCTAAAGAGAATATTCTGATAGGATAAAATTTATAGCGAATTGAATATTAATAATGTGCTCTTGAAATCCAATGTATATATATATATATCTGTATATATGTATATTTATGTCTATGATAATTTTTAGATCATTCTCAAAAACGGCATTGACTTATTAAATTATATATCAGAATACCACATCATTTTATAATAAAAAGTCATAAATGATATTTAAAATAAAGATAAGAGAAATAGAGTGGAAGAAGAGCTCAGGGACAGATCTACCCTGAATTCAAGTCCAACACTGACAGACAACAAGAACAACAACATCGCAAAGATGAGTCAGTACGGAAAACAGACTTGAGAGGAAGTGATCTTCGAGCTTAAGATCTTTGTTGACTCACAGTCAGGTGACCATCGACAGTCAGGTGATTACTGGTCTGATTGGGGCAGGTGATAGGAAAGCTGGAAGGGGCTGGTCTGTGTACACACTTAATCCTGATCACAACTCAAGCAAGAGATAATTCTTGTAATCTCAGCTTTGTGCAAAGTGTGAATCGGAAAATCTCAGTCCTGGAGATCCTAAGAATAAACACAAATTTCTATTCCAAAAACAAAAGCAAACACAGAGAGGACAAGGCTTAAGTGGTAAAGTACCACCCAGCATCAGGCCGGACAAATTCTTAATAAAAAAAAGTGTAGGATGATCACCTGTTAGGAAATACAAACTCAGCTACTTTTGAAGACCCACAAGATACAGTGGATGATGCCAGTAATGTGGCCTACAGTCAGGTGGAAAAGTAATAAATGCATAGTTCCATTTTAAAACATACACAGAATCAAAAAACAAAACAAAACAAAATAAAACAAACACAATAAACTTTTCCAATCCTGGACAAACCTAAGTTGCACCTAACTCAAATAACCTAACCAAATTGTAAGAAGCATGTCCTTGAAAGAGGAAGTGAAAGGTGTGGTTGGCAGGATGTAAATTCTAACTCCTATTGATATGTAAATCAGCTTCCCTAAGCAACCAATCACAGACACTTCCTTTCCTGAGCCCACCCTCTTTCAGTATAAACAGAGTGGAAGTCTGAGACTCAGGCATTGCTGAAGATCCTACATCAGCAGGATGGAGGCCATTTGTAGCTTGGTTACTCCAGGTGAGAATTAGAGTGGGAGAATCTACTCCTCTTTTAATTCTTCTCTCCTTGGTTTGGTGGTGGTGGTGGTGGTGGTGTTTTGTCGGTTGTGGAGATTGAACCCAGTGGTAGGGCAGTGTTGCTCAGCCACTTTGTGCTCAAGACTGGGCATTGTTCCTTGGCCACTTTGTGGTCAAGGCTAGTGCTTTACCACTTGAGCCACAGCCCACTTCTGATTTTGGAGTAGTTAATTGGAGATAAGAGTCTGTGTCAGGGGAACTTTTGTGGACGAGGCGGATTCAAAGATTGATCCTTGGATCTCAACCTCTTGAGTAGCTAGGCTTCTAGGGGTGAGCCACCAGTACCTCATTAGATTCTAGGAATGATGGACCCCGACACTGCCCAGGTCTTCCAGAAGGAACTGAGCTCTGCCATCTGTATGAATACTTTCATAGAGCCAGTCACCCTAGAGTGCGGGCACAGTTTTTGACGACCTTGTCACTGTCTCTGCTGGAAAGAGACCAGACTCCAGCCAGAGGTGCCCTGGGTGCAGGGGATCCTGCCAGCAGAGAGACCTCAAAACCAACGTGGTTCTGAGGAGCCTGGTGGCCATTGCCAGAAAAGCCAGCCTCAGGCATTTTCTGAGCTCTGAGGAATACATGTGTGGGACACACAGGGAGACCAAGCAGATGTTCTGTGAGGTAGACAGGGCCCTGCTCTGTAGGAGATTCTCCCAGTTTCAGGAGCACAGGGCTCACAAACACCATCTGCTGAGGAGCAGAGGGAGATGATTTCAAAGCAGATGCATGCTGTATGGGAAAAGACTCAAGAAAACCAGCACAATTTACAGGAGAAGAGGAAACTCATCAACTGATGGATTGGTATGTGAAGCTATTCCGAGGCATGACTAAGGATGTTTATAGAGTGCTGTTTTTAGAGCTGGGTATCCAGGAAGAGGAAAGATACCATTCCCAGCTACTGATCAATGAAGGAAGAGCCATGTTACTGCAACTCAGAGAAAGGAAAACCCAAATGCTTCAGAAGAAGCATCAGCTCAGGATTATGTATCAGGAGCTCATCCAAACATACCAGAAGCCAGATGTGGACCTGCTTCAGGATGTAGAGTTGACCCTAGAAAGCTGTGAGTCAATCTTGTTCTTCCTGCCTCTTCCTCTGAGGCCAGAGCTCAGTGTCCCTCCCATTCCTGGACTGATAGAGAGGCTCAACCAGTACCGGTGAAGATTGCCTTCACTGAAGCTATGCAGAATCAAGATCATGGTAGCAATGTTAGACAAAGCCAACCAGATGCAGTTTTGAATTCTGAAGAGTCCCTCCACTTTACTGCTTTTGGACGCCACATCTTCAGCTCTGGGAAACATTACTGGGAGATTAGAGTGTATGACTCTTTCACCTGGGCCCTGGGAGTTGTTAGGGATTCTGCCATAGGGAGCAACCTCACTGAATCTGAGGACCTTCTCCTCCTTTTCTTTGTGAAAGAGAACACGCTTTACACC
>NW_012267355.1:88910-89220 GCF_000151885.1 Dipodomys ordii
TCAGAGAAAGAGCTGGTAATAATGGAGAAGACTGAAAATGCATGGTTGAACACTAAAGCTGAAGGCATGTCTTTAAATAGAAGAAGTAAGTCATCTTTTTGGGTGCTACAAATGAACAGAATACTATGGTAGGCTAAGAGATTCACAATAATAACTATGGCAAAGATTAATTTATATATTAGGCATACTGAGAGGTTAACAAGAGCCACCAATTGTAACAATATAACAGGATGCTGTGCAGGTGTGATGGCTCTTTTTGGGATAAGTAATTGTAGTTCTTTCATCCCCTGTGACATTATCATATGGAGTT
>NW_012267355.1:89635-91551 GCF_000151885.1 Dipodomys ordii
ACTTCCCTGTTGGCAATTGAGATATAGGAGCATTTGCTTTCAAAGCTCATGGTTCAACAAAAAAGAACAGAAAACGTTCAAGATTGATTCATAGTAATAAATCCTGGAATGTGAAAGCTTATGTCATCAATACTACAGAACTTACTACCCTAAAAATAATATTGTAGCTGATTTTCTAAAGTTTATAATGAATAGATTATTAACAATGTGCTTTTATAAAACACACACACATACATGAGCATTAGTAGGTTCTCTTATCAGTTTATCATATATATTAATTTACCATTTTATTTTAATATAAGCTTAGTCATATATGGTGTTTATTAACCTTTTGCTCCAACATAAACCTCAGGGACAGTGCATAGATCCTTAGTTTAAGCCCCTGGACTATTTCAGGAAAAAATTAAAATGGATAAGTCACAATAGAAAATAGACTTTGAGGAAGTAACCTCAGATCCAAGGATCCTTTTCTGACTCACAGTTAGGTAAAGGACAGTCAGTTGATTACTTGGTTCAGGCTGGTGAAGGAGATGGGCGTAGGGGGTAGGTTCCCTGCAGACTTAACAATGATCACATCTCATCCAGTAGCTAGTCAAGTTGGCATATGTCTGTCATCTCAGCTATGTACACAGCTTTGATACGAAGAACTCAGTCCAGGAAAGCCTACACATAAACACAAAATCATATTCCAAAAATAAACTAAAAAATAATATGTTGTATACAGTTCTTGTACTGTACTGTTGAATATCATTTGCTTAAACTCTGCAAACCAATTTATTTAACACTAAATTAATCTTTATAACAATGCAGTGATGTTGGTCCAGTTTTTCAATTTAGAAAACCATAGGCAGGTGTTAATAAACATAAGGTGGTGCTGAGTTTATTAGAAGAATATTTGTGTGGTATGTTTCACTGTATAAATGTGAGTATAAAGAATCAGTGCAGTCCTTGTTTATCTTCCCACACATGATTTTTAGGGTGACCTCACCTGCCTATTATATGATTAAAAGTAGTATTTGTGACTTAGACCACTTTTGGTAGTTTTTGACTGTTTTCCTGTGCACTGTTATTTTTATTTTTCTCTCATTTCTGGAAAAAAAGATAAATTACTAAATTACTTGCTGTAATCATGCTGTATTTTCCTGGCTTATACATTTAAATTTCTATTGTTTATTTCTGTGATAGCTATGTTACAATCTGACATCATTTTGATATTTTATCCAATCATACAAACATATACTACTCTCAGTAATAATATCTTTTCATTAGTAATTAGTAATATCCTGGATACTGTGTTGTTCATTTCAGAACTTCATGATTATTTTTACTACTGGCATAATTAATGCCATTGACAAAAGAACTCAATAAATTTGATGTAGTCAAAATTTTCTACCTTATATATCTAGAAGCACCAACAAAACTACTTTATTATTGCTTGTGTTATAAATTTGTGGCATATATTGTTATAGATCTATAGTTTATTTTTTATTGTATTTTATTTATCTATTCACTATTTTTGGTTTAACTAATTAATTTATTTTTTATTTGCTAGTTTTTAAAATATTTTATTTGAATAGTTGAAGAAAGGAGTTGCCATTCAATAAAGTAGTTTGTGAATACAATGCATCTTGATCACTTTAATCCCTTTTTAACATTTCCACTCATCTCTCCCAACTGCTTATTCTCTGATTTTTCTTAATTTTGTAGGATATGCATTGAATTTTTTTTACTTGCTCCTGCTTTCTACCAATTTGCTATATTCTATGTCTACTTTCATGGTAGAACACTTTAATTTTATGCCTAGCAGGAGAGAGACTGTGCAACTCCCAAATTGTAGAACATTTATCATTTTTACCTATGCTGGTTAAAGATTATCTAGTATTCCATTTAAAAATCAATTTATATGTAATTGAAAA
>NW_012267355.1:91601-93731 GCF_000151885.1 Dipodomys ordii
CCTATTATATGATTAAAAGTAGTATTTGTGACTTAGACCACTTTTGGTAGTTTTTGACTGTTTTCCTGTGCACTGTTATTTTTATTTTTCTCTCATTTCTGGAAAAAAAGATAAATTACTAAATTACTTGCTGTAATCATGCTGCATTTTCCTGGCTTATACATTTAAATTTCTATTGTTTATTTCTGTGATAGCTATGTTACAATCTGACATCATTTTGATATTTTATCCAATCATACAAACATATACTACTCTCAGTAATAATATCTTTTCATTAGTAATTAGTAATATCCTGGATACTGTGTTGTTCATTTCAGAACTTCATGATTATCTTTACTACTGGCATAATTAATGCCATTGACAAAAGAACTCAATAAATTTGATGTAGTCAAAATTTTCTACCTTATATATCTAGAAGCACCAACAAAACTACTTTATTCTTGTTTGTGTTATAAATTTGTGGCATATATTGTTATAGATCTATAGTTTATTTTTTATTGTATTTTATTTATCTATTCACTATTTTTGGTTTAACTAATTAATTTATTTTTTATTTGCTAGTTTTTAAAATATTTTATTTGAATAGTTGAAGAAAGGAGTTGCCATTCAATAAAGTAGTTTGTGAATACAATGCATCTTGATCACTTTAATCCCTTTTTAACATTTCCACTCATCTCTCCCAACTGCTTATTCTCTGATTTTTCTTAATTTTGTAGGATATGCATTGAATTTTTTTTACTTGCTCCTGCTTTCTACCAATTTGCTATATTCTATGTCTACTTTCATGGTAGAACACTTTAATTTTATGCCTAGCAGAAGAGAGACTGTGCAACTCCCAAATTGTAGAACATTTATCATTTTTACCTATGCTGGTTAAAGATTATCTAGTATTCCATTTAAAAATCAATTTATATGTAATTGAAAAATGTTTTATTTGTCAAATTAATTCTATAAAATTTAGAGATTCTTTGTATTTTGAAAGTATATTCAATCATCATCACTTTGGAATATTCTCAAATATTCATTATTCACAAAGAAATCTCATACCTGTCTGCAGCTATTCTGAATTCTCCTTAGACTTCCAACCCCAAAGAAACTAATGTTATGCCTGATTTTGATAATTCAAAAATTTTATGAAAATCAAATCATTTTATGTGTTATTTTGTGTTTGGTTATTTCCATCAAGCCTGTTTCAGTGTTTCCACTAATATCAATTCTCCCTTTATCTTTTTTACTTGATAATTGGCTATTTCATGAGTGTAACATATTTTGTGATCTGTTTTCCTATTAGTCAGCCTGAATTTTTTTTCAATTCTTTGGCTGTCATAGATAATATTGCTGTGATGATACACAAGTTTTGAACTTAAGTGTATAAAAACTACAGGCAAAATTTCTAGTCTGTACAAAGTTTCTAGGCTGTTTGGTATTTCTGTATCTAACTTTGTGAGGAACTTTTACACTAATTTCCAAGGTGAATGTGCTATTTTACAATGTATGAGAGCTTTGATTTCTTTACATCCTTGTCAAACCTAATAATGCACATCTTTTACCCATTCTGGTGAATATGAAATGACATCTCATTTCTATTTTATAAGTGATTTTACAGGTGCTAATGCTATTAACCTCCTTTTGTCTGTTTACACATTGTTCGATTAAGAAATTTCAAGTCAAATTCTTTGTCCATTACTTGAGTTACTGATCCACTTTTTTCCCTTGTTCTCCAATCCTTTTCTTTTGGAATAGGAATGTTTACACCATGTTATTTTATATTGGATATCTGGTGTTCCTCATCCTCTCTGTCATCCTCTTCCTCTTCTTCCTCCTCATTGTTCCTCTTTCTATACTTCGTTTTTCTCTTCTTCCTTTTCTTCCTTCCTCTTACTCCACCTCTTTGTTTCCTCTTCTTCTTCTTCTCTTCCTCCATTCCTCCTCTTCATTGGACCAAGGCTTCATACTGTGCTAGTAAGCACTCTACCACTGAAAACTGGACCATCCTAGTTTATTTTTCACATAGGGTCTAGTGCTCTTACTCAGGCTTCCCTAGAATTGTGACCCTCCTGTCTTCACTCTGAGTAGCTTTAATTGAATGCATGTGCCTTTATAGTTGGCATATAATTGGTTTCGTTTTTT
>NW_012267355.1:93781-95493 GCF_000151885.1 Dipodomys ordii
CTTCCTCTTCTTCCTCCTTATTGTTCCTCTTTCTATACTTCGTTTTTCTCTTCTTCCTTTTCTTCCTTCCTCTTACTCCACCTCTTTGTTTCCTCTTCTTCTTCTTCTCTTCCTCCATTCCTCCTCTTCATTGGACCAAGGCTTCATACTGTGCTAGTAAGCACTCTACCACTGAAAACTGGACCATCCTAGTTTGTTTTTCACATAGGGTCTAGTGCTTTTACTTAGGCTTCCCTAGAATTGTGACCCTCCTGTCTTCACTCTGAGTAGCTTTAATTAAAGGCATGTGCCTTTATAGTTGGCATATAATTGGTTTCGTTTTTTAAAAAATTATTTACATTTTTTGTTGGTCATGGGGCCTGAACTCGGCCTGGGCATGGTCCCTCAGCATTTCAGCTCAAGCTATCACTCTACCACTTGAGCCACAGTGCCCACTTCTAGCTATTTCTGCTTATGTGGTGCTAAGGAATTGAACCCAGGGCCTCATGCATACAAGGCAAGTACTCTACCACTGAGCCACCTTTCCAACCCTATTTTGCTTTATTTTCGTGGTAACTCTCAGCTAAGAATTTTCTTTGAGTCTATGTGGACATTTGAACCTGGAATTTTGATGACATTGCAAGTCAAAGCTACAAATAGTTTTGGAGAGAGGCAATGCAATCTGTTAGCTCCCCTTTTATGCTAGTGTCAGAAAATGAATGTAAGCCTTTTGGAGACAAAAGTGGAACGTTTGTGGATAAGGAGATGTGTTTGGGTGCTGGGTTCAAATGAAATAGTTAAGTCATATTGTCACTTTGATTGGATTGAAAAATATGCAAGCGAGCAATAACATACACAACTAGGTGTATGGGGGACTGAGTTCCCAGAGAAGTTTAGCTAAAGTGGAAAAGCACATGCTGATTGTGCACTATCCTGAAGTCTGAGAACGTAGAATCAAGGAGGGAAAATGAGAAACACACTTGTTCAGGAGTTCTCTCTCTGCTTCCAAATCACCATAATGTGCTACTTATTCCACTGCTTGGCTATTTTCTCTCAACCAAGATCAACTAAAACTCTGAACCATGAAGGAACATAGCCTTCCCTTGTTTTTCTTTTTTTATGTGCATTCTTAATTTTTTTATTGTGAAAATACTATACAGAGGGGTTAAAATTACATGGGCAAGATAATGAGTATATTTCTTATCAAGCATTTTAGCCTCCACCTTTGTTTCCCCTTCGCATCCCTTCCTATCCCACCCCAACTCCCCCACTGGATCCTTCCACCATTCCCCCTCTCCCCAAAGTTGTAAAGTTCGTTTATCCACATAAGGACTTGTACATCTCATTGTTGCAATGGGTTCACATGTATCCCTATTTAAACGATTTGTTTTTTTCCTTCCCCTCCACAAATTATACAAACATCAAATACAGTGAAAGCAGGGGATATACTGTGGGGGAGGGAACATACAAAGCAACAAAGAAATCATGTTATAAATAAGTTAAAATCAATCAGATGAAAGGAAAAAAATTTGAATACATATTTTAGGGTTTATTTCCCTAACATGAACTTACCTGACCTTTTCTGCTTGACTCAGACATAAACTAGTTATTGAAAATAAGGAAAACCAACGGCCCAATGTTTCTATGGGACTGGGTTACTTCACTTAATATAATTTTTTCCAAGTCTTTCCATTTCCTAACAAATGGGGCAATGCCATTCTTTCTGATGCAGG
>NW_012267355.1:95543-95968 GCF_000151885.1 Dipodomys ordii
ATATAATTTTTTCCAAGTCTTTCCATTTCCTAACAAATGGGGCAATGCCATTCTTTCTGATGCAGGCATAGACTTCCATTTTTTATATACACGACATTTTAATGATCCATTCATCTACTGAGAGGCCTCTGGGTTGGTTCCAGATCTTAGCTATGGTAAATAATGCTGCAATAAACATAGTCATGCTGGTACCTTTAGTGTGGTCTTGGTTTTGAAAATTTGGGTAAATTCCCAAAAGAGCGATTACTGAGACATAGGGAGCTCTATGTGGAATCTTTTGAGGAACCTCCATACTTCTTTCCAAAGTGGTTGAACAAGTTTACACTCCCACCAGCAATGCAGTAAGGTTCCCTTCTGTTCACATCCCCTCCAGCATCTGTTGTTATTAGAATTCTTGATTATAGCCATTCTAATTGGGATGAGGT
>NW_012267355.1:96018-97802 GCF_000151885.1 Dipodomys ordii
CCAGCAATGCAGTAAGGTTCCCTTCTGTTCACATCCCCTCCAGCATCTGTTGTTATTAGAATTCTTGATTATAGCCATTCTAATTGGGATGAGGTGCTATCTCAATATTGTTTTGATTTGCGTTTCTTTTATGGCTAAAAAGTAGAGCATTTCTTCATATGTTTATTGGCCATCCTTCTTTCCTCTTCTGAGATGTTTCTTTTTAAGTCTTTAGCCCACTTATTTATTGGGCAGTTGTTTCTTTGAGGATTTGTTGGGGGATTAAATTTTTGGGGTTCCAGGTATATTTTAGATATGAGACTCTTGCCCGTTGTATGGCTAGTGAAGAACTTCTCCCATTCTGTGGGCTTTCTATTGATATCGTTAGTTATGTCCTTTGCCATGCAGAAGCTCGGCAATTTCATGCAATCCCATTTGTCCAATCTTTCTTTGATTTCTTGTGTTTCTGGGTCTCTATTAAGAAAATTTGGGCCTGTGCCAAGGAGACGTAGGGTTTCCCCTATTCCATCCTGTAATGTTATCAGAGTGTCTGCTTTGACTTCGAGGTTTTTGATCCATTTGGAGTTGATTCTTGTGCATGGTGATATATAAGGATCTAGTTTTAGCTTTCTAAAGTAGTTAACCAATTTTGCCAGCACCATTTACTGAAGAGGCTGTCTTTCTTCCATTCTATTTTTTTAGCTCTCTTATCGAAGATTAGATGGTTATAGGTCTGTAGGTTCATTTCTGGGTTTTCAATTCTATTCCGTTGGTCCTGAGGTCTGTTCTTGTGGCAGTGCCAAGCTGTTTTGAATACTATAGCTTTGTAGTCGAGTTTGAAATTTGGTATTGATATTCCTCCAGCACTGTTCTTTCTGTTAAGGATCATTTTTGTTATTCAGGGTCCTTATTGTTCCCTATGAATTTTTGGATTGCCTCTTCTATTTCGTTGAAGAATGAGGTTGGAGTATTGATACGTATCACATTGAATTTGTAGATAGCCTTGGGATTTTCATGATATTGATCCTTCCAATCCAGAAACATGGGAGTTTTTGCCATTTTCTAAGTTCTGTTTTGATTTCCTTTTTCTGGTTTTTAATGTTTTCATCATAGATGTCCTTCACGTCTTTGGTTACGTTAATTCCTAGGCACTTAATTTTTTGTGGGGCTATTATGAATGCAGTTGTTTTCCTGATTTCAACCATGCTTTTCTCATTGTTGGCATACAGAAAAGCCATTGATTTTTGAGGGTTAATTTTATACCCTGCTACTCTGCCAAAGTGTTGAATTAGGTTGAGTAATTTCGGAGTGGAATCCGTGGGATTCTTTAAATAGAAGATGATATCATCTGCAAAGAGGGAGAGTTTTACTTCGTCTTTCCCTATTTGGATCCCTTTTATGTTTGCATCTTGTCTTATTGCTGTAGCTAGGTAATCTAATACTTAATTGAAGAGAAGTGGAGAGAATGGACATCCTTGTCTCATTCCTAAGTTTAGAGAAAATGGTGTTAGTTTTTCACCATTGAGTATAATGCTGGCTGTAGGTTTGTCATATATAGCCTTTATTGTGTTGAGGAATGTTCCCTGGAGTCCTAGTTTTTCTAGTGCCTTCATCATAAAGGGGTGTTGGATCTTGTCAAATGCCTTTTCTGCATCTATTGAGATAACCATGTGGTTCTTATACTGGCTTTTGTTGATGTGAGGAATTATATTAATTGATTCACGTATATTGAACCAGCTTTGCATCTCTGAAATGAATCCTGTTTGATTGTAGTGTATGATTTTTTGTATGAATTTTTGAAGTTG
>NW_012267355.1:99597-100000 GCF_000151885.1 Dipodomys ordii
AATTTTCTTTCTGTTGAGGATCGTTTTGGCTATTCGGGGTCTTTTATTTTTCCATATGAATTTATGGATTGCCTCTTCTATTTCCTTGAAGAATGAGGTTGGAATTTTGATAGGTATTGCGTTGAGAATTGTTGCCATTTTCACAATGTTAATCTTTCCAATCCAGGAGCATGCGAAGTTTTTCCATTTTTTAAGTTCTGTGTTGATTTCCTTTTTCAAGATTTTAAAGTTTTCATCATAGAGGACATTCACTTCTTTGGTTAATTTAATTCCAAGGTATTTTATTTTTTGTGGGGCTATTACAAATGGAGTTGCTTTCCTAATTTCAGCCCCACTTTTCTCATTGTTGGCATACAGAAAAGCCATTGGTTTTGGGCGTTTAATTTTATACCCTGCTACTTTG
>NW_012267355.1:100050-101423 GCF_000151885.1 Dipodomys ordii
GAGTTGCTTTCCTAATTTCAGCCCCACTTTTCTCATTGTTGGCATACAGAAAAGCCATTGGTTTTGGGCGTTTAATTTTATACCCTGCTACTTTGTTGATTGGCCAAAATTTTGTTGAGAAATTTTGCAACCATGTTAATCAAAGAAATTGATCTATATTTCTCCTTCTTTGATGAGTCCTTGCCAGGTTTTGGTATGAGGGTTATGATGGTTTCATAGAAAGAGTTTAGAATAATTTCCGAACAGAGAAGAGCGAAGACCACTCCCCCAACCTTTACTGGCTGCGCAGCAGTGTGCCAAGCAGCTGGCCAGCCGGCCCGGCGGGGGATGCCAGAGCCTCAGAGATACAGGGGGCCGCTTGCAGATCACCAGTTACCGGTTTGCAGAACAGCGGATCACCAGGAACAGAGAAACCTACCAGCCGGGAGTCTCCACGAGGATCCCACCCCAACCCTTCACTCTCCACGGGAGCAGAGAGGCTTCATCCCGCCAAAGCCGCCTGAAACCAGCAGCCCGACAAAGGGACCTGTAGGCAGACCACCCGCCCGATCGCGATCGCAACCACCCGGCGGGGGCCGCCCAGGTCCCAGAGGCACAGGGGGCTGCCTGCAGATCACCCGCGCAGAAGTCGCCTGAGGCACTGGCATCACACCCACCGGATCTCTACATCCCGCGAATACGCCGCCTGAGAGTGGACACTTTTGTCCCGACAGCTTCAATAGAGGCAGAGACAGAAAGGAATCACACAGAGCCACCACCGCCCAACCCATCCTGCAACCACCCCAACTGAACTCGGATTGCAACAACAACTGACAACCTACACCACACAGAAACAACCAGGTCCAGGGTGAGTACCCCACGGGGACAGTGTATCCCTCAAGGGAGGCCAGAGCTGGAGGGAATCCCCAGACCCTGACCTAGACTCCCTACCCCAACACCCGGACCACAGGACCCACTAAAACTGGGAACTGTTCGAGAGCTCCACCAGCCCATGGAGCACACTCTGCTGGCCAGGCCAGAGCAAGAGTGCCCCTGGAAGGGAGCTTAAATGCCCAAGCCAGGAACAGTGCCTCTGGGTCAAGACTACCAACAGTAGAAGAAATTTGAACTGTGTCCCCAAGGCTGCATAACCTAGGTGGTATACACATCAGCACAGGCCTAACGAGCGCGCTCCAGGCTGGGGCCAGAACCAGGCCGGGGGATCCGGCGCCGGAACAACACAACCAACTCCTCCCAACTGAAGTAAAAAGCTGAGCATACACCTCAACAGAGGGGAGAAAATCAGGAAACAACACTCCACGAGAAGCATGCCTGTGACAACAAAAGACCTGGAGGCTCAGGACAAGAGAAGCCCAAACCCCACCAAAACTCCA
>NW_012267355.1:101950-102173 GCF_000151885.1 Dipodomys ordii
AAGGGAATGCAACACCTATTTAACAAGATAAAAAATCACTGAAAAATTTCCCCACCTCAAAAACGACCATCTTAACTACATCACAGAAGCTTATAGAACACCCAACAAACAAGATCCCAGGAGAAAAACTTCTAGACATATTATAGTAAAATTGATAGATCTGAATAATAAGGAAACAATCCTGTATGCAGCAAAAATGAAGAAGGAGCTATACTACAACGGG
>NW_012267355.1:103761-105558 GCF_000151885.1 Dipodomys ordii
CTGAGAGTTCTGGAAATGCATCAGGGACATCTGGCATCTCCTACCCAAAACGACTTTGGCTTATCGGTGTTGAAGTTTCCATTGTGGGAACAGGCAATGGCAGACTTGAAAGGACACCAAATGTAGGAGCAGCAGGCTTGGCTGTTGTGTAACTTGTTGTTGAAGAAGAAACAGTGTCAGTAACAAAGAAGTGATGTTCTGTTAGCTTCTTGAGGAGGATATGCAGGAAGAAACGGAAAACCCTGAAAAGCATAAGGAGGCAGCCCACCTGGGTTACTATACAGGTATGGAAATGCTGTTGAAGTGGGAGCTAAAACAGGAGAATTCTTCCAAAACTCATCCAACCGACTCTGGCTAATCTTTTCAAGATCTGAGTACATTGTAAATTTGCTTACTAATGGAGAGGTAACATATATTACTTGTTTATCCATTAAATGATGTTGGATTGGTGGATAAACACTGATCACTGGTTTTTCCTGAGGAAACTGCGGAGGAAGTAGTATATTAATCTTAATTGTCAAGTTGTTTACAGTGAAGGCCAATCTGTATTCCACATGTTTCTGAATTTCAGCTATACTGGAGTGGGAGTTCCAGAGGGACTCTATCAAGCACTGCTTCTGTTGTTGGAGGCTGGTGAGGCCACCACCGAGGACCCTGCTGCGGAGAAGGAGGTGCTCTTGGTCAGGGGAAAGAGCCAGCTCATCCTCCTCGGGTCCCCAGGCCCGAGGCCCTACAAGGGTTGGGGCTGCTTCTCCCAGAGGCTGCCAGGCAGGTCTCCAGCAGGTCTCCAGCTACAGAGGAGTGGCCTGAAATACCCAAGGTCCCAGTCCGGGTGTGGGTGTGGGGGCGGAGGGGCAGGGGGTGGGGCAAGCCAGCGGCATCTTTTACCAAGCAAGCCAGGTTCCTGATTCCTGGGTTTGGGGAGCCATGACATAACTGGAGAGAGCTGGAGAGGGGCATCTTGTCGGGTGGGACACAAGCAACCAGGATCCTACCCTTGGAGGCCGAGGCGCCCCAGACTGGCTAGCCAGTCAGATTGAAACCCGGCTGCGCTCTGCGCGCCTGGCCTCGTCCTACCATGAGGACATTTCTTATCAAGCATTGTTGCCTCCTCCTTTGTTTCCCCTTACCATCCCTGCCGCGACACCCCCTTTCCCCCATCTAGTCCCCCGACTCCTCCCCAAAGTTGTAAATTTCATTTTTCAACTTAATGTCTTGTACATTTCATTGTTGCAATGGGTCCACCTGTATCCCTATTTAAACAATTTGTTTTTCTCTTCCCCTCCACAAATTATACCAACATCAACTACAGTGAAAACAGGAGATATACCATGGGGGAGAGACACACAAAGCAACAACAACAACAACAAATCACCCTGGGCTGGGAAGGTGACTCAGTGGTAGATTCTTGCCTTGCATGCAGGAGGTCCTGGGTTCAATTCCTCAGTACCACATAAACAGAAAAACCTGGAAGTCGCACTATGGCTCATTAAGTAGAGCACTAGCCTTGAGCTGAAGAGCTCAGAGACAATGCCCAGGCCCAGAGGTCAGGCCCCAAAACCGAAATAAGAAAATCACTTTATAAAACGTTAGAAGCAATAGCAAGAAAGAAAAAACACTTGAGTCCTTATCTTGAGGTCCATTTTGCCTAACTTCAACTTATCTGCATTTTTCTGCTTGACTCAAGATATACACTGGTTATTGCAAATAAGGGAAACCATGGGACCTATGTTTCTTTGGGCCTGGCTTACTTCACTTAATATAATTTTTTCCAAGTCTGTCCATTTCCTCACAAAT
>NW_012267355.1:105680-106141 GCF_000151885.1 Dipodomys ordii
TTTACCATAAAGGGGATTTGAAGACCAGGGACTGTAAATATCCAGGCGAAGGTCAGTCATAAGCACACATACATATAAAACCAGCACTGCATTCCGCAAAGGAGCTCCACATTCACCTAGTTGTTTCGCTTCAGAATTCCTAGATGAAAGCCTACAGAGGGTGCAAGATGTAGCACAGAGTGTTTTGCATTCACATTCTGTGTTCATTCTGGGTGCTCATGGACAAGCTCTTGTAGTACACCCATCTTCCCTACCAAGGAGGACTCTTCTAGCCATCTCCAGTCACCTGCAAACCCACAGTAATGTCCAGCCAGACAGTATCTTTCCACAAGCCCAGTCATAACAACTCCTTTGTCATTCTGTGATCCCACAATGCTTTGCTCTCTCTTCTACATTTCTGTGTCTATATTCTTTGCAGTTATTCTTATTTTATTAGCCAACACTGTAGTACCCCAATACTT
>NW_012267355.1:106501-107593 GCF_000151885.1 Dipodomys ordii
GTTTCAGACCTTTGGTTGCCTCACTTACTTTATTTTTGTAAATTATAACTTATTAATTGAGGAAAAGTACTTATGAAACACATTTTAAAATAGTCATTGGTTCTGAGAAGAGTTATTTGCCATGCAAAAAAATGTGTGTAAAGATTTGATTTAAGTTTTACTCAAATCTTTAAACAGTGATGATGTCATTAGCATGGACTCTCATACAAAGGAGGGACTATTTACCATAAAGGGGATTTGAAGACCAGGGACTGTAAATATCCAGGTGAAGGTCAGTCATAAGCACACATACGATATAAAACCAGCACTGCATTCCACAAAGGAGCTCCACATTCACCTAGTTGTTTCGCTTCAGAATTCCTAGATGAAAGCTTACAGAGGTTGCAAGATGTAGCACAGAGTGTTTTGCATTCACATTCTGGGTTCATTCTGGGTGCTCATGGACAAGCTCTTGTAGTACACCCATCTTCCCTACCAAGGAGGACACTTCTATCCATCTCCAGTCACCTGCAAACCCACAGTAATGTCCAGCCAGACAGTATGTTTCCACAAGCCCAGTCATAACAACTCCTTTGTCATTCTGTGAGCCCACAATGCTTTGCTCTCTCTCCTACATTTCTGTGTCTATATTCTTTGCAGTTATTCTTATTTTATTAGCCAACACTGTAGTAACCCAATACTTTCCTATAGCTCATAGGTCTTTCTATTGAACTTCCCTCTTGTTTAAATTACTATGTGGATTCTTTGCCCTAACTAATCTGTGAGAGATACAGCATCCAAAGCCAACTGTCTTCTAAGGATTATTAAGATTGGCTCTTAGCTTTACATTTCCGGATAGAATGGAGGTCCATGTCTTATATCTTTGCAGCCAGGACACTTTTAGCCACGGATCAATAATCTGAAGATTAACAAGTGCTTTAGTGCACAGAAGTATTTAATAGGGTCTTTTAAAACATAATCCTAAGGCATTTCACTTCTGGTCTATTTTTCAGAAGACAAATTCTTTAGTATTCTTTAGTATTAGGTCATTTAGAACCTGCTTGAAGACTGTACAGAATGGAAGTTGGGGCCTGTTCATGATATACTAAATAT
>NW_012267355.1:108149-108498 GCF_000151885.1 Dipodomys ordii
CTACATTTCTGTGTCTATATTCTTTGCAGTTATTCTTATTTTATTAGCCAACACTGTAGTACCCCAATACTTTCCTATAGCTCATAGGTCTTTCAATTGAACTTCCCTCTTGTTTAAATTACTATGTGGATTCCTTGCCCTGACTAATCTGTGAGAGATACAGCATCCAAAGCCAACTGTCTTCTAAGGATTATTAAGATTGGCTCTTAGCTTTACATTTCCGGATAGAATAGAGGTCCATGTCTTATATCTTGGCAGCCAGGACACTTTTAGCCACGGATCAATAATCTGAAGATTAACAAGTGCTTTAGTGCACAGAAGTATTTAATAGGGTCTTTTAAAACATAAT
>NW_012267355.1:108760-110265 GCF_000151885.1 Dipodomys ordii
TTTATTTTTTATTTTTTTGTGAACATACTGTACAGAGGGGTTACAATTACATGGGCAGGATAATGCATACATTCTTTATCAACATTGCAGCCTCTTCCTTTGTTTACCCTTCACATCCCTTCCCAGCATCCCCCCTCACCCAGTCCTCTCCCCCCCCACACACCCGCACCAATGTTGTAAAGCTCGTTTTCGACATGACTACTTGTACTTCTCATTGTTGCAATAGGTCCACCTGTATCCTTAAACGACTTGTTTTTCCCCATCTCCTCCACAAGTTATACTGACATCAAATATAGTGAAAGCAGGGGTTATACTGTGGGGGAAGTGTTGAAGATGTTTTAAGAGTGTCAGAATTTAGGGACTGTTTTAGAATGTTAGAATGTTTACCATGTTTTAAAATACTAGAGGATGTTCATTTGTTGTTCTTCTGGTATTAGGTCTTGAACTCAGTGTCTCACAATCTCTCTTGGCCTTTTCACTTAAGGCTGGCACTCTAATGCTTGAGCAATATATCCTCTTCTGGATTTTTAAAGTAGCTATTTGGGTATAAAAATCTCACAAACTTTTCTGCCCTAGCTAGCTTCAAATCACAATCCTAAGTTCTCGGCCTCCTTGAATACTTAAGCTAACAGGCATGTACCCACCAATGCTTGGACACACATAATGTTTCTTATTAAATGATGTTTCATATTTCCTCTCCTAAGAGTCTTAGTAAACTGAATATGTCATTAGAGAGATACATTGAATTCCTAATCCAAGATCACAAAATCAGCTATCAGTATTGCTGCAGTCATAACTATAGTTATTTGAGGAAAACCTTCAGTCCTGAAAGTTAACAACAACAACAACAACAACAATAAAACTTTCCAAACTATTAGCAGGTATATATCTATAGCAAATCCATTTGTCAATGTCATATTCGTCACCAAGGCCTGGATTCTTGTCCAAGATCATATATAGGTTCTATCACCTTTGATTTTTCCACTCAAAGTTGTAGCTCTACCACTTGAATCACACTGCTACTTCTTGGCTTTTGTGTTGGTTAACTGGAAATGAGTCTCTTGAGCTTTTCTGTTAGACTTTGTGGAATATTATGGTCATCAGAATGTAAATGAAGTAGAGATGCTAGGATTAATACTGAACATATTCTCTGCATGTTCCATGTTCTTTTTCTATGAAATTTGGGCATTGGAATCCTCCAGTGGTTTTAAATAGAGACCATTTTCAAGTTGGTAAAAGTCGTGATCATTCCCATTTTGGACACACAATAATTGTAAGTTGATACAGATGTAGAAGAAATACTTCACCTTTTCAAATAAAGCATATCTGGTTAACTCAGTAAGTTTTTCTACCAGTCAGAGATGACAGATATCATGGTAGTATCACCTGTAATCAGAGATCACATTTCAATTGTAAAGTAAGAACACATGGTGTATTCTGTCTGGTATGACTTCTTGTGGTGGTGGTGGTGATGATGGATGTGTTTGAGCTCAGGGACTTAATTT
>NW_012267355.1:110315-111500 GCF_000151885.1 Dipodomys ordii
TAAACTGCATGTTTTGCATGTATTTAGATTTTACGCTCACGGAAATTTCTTTGGTAGTGGAATCTTCACAGTTAATTGGCTCAAAATGATATCATTAAGAAGGAGCCTAGTTATAGGAAATGTACTCATTACCAAAATCATGTAACTGTAAACCCTCTGTACAGTATCTTTGCAATAAAAATATATATCGAATAAAAAAGAAGGAGCCTAATATAATATGACTAATTTCCTTAAAAAAATAAGAAAGTTTCGACAAAGACATAATCATTGAAAATAATTCAGAACAGAAAGATGATAGTCATCTAGAATTCAAGCAAAAGGAAGGCCCCAACAAACCCTTTTAATACAGCTCAGAGCAAGAAGTAATAACTTCAAAATCTTTACATTTGTAGCCCCCAAAATTGTGAAAAAAAATCTATCATCCATCATCTGACTGTCTGTCTGTCCTTCTCTATCTGCTTTTCTATCTAACATCTATTTGATTTGGTTTAGGAAGTAGAATCATTACCTTTATGTATGTTAAGTACACTGAGCTACAGTCCCAGCCCAATTTCTGTAATCTGAGTTTATGTTTGACTTCTTTACTGAACCTTTAGGGAATAGATACATGTGTGGGTCTTTCCCTTAGTACTAACTAGCAATAAGCAATAATAAGCCATAAGCAATATAACACTATGCATTACTAGAAATAATAGATCTCTCTTAGTGCATAAATTTTATTCTTATACAAGTATAATATGTTATAAAATAACTGTATAAGCATAATAAGCAGATATTTTATGTATCCTTCATTAGCACATGTTTCCGGAGGGAATATTTCCTGAAACCAGGCTGCATTGCCAGCTATACCTGAAAAAATTTAGCTGGAGATCACAACAGATTATCTTCTTATCCCTCCACTTGCTTACCAATATATGGTTGTTATAGTCTAAACAATAATTAGATGGTTAAAAGCAAGATTCTTTATTGCTGAGTGCAGTCGGTAAATTTTCCTCTGATATACTGTAAACATTCAGTATGCATTTATATATCTTTTATAAATTCAGGAAATTTTTTGTTCTATTGTTTTCATTTTCTTATTTTTCATTTTATTTTATTTTATTTTGTGAACATACTGTACAGAGGGGTTACAATTACATGGGCAGGATAATGCGTACATTTCTTATCAAGCATTGCAGCCTCCTC
>NW_012267355.1:111550-117229 GCF_000151885.1 Dipodomys ordii
CTTTTTCTATGAAATTTGGGCATTGGAATCCTCCAGTGGTTTTAAATAGAGACCATTTTCAAGTTGGTAAAAGTCATGATCATTCCCATTTTGGACACACAATAATTGTAAGTTGATACAGATGTAGAAGAAATACTTCACCTTTTCAAATAAAGCATATCTGGTTAACTCAGTAAGTTTTTCTACCAGTCAGAGATGACAGATATCATGGTAGTATCACCTGTAATCAGAGATCACATTTCAATTGTAAAGTAAGAACACATGGTGTATTCTGTCTGGTATGACTTCTTGTGGTGGTGGTGGTGATGATGGATGTGTTTGAGCTCAGGGACTTAATTTCTGACTCAGCTTTCTTTTTTTTATTTATTTTTTATTGGTAAAATACTGTACAGAGGAGTTACAATTACATAGGCAAGATAATGAGTACATTTTTTATCAAGCATTGTAGCCTTCTCCTTTGTTTCCCCTTCCCATCCCTTCCCATCATCTCCCCACTCCCCATCCTCCCCGCCTCCCCACACCCCCGCCCACAAGTTGTAAAGTTCATTTTCAACAAAATGACTTGTACATCTCATTGTTGCAATGGTTCCACCTGTATCCCAATTTAAACAATTTGTTTTTCCCCTTCCCCTCCACAAATTATACGGACAATAAATACAGTGAAACAGGGATTATACTGTGGGGGAAGGACATACAAAGCAACAAAGAAATAATCTTATAAATGCGTTAGAAACAATAACATTGACTCAGCTTTATTGTTCATGGCTGATGCTCATAGCGAGAACCATCACAAGCATTTTGCTAGTTCATCAGAGATGGAAACTCATGCAGTCTTATTCCTATACAGGCTTTGAACTTCCCTCCTCCAGATATCTGCCTTTGAGTACCTAGGATTATAAAAGCATGACCCACTGTTGCCTAGTTGTAGTTTAATTTTATAATGCACCAATCATGATGATGATGAAGTATGGGTTCAGAAAAGGGGAACACAATTCGATAAGTATATTTTATTGCGTTTATCCACAAATGACTTTCTTCTGCACTGGGTAATGGGAATCACAGCAAGATGTCAATTATAACAAAGAATAGAAAACTTTGGCAGAGAAATTTGTAAAATGGCACATCAGGAAGGTCTGCTTGCTAATAACTTTTATACTTTTAGTAATGTAGATCCACGCCTTAAAAGATCATCAAGTTTAAGGGAAAATTTAAATTTATCAGTTAATAAAAAAGACTTTTCTGGGCTGGGAAGGTGGCTCAGTGGTAGAGTGCTTGTCTTGCATGCCTGAGGCCCTGGGTTCGATTCCTCAGCACCACATAAGCAAAAAAAAAGACTTTCCTAATGAAGTTCCTCTGATATTGTTATTAGACTATGTGGGTAGATAGCTACCACAGGTTTCATTGTCTAATTTGGATAATATGATGATATTTTCTCATTCCAGTGAGCTTGAGACTACTCCAATATTGCCTCTACGTCACTCATACATGTATCATGAGTATGTAGAATACTTCATTTGTTTATGATGTTTAAGAACATGCACAAGTTTAATATGCTAGAAATTGCCTTTAAATCCAAAAATCATATTCATTTTCAGAATGCCTTTGCAGTTAATCTTTATAAATTTCATATGTTATTATGCACCCCAGTGCATGATCATACATTTGGGATGGATTGTTAACTCAAAGATAGGTTGGGGTAACCCATGTTCAAATCAACTCAGTTTCCTCTCACACACAATAGCATCTTTAAGTTGCTAGACACTGGGTGAGAAGTAGGTTCAATTACAACTTGGTGAGAAGCTTCTTTAGTGGGAGTAATGAGGATGTATTTCTATGAAATTTACCTGTAAGAGTTTTGACAAGTTCCCATCACAATGCTCAGATTTTAATAATTTCTGACATCCGAGGAAAAGAGATGCTCCCAAAATATCTTGTTCTTGGCAACAATGGGCTTCTGGTTAAGAAAAACGGTGTCACTATTGTGTGATTTGAAATAGGGGAAGGATTGTTTGAAACCCCAGCCTCTACTTGCCTTTCTGTAATGTATTACGAAAGTCAAAGCCCAAAAATTTTGGAGAGGGAGAAAGGAAGACAGAAAGGAAGAGAAAAAAAGAGAAAGAGAGAGACTGGAGTAATGGTTCCAGGACGGAGAAAACAGACGGAAATGGAAAACAAGAGAAACTTAGGTATAAAATACAAAGCAAATATCTTTACAGATACCTTTCAAACCTACCACAGGGTTTGGGTATAAGTGATTGATGGTGATATAACAAAGGCTATATAACAGCAAGGTGTTTTATTTTCCCCAAATCCATCGGGGGGGGGGAATAAAACAAGAATATAAAAAGTAAAGAACCTTTAATACCTACAAGTACAGCAAAGATGAAATAGATCTTAATGCCCAGCCAGATAAATATAAATCCTCATACTACTCGCGTTTTTTACTGGTATTCTATGTACTTGATGTATTTGTCTTTTAACTAAAATTTAAGAGACACTAAGAGCCAGGTTCAGAAAATATGTATGAATTTTTAATCCAATATAACAATTACCTGACTGACAATTTCAAAGAATTATATAATCATAATTTCTACATGGAATACTGTAGTGAACAAATTGAACATCATAAATTAAACATACAGGTAAGAAGAGAGACATTAATATTAGAAAGAATTTTTAAAATATCAGTGATGATATTAGTATAAAATAGAAAACAAAAGACTTTGATGAGCTCATCAGTGTAGTGGGAAAAAATACATATGAAGAATCAGTGAGCTTAAAGCCTTTTCAATAGAGAGTTACTAACCTGAAATTGAGATAGAAAAAGGAATGAATTAAAAGAAATAAAATATACAGCATCTATGTGATAATTATTGAAGGTATAATATATGTATAATGAATACCAGAGAAGCAAGAATACAAAGGCCAGAACAGCTGATCAAATGATAATAGTTGAAAATTAAACAAAATTTATATGAAATTCCAGAAGCTTACAGAAAACAAAGCAAATATTTTAAAAAATCATATTTTAATGGCAGAACACCAACAGCAGAAATAAAAAAGTCACCCACCACACAGTGAGACCATTGGCAGATATTCATAGCAGCATATCAAAAAGGAACAATCACTATGTGCACATGTTCTTATAAAATAATATTTAAAGAAATGAATTCCAAGAGATGGAAATGAGATTTTTGGTGTTGGTGCTGCTGTTTTTGTTATTTTCCTTTATTTGTCATTTGAAGGATGGGGGGGCACAGAAAAGGTGGGACAAAGGGAGAACAAATGCAGCAGTGGTATTCATTAGACAGTATGTAGAAAATGAAGTGACTGTCCCTCAATAGATGAATAGATCAAGAAAATGTGATATATGCTGGGTGCCAGTGGCTCATGCTTATAATCCTAGCTACTCAGGAAGCTGAGATCTGAGGATTGTGTTCAAAGCCAGCCTGGGCAGGACAGTCCTTGACACTCTTATCTCTAATAAATCAACAGAGAAACCAGAAGTGGCATGTAGTTCAAGTGGTAGAGCTCTAGCCTTGAGCTGAAGAGCTAAGGAACAGTGCTCAGGCCCAGAGTTCAAGCCCCATGACCAACCAAAAAGAAGATATATATGAATTCAATACTTCTATCAGAAAGAATGACACGGTCCCATTTGGAAGGACTTGGAAAAAAAATCATATTAAGTGAAATAAGCCAGACCCAAAAGAACATAGGTCCCATGGTTTCCCTTATGTGTAATAAATAGTATACATCTAGGATAATCTTAGCAGATGAGCAGAATAGCTCAATAGCTATGTACATATGATCATGTAAGATGATGGTAAGAAAAATGAATCCCAAGATATGGACACAAGAGGTTTTTCTTTGTTGTTGTTGTTTTTAATGTACTATGTGTTTTTTGGTATTCCTTTTACATGTTCTCTGCGCTATGGTATATCTCCTGTTGTCACTGTATTTGATTTTGGTACCCTGGGTATTGTATTTATGTTTATCTCAATTAGGCGAGGGAAGGGTAACAAAAAATTGTGAGTCAAAGGACAAAGGTGAGAACGAATGCAACACTGATACTCACAAAACCATATGTTGGAAATGTTCTGTACAACTTTGGGGGAGGCCTTGGAGGAAGGGAAAGCAGGAGAAAAATGAAGGCAAGGGTACAAAGTTAGCAAGAAATGTACTCACTACCTTACTTATGTGACTGTAACTCCGAGGTACAACACCTGGACAATAAAAATTAAATTTAAATTAAACTAAAAACTGTGAGTAGGGATGGGAAAGAAAACCTGGGAGAGAGCAAAGGAAGGGTGGCAGAGTTCAAAAGGAAATATTTATTATCTGACTTATGTAATCATAACATTACCTGTATAATACATCTGTGCATTAGCTGAACAGTAATAATAAATTATATTTTAAAAGAAAAAGAAAGACTGTCTAGTTCTGACACAATGTCTCTTAGTTGGGGAGAGTCAGAGGGAAAGTGGAAGAAAAAATGAGGGAGGGGTAACAATGTTTGACAAGAAATGAACTCACTACCTTACTTATGGAATTATAAGGCCTCTGTGCATCACCTTTACAATAAAATTAAATTAACTTTTAAAAAAAGAAAGAAAATCACAAACAGTGGAGCCTTACTTCATAGTGACAAAGATAAATTTTTGCAAGCAACAATTAAATGGAGGAGAATATTTAAAGTATGGAAGAAAAACATAACACAATAGAGCAAAACTAAAACAGAAACAGAGAAGTTTAGAATCTCTTATTCAACAAAATTATTATGAGAAGAAAACATTGTCAAGCATACAAGAATAATAACAAAAAAGTTATTTTTTTTCCTTTGTCAGTTGTGGGGCTTGAACTCTAGGCCTGGTTACTGTCACTGAGCTCTTCAGCTCAAGGCTAGAACACTACCACTAGAGCCACAGCACCATTTCTGGCCATTTTTTTCAAACTGTTTATGTGGTGCTGAGGAATCCAACCCAGGACCTCATACATTGGAGCCAAGTACTCTACCACTCTGAGCCACATTCCCAGCCTCAAAAGTGAGTGAATTTTGTCCTTCATCTTCCCAGATTCATCCATCAAAGTTCTTCAGAAGGAACAAAGGAAGGAATCATCTTAAATGTCTTCCAAATTGATCTTGGTAATTCTAAATCACATTTGATGAAATGGCATTATTTAGTGTGACACAATTCAATGAATGGACAGTCATGATGTTAGTGACCTCTTCTAAAGAGATCATGTGTAAATAAGTCTCAATCCCTATTAGGTTGGAAAAGCTCATGACCAACAACTTTCGTCTCCAGAATCCCACTCCCAGCTAATCTTTTAGATGAGGCTGATTGTCTATTGCTCCTCTTAGAGTCTCATTATCAAATTTGAACCAGGAAGCCTTGTATTTTCCCTGGTTACTCACCTCGAATTCACTGGTTAGAATCCTAGCCTAATTAGGCCATTCTTGATCATCCTTGTCTATAATTTTCATGAGTTCACAGCTGGAGAGTATTCACTATGTTTAGTCCTGCAAATTAGACTCTGCCTTTCCAGTATAAAATTACAAATTTGTTTCTTTTCACATGTTGTCATAAATTTCTTATAAGGACCCATATAATAGTCATCCCTGGACAAAAGAGTCCATCAACAATGAGGAGAAGACTCTGGAGGTAGGATCTTAAAATA
>NW_012267355.1:121909-125443 GCF_000151885.1 Dipodomys ordii
GGCTGGCCCCCGAGCTGGGTGACTTTTCCCTGGGTGGAGCTGAGTCTGGCAGGTCACGCTGCCGTTAAGTTCTTGTGACCAGCTAAATGACTCGTTTTATTCCAAGGCTTGAGTTGGAGCTAGCAGCTCCGCTGAGCTTTGTCGGTATCCAAGATGGAGATCTCTGGTACTGGGGGTGTCTGAGGGGGTGGCCTTCCCTCCTCTGCTCCCTGAGAAAGAATGAGGACGTCAGGCTTCTACTCACGCCGAGTCTTGGTTCCTGGGTTGTCTCTGGTCTGCGAACTGCAGGATGAAAATGTCCGCTCCTTGTTGGTTCTTGCTGGTGCTGAGTAGAATCCGCTCATCTGCTGCTTCTGGCTCCTTCGTTCTGGACTCTCTGTGGTTCAGGTATGGTGCCTGCAGTTGCCGCTGCGACCACTGCAGCTGCTGCAGCAGCTGCTGGCAAGAGCTCAGAAGTGTCTCCTTGCCTGGATTTTCCCTATCTGGCTTGACTCTCTGTCCTGTGATGGCACACTTGGTTTGATTCTCTGGCTTAGGACTGTTCACTGGAACTCTAAAACTGCTTTATATATAAGAGCTTGTTTTAGACTCCAGCTTCTCCTCTGCCATCTTCCCGGAAGCCTATCTGTTTTCATTTTCTTTATGCCTTGTAAACCCAAGGTGAAACTTTGTCTTTCATTACTTTACCATTATCTCTTTCCTTAATATTCTAGTGTGTTAGATTGTTATCTTTCTCTTTCCTGGTTTGGGCTTTATTTCTGAATTTTTCACTAATATCTGTCATTTTCTAAGTCATATAACTGTGCTTTCTGTTTGCCCATCCCTTTTCTTTCGTGTGCTTTTCTCAGTAGGCTTGCACTTTGCCCAGAGTGGCAAAATAGCCCAATGCTTGTTTCATGTATGTTGTAAGATCTTCTCAGTTTTCATCCCATTATTAGATGTTACTTGTTTTGAGGGAATCTCTAACACTTTAAAATATTATCGCTGTATGAATCCTATAATTTTTGTTTCTTTTAAAAATATCCACTGAGGAGAAAGTGCTTTACTCAGATTTTGTAATTATAGTCTAGTTGACTAAGGACAAGGGAAAGAATTTTCAACAGGTTGTTTATATTTCTCTTTTGGTCAGTATTTTCGTTTCTGAATATTTATTTTTTATTTTTCCCGAAAAACTGGGATACTTGAAAACGAAGATAAAAGCTGAGAATTTTAGCAAGTGGAAAATCCTTCCCTTCCATCTCTCTCTGGTGCTCTCTCTCTGTTCACGTTTCTCTCTTTCTGTCTCTGTCTGTCTATATGTCTGTGTCTGTCTGTCTGTCTCTGTCTCTCTCTCTCTTTCTCTCTCACTCATTCTTTTCTCTTATTCATTGTTCTCCCTTGTGTCCTTCCTGAAAACATGTGTTGTCTCCAAATATTCACTTTTATTCTCATTTCTTAAATGCTTTTGATGCAGTGTGGCTAATTATTCAGTTCATATGGGTCAGCTTGAGTCTGAATTGCTATACAATTTCCTCATTATATATTTGTTAATTTTAGTTGACAAATAAAAATATGTTTATTAAGTGATATATGCATATGTTGTAGAAAGATTCAATCAAGATCATTATTTAACCGATATATTACTTTTTTATCTTTCCATCTATCATCTATCTTATTTATTTGTTGCCTGATAGACACATACTCTGGTTCTTTTGTTGGGCTATTCTGAATATTTCTAATATAAACATTAGTGTGCAGGTGTGTCCCTATTGAATGCTTATTTATATTCCTTTGGATATATACCTGGGAGTTTTATAGCAAGATATATGGCAGTTTCAGTCTTTTGAAGACTCTTCATACTGTTTTTCACAATGGCTGCACTGATTTATATCTTATTCACCTCACATTAATGCTGCTTGTTTTCTGAATGACTGCCATTCTGATTGTAGTGAGATGGAATATCATTATCACTTCAATTTTTTATAACAAAGGATGTTGAGATTTTTTTTTTGTTTATTGGACACATACGCTTCATTGAGAATTGTCTGGTCATTTATTTTGTCCAGCTACAAACTGAATTCTTTTCTTCAGTTTTCAGGTGTTATGAAATTTTTTTAAAGTATAGTCCTTCACTTGACAAAGAGCTAGAAAACATTTTCTTCCATTTTATAGATTTTCCTTACATTTGAATACTTATTTGCTTTGATGTCCATAAGTTGTTTAATTTGATGCAAAAGCATTTTCAATTTTTGCTCTTATTTCTTGAGCAATTTGCATTCCTTTCAGAAAGGAGTCTCAAATTTAATTACCTATTTATACATTTTTAAATAGCCATGCATAGTCATACATGTCTGTAATGACAACTACTCAGAAGGGAAAATCAGGATGATTATGAATGGAGACTGACTTTTTCAAAGTTAATGATACTATCTAATAGACAAAATTAAACAAAAGTACTGCTGACTTGTTTCAAGTGGTAGAGTGCAAGGGAAAGACATTATCACAATGAAAGAAAAGGAGGAGAAAGTAGAGGAGGAGGAAGTAGAGAAGGAAGAGGAGGAGGTGAAAGAAGGAAAAACCACAATAGTCTACTATAACTAGAATTGCCTTATTCTTCAATTAAGCAAATTCCCTTATTTTTGAATTCTGTATATCATCATGTGTCCAATAGTATCTTCAATAAAATTTCTTTCCCTAAACTTCAAGATTTTTATGGAATCCAGTGTTCTTTCTCCTTTTTTAATAAATCCTCCATTGTCTCTTCAAATAATTTATCACATATATTGTTTTCATTGGTCTAAACATATAAATACGTCTCTCTCATTTACATATCTGTAAACCTTTATTTTAATATAGTTTATCTTATTGTATTTTAAGAATAATATTTAATAATAATATATTTGATTTGTTTTTTCTTTCACTCAATCTATACTCCATTCTTCAAATATGGAAGCCAGTCATCTATCTGGTTACTTTTTATGAACTTCATGTACAGGTTCAGAAGATAATCAGTCTTTCTTCATTAGTAGGTCATTTTGAGATTAGTGGTATCACTCTCTATGAATCAACTATTAATAATCAAAAATATATTGCTTATATTGATAAAATAGTAACCTGAAGAGATTCATCAGGGCCCATGCCCTGATTCAACCAACACTGAATATTATAATAATGTCAAAAGATCGAAACTGAGGAATGAAAACTGAGGAATGTTTGGAATGCTTATACCTGAGTTTTAAAATGAAAAAAGTACATTAATTGTGATAGTAAAATTGTAGAAACTTTGTGAAAAATTTAGACAGGTTCTTATGAAATTTAATGTAAATCTATTAGAGAACCCAGGAAAGATTTTAAGACATACAACTTGTGCATACAATATGCTTGTGTAATTAAGCATTTATAAATATATGTATAACTACATGTGTGTAGATATTTGTAGAAATGTTTCCTATAATAGTTAATCACTAAAATAAATTGTTATGTTTATTTTAACTACTGGAACCAATATTTTGATTTCAGAGGTTTGTATTTTTATAATACTTGTTCACTATCAAG
>NW_012267355.1:125493-127773 GCF_000151885.1 Dipodomys ordii
CCTCATACATTGGAGCCAAGTACTCTACCACTCTGAGCCACATTCCCAGCCTCAAAAGTGAGTGAATTTTGTCCTTCATCTTCCCAGATTCATCCATCAAAGTTCTTCAGAAGGAACAAAGGAAGGAATCATCTTAAATGTCTTCCAAATTGATCTTGGTAATTCTAAATCACTTTTGATGAAATGGCATTATTTAGTGTGACACAATTCAATGAATGGACACTCATGATGTTAGTGACCTCTTCTAAAGAGATCATGTGTAAATAAGTCTCAATCCCTATTAGGTTGGAAAAGCTCATGACCAACAACTTTCGTCTCCAGAATCCCACTCACAGCTAGTCTTTTAGATGAGGCTGATTGTCTATTGCTCCTCTTAGAGTCTCATTATCACATTTGAACCAGGAAGCCTTGTATTTTCCCTGGTTACTCACCTCGAATTCACTGGTTAGAATCCTAGCCTTGTCTATAATTTTCATGAGTTCACAGCTGGAGAGTATTCACTATGTTTAGTCCTGCAAATTAGACTCTGCCTTTCCAGTATAAAATTACAAATTTGTTTCTTTTCACATGTTGTCATAAATTTCTTATAAGGACCCATATAATAGTCATCCCTGGACAAAAGAGTCCATCAACAATGAGGAGAAGACTCTGGAGGTAGGATCTTAAAATATTAAAAATAGCATTTTTGCTTAGATGCCTTTCTGAGTAAATCTAATTTAAAATAAACTAAGTATAAAACTGGGCACTGGTGGCTCATACCTGTAGTCCTAGCTACTCAGGAGGCTGACATCTCAGATCATGACTCGATTCCCACACAGGCAAGTGAATCTGTAAGACTCTTATGTGGCTGTAATGGTAAAGCACTAGCCGTGAGCATAAAATCTAAGGAACAATAACACTGAGTCCCTGAGTTCAAGTCCCATTACTGAAATAAATAGATTAGTAAATAAAATAATTTATTAATCAAGTAAATGTAGCTACTCTGTGGCTGTACATTTAAGAGACAATTTTCTAAACATTCCAGAGCAAACATGAGGTGAAATAAAGTCATATATGTTGATGCTTGGTTTTGTTATCAATGCCATGAGAATGTATCAAAGAGTTTGATCTAGAATAAATGAGTATATAGAATGAACTCTATTATTCCTGACAACTGAGATGACAGTTTGAATATCTGGTGAATGCAATCATGTATTGATTCTTATCTAAATGACAGGTGTTCACTTTTCAAAAAGGAAGATGAAGATGAGAATTTTTTAGTTGGCTATGAGAGCAGAACATATTTTGGGATGTTGACACACAAAATATCAATCAATAGACTATCTGCTAAAGAGTTTCCTTAGGACAATAAAATTTATGTAGGGGTATCAGAGTAACATATAAAATATATAATTCAGTTTAGAGGACTTGTGAAAGGATTAAAAAGGTGGTTACGTTTCATTTCCATAGAAATATTTTTTAATATTATTTGTGGCTTGGACAGTTTTATTTATTTATTATTAATAACTTTTATTATTGTGAAAATAAGTACAGAGGGGTTACAATTACATGAGCAAGGTAATGAGGACATATTTTTGAATTTTATATTTATTATAGGTATATTAAAAGTTACTTTGAGATGGCACATTGGCAGGTTTGATATTTTCTGATATGATAGATATTTAAAACCAAATTGCCTTTCAAAGTTTTATCCAAAAAGAAGGAAAAAGGGAGGGTGTGGATATCTTTCCATAGCGAAAGTACTTAAAAAAATTAAGAGGAAAAAAAATCTAAATAAGATATCATTCTTGATAAAGAAATGAGGCAGTTTCAAATTAAAAGTACAAGTTTAAGTAGTTTTCATAAAATATTAAAACTAAAATTACATGCATAAGGTATTTAATTATAAGAATAGCAGTGAAATTTAAACAGGACAGGATTTATCAATGATAAATAGGCATTTTAGTTCAAATACTGCAGAAAAATGAAAGCAAAGATCATAATCATTCTAATCTATATAAAATCAATTTCAGTTCTTTAAACAATTTAGAGTACATCTGAATGCAGCCATTGCAATGAAATGCCAACTTATAAATTTTAAATCTAAAATAATGTACTTAGTTTTGTGTCCCATTTCTCTCTTGGCAGTCCATGTTTTCTGGAAAATCTATAATGGAGCATGAAATTGGCTGTGTATTGCTATCATTTGTTGAAGTTTTTCTTCCTTGGCTCTTCTACAATGGCAAATTGTTCTTTTTTCCATGAAGCTACTGAGAAAATCATCTATTTCAGTTTTTCCCT
>NW_012267355.1:128211-143298 GCF_000151885.1 Dipodomys ordii
AGTTTTACATTTCAATTCTTTCAAAAGATTATTTATATCATCAATGTAAAACACAAAATGCAGCAGTCTGCCATTTTCCTAATCTGGATTTTAGGAGAGTCTTATTCTTCACATCATATTCTCCCAAATTGCCCTTGCAGTCAGTAGAGTGTGCTTGGCAGCTGTAGTCGGTCTGGGCATGAGCACCAATGTGATTTGGCTAATAGACTGTGAACAAGCTTATACACTAGACCAAGAAAACACTTTAAATGTATTGGAAAGGTTTGGCTATTCCTTCATCTTGAGTCCTAGAATGAGATAATATGTAAAAAACTAGAGCTGTTGCAGCTGACCAGTGAAGCTTCTGTAAATAAAAGCAAAAAGTAATTTTTTACTGTTAGCTGCAATCAATTTGGGTTTCCTTGGTGCCATAGAAATGAATGACAGACCAAGCAGAATGATTTTCATTTCCCTTTGGTTCTTATTCCTCTTGTACTGATAAGATTGATACTCTGCTTTCATGACAGTTTCCATTTTTTAAAGCAGCCTTCTAATTTTTCAAATAATTTTCTGTGCTCCTAAATGGGAGACTTCTGGCACTTGCCAAACTACTTTGCCCATAATCATCATAATGATCTCTTTTAATTTAAAGCGACTAAATTATATTTCATTTTTGCATCATCTCCTATTTTTTATCCACTGAAGGAAAGGTATAATATACTCTTATGTTATTCATATGGTAAATGGTAACAATATGGAAGGTTTTCCCTAACTTTTAAATCTAAAATGAAAACAAAATCCAGTACATAAATTCACCCAACATATTTCAAATACTCTGGCTGCTCCAGTAGACAACGAGGGCAAAGGATTCTCTTTGTTTTTCTTTTGTTTAGTTCAGCTTAACATTTGTCATCCTTGCTGATCTTTTAGAAGATGGACTGTTTTGTTGATTGATTCATTCTTATTTGATCTCCATTTAATTGATTTTTGCCCTAATATTTAATTATTTCTTTCTGACTACTCATTTGGGGATTGGCATGTTTATTTTGTATTGTGTTTAGCTAGTTATACAATAAGTTTTCAATTAACATGCCAGTTTATGACTACAATATCTCTTGACTAATGTTATCCTGCAATAGTTCAACCCTATCTCTCTTAGTTCCATTTTCACATATCATCAGACCAATGCCCAAATAGATTCAAATAAACTATTAGGTTGAATTCTATTTATTTAAGGTGCATGTGTGGTTGTTTGTGGTTGGTGATTTTCTTATGTAGGTATTTATGGATATAAACAATTTTTTAAAATTACTGACTTTGACATGTCCCAAAAATTCCGGGATTTTTTTAACATTTTTATGGCATAACACATGATCTGTTTTGTAGAAAGTTCCATCGATGACGAGAAAAATGTGTAATCTTCTACAGTTGGGTGAAATACTCTAGAGGTGTCTGTTTAGGTCATTTTATCCATGGCATTGTTTAGTTCTGAGATAAATTTGTTGACTTCTGGTTTGGCTCTTTGTTTATTGATAAGATGTAAGTCAGCATTCATTAAACACACTTGAACAACTCATGATTAGTATAGTGCTTTTCTTCATAGCTAAGCTACAGAAGCATCCTAGATGCCCTCCAACTGATGAATGGATGAATGATTGGAATATAAGGTGGGCTCTGTTGGTTGGTGGGTGCCAGTGGATGGGGAAAGAAGGATGTAGGCAAGAGTAGGTGAAGAAGGATGAATATAGTCAAAATACTTTACATACATGTATGCAAACAGAACATTGAAACTTGTTAAAATGGGTTTAATGAGCAAATTATGAAGGACAATGATAGAAGAATTGGATTTGATCAGGTTATACTGGACACATGAGAGAAACTATCAAGTAGCATAATTAAGCCCATTTGCATCCATAATATATGCTAATAAACAGGGAAACAATATACAATGTAGTATCATTGAGCTGTAAAGAAGGAAAATATGTGATGTTCAGGAAAATGAATGAAACTGGAGATCATTATGTTAATCAATGGAAGCCAGCTTCAGAGGGGCAAATATGATATGCTTTGTCTTATATGTATTGAAATGATATACATTTAAAGAGATATATACATACACATAGTAAACATTCATATATATATATGTATATATATATATATATATATATATATATGTATGTATACACAGCCATAACAGAGAAAGGACAGAGAGAAAGAGGGAGAATTTGATTTCAATATTGGGATTGTTTGTGGAGACAATTGCAAAGAAGGAAAGGGAATGAAGAAGGCTGAAATATATTGAAATACATGTTTATGTATAGTCATGAGTAGAATTAAAAATAAATAATAAAATGAAGGAATATACATTATCATTATATCAAGAAAAATAAAATTATACTGAAGTGAAGACCACTTCTCCTGTGATCTTTCTGAGCTAGAGAGTCCCAGATATAATCCATTTTCAATCAAACTGAATGAAGCAAACACATAACTAAATGTGGAAATAAAAAAGGGACTGTATTACAGGCACACTGAGAGCAAGTCCTCAATCATCTTCCCCCAAGTGACTGATATAGCCGTAAGTGGTATAGCCTCACTACTAGTAACCTCTCATTAAAAATAATGCCATATGGAATTTTTCAGTTTGCTTTGTTCAGAACCTAATCAGTAATCTTAAGTTTGTACCAAGATTCTATATCCTGAAATGAATGGGAAAAATATTAAGAATCAGTGGCTTTTGTGACTCTCTAGGCTTCTTCTGGAATTGAATATCTACATAATGAAGTTTGGTCATTCTGAGCAAGATCTATATTCCATTCAGGAATATAACACTAGGTGTAAGAATTCAAAGCAAACTAACAATTCATCAAATTTAAGAACTGGAAAATATCAGTTCCTGTGAATTTAACAAGTTATTGTGGGGGTGGAATTAACTCAACAGGAAGGTGGCATACAGGAGCTGCTGCATTACTAGTGGAGGTATATTTATTGATTTAGGACTTTCTTAAACACCTGTACTAAATTGGTGAGAAAAATTAGAGTTTTAGGGCTATGGTATATACATTTCATTAGATAAAGTATTGCAATAAATTTTGTACAAACAATTAAGGTATACAAATACCTTGGATAAATAAAAATTTCACAAAACTATGGAAAATTTTACCCAGTTTGCAATGCATAATTATAGATAAAGTGAATGAAATTTTCATTTATTTTTGCTTGTGATCTTCTACCCTACTTTAGTAATGTATAATTTTATTGTTATTATTAAGGTGTGCACAGAGAAGTTACCATTTCATAAGTCAGGATATGCCTTTTCCTCTAGTTTTAAAAAATGTTTCTAATAGATCAAAAATTATTTTGAGTATTTGTTTTACTATGTGGTGATGACATGAACCTTCAGAGAACATAATATCCCAAATTCAGAACAATTAGAAAGTAGATATTATAGTGGAATGAATAATTTGAAAGAGAAAAATGAATTTACTCTAGTATATGTTCTCTGAGTCTTCACTAGGGCTAAACTAGGAATAATTTGCCAATGGAAGCTAGCGAAAAAAAAAGAATTGTTAAAAGCTGCTCATCTGGAGGTGATTGATGAAGATTAAAAATGAAACCAAATGATAGCTCTGACAGTATTAATAATCACAGTTTCCATCTCAAAAAGAAATATGGGAAAAGAATGAGCAATATATGAAGCATGAATAGAAACCACCCAAAACAAATATTCAACAAGAGAACAAATGGAACATGAAACACCCCGTCCTTAGTCTATGAGAAATAAGAATTGAGAAGGTGTGTTCTCAGATGCACTGTGATAAATCCTGCATATAGAACGGGATCATCATGCAACATAAATAAATCCCAGTATTCTGGGATAGGAAAGCTTTAGACATGATGATAAAACCAAATGATTTATTTATAACTTGATCAAGCAAAATATTCCTGAATTCATTCATGCATTACAACTAAAATGAAAACCATCATTGATTTTTAGGTTTATCAATATATATTATTGAATAGTATGCAGGAAAAGTTTACACGAATCATATGAATTCTATAATATGTGTATTGTTACAACATACAATTGATACAGACTTTAATTGTGACTCATGATTTTATACTTAATATAAAATATTTTTAATGTTGAGACAAAGTCCTGATTATCAGTATCTAAAGAACTGATTTTTTTATTCCTTTCTCTACTTTTTAATTTTGCAAGTGCTTACACATTTGAGTCAACTGAATAAGGTGTTAATTCAACTGAATAGAATGCTAGAAGGAAGAAGAGGATACATCCTCAGAGGACAAGAATGTCAGCAAGAGTGTGCTGTGGTTAGAGGTGAAATAGGGATGTGTGGGCTGATTGAGTCTAGTAAGTATATTGAGTGCAACTGTGAAATAGGTACTGTATTGGATGCTTGCTTGTCTCCAAAAGAAAATTGAAACCCAAATTAATTTTTCTTAAAATTAAAGACCCAGAAAAAAGTATTTTTCAGACATGGGCCATATATATATATATATATACATATATATATATATATATGTATATATGTATAATATATATATTATGTATATATATAATGCTTTGAAAGAATATTCCTTAGCAGATCCTTTCATGTAATTTTGGGAGAAAAATTATAATTTCAATAAATTATTAAGTATTATACATCTATAATTTATCATTACAATTGTTTATAATTGGAGCATGGTGGTACATAACCTTTTATACAAGATGCTAAGACATGAGAATTATAATGAGGTCAGCTTAGATTACATAACAACTTTCTGTCTCAAAATCACCAAAATGATGATGATAATGATGATGATGATGATAAAACGTTAGCAACAATAACACTTCCATATACATTACAATTTTATATTATTTTAAAGACTAAGGCAGAAAGTTTTGTGTTAGGGTCAAAAAATATAGACATATATAATAAATACAATTATGCTCTAATATTCTCAATGATCTAACACAAAATGGCATACTACACATATTATAAATTATGGAAATAATTGTAATGTTAGTAACACTGTTGTTGGTCCAAGGCCCAGCCTGACTTTAGACTTTGTATCTTCCTGCCTCAACTTCTAGAGTGCATTATTTCAGTCATATACCACAATGCTCAGCGTTTCTCACCTTAAAATTTTAATAGTGACGAGCTCAAAACACAAATAAACAATAACTAAAGATATGCTTATGATTTCATCCTCTAAGCTGTATATTAAACAGTTCTTTGGTTATTGTCAAAAAATTATTTTATAGCTTGATTTTTGTTTATTTTTATTTATTTTCTCCTGACTTAAAGCCTAGGGTAGGACAACCAGTATTATGTTGAATTGAAGCTACATCAGTGGAGATCTTTATCTTGTTCCTGTTCTCAGAAAAAAGAAAAGAAGAGAAGAGAAGAGAAGAGAAAAGAAAAGAAACTTAAAGAAAAAGCTTTCAGCTTCCTTAAGTTAGCTCTGACCTTGTCCAATATGGACTTTTTCTCATTGAATTGTATTCCCTTTATATCTATTTTTTGAGATATTATCATGAAAATATGATGATTTTTGTCCAATGCTCTGTCTCTATTGTGACAACGACGTGATTTTTGTCCTTCACTCTCTTCATGGAGTTTATAACACTTTTATGTGTCTATTGAAATCTCCCCGCATCTCTGACAAATCTAGGTTGACCAGATTGAATGACCTGCTACTACTGTATTGTGACACTTATTTTGTTAGTATTTTGCTGAGGTTTTCCTCTTTTTTTAAAAAAATATCGAGGATACTCATCTGTCTCTTGTTTGACTGGCTTTGGTATTTGGCTAATATTGGTCTTGTAAAATGAGTTTTTACATATTCCATTCAATTCACTTTATTTTAGAAGAGTGGTGACATTAACCAAGATGCATTATACTCATAACTTAATTTCTGGAATTGAAATCCCTTATGGACAACTACTTAATAATAACAAATAGGATTTTTTAATGTAGACTTTTGCTAGATGCAGTTGGCTCCTGCCTGTAATCCTACCTACTCATTAAGCTGGCATTTGATGATCATTATTAGAATCTATCTTGGGCAGGAAAATAAGTGAAATTTTTATCTCAAATTAACCACAATAAAGCCAAGTGGAGCTGTGACTCAAGTAGTAGAATGCTGGCACTGATTATTAGAGTTTAGGAATATCATCCAGGCTCTAAATTCAAGCATCAGAACTGGCAAAATTAAACAAACAAACAAAAAGTTCTTAATTTTAAAAATTACTCTCATATGATTCTTTGCATGCTTATGCTATCACAGTGCTCCGCACTTTCTGCTTTTATCTTATGAATCTTTTCTGTTTTTTTCTAGATTAGCCAAAGATTTGTTGCTTTTATATTTTTAAACAAATTATTACATTCATCAATGCATTCTATCGCTTTTTCTACCTTTTATTTCAAGGATTTAAATTTTGATTTTTATTATGTACATCTTCCTACTAAAGTTAATGCTACTATTTTAAACTATAGTTCCACTCCTCTCTCCAGTTTTGAAACTGAGAACACAAATACTTTTGTAAAAGAGCTAATAGAATATGCTAAAATATTCTAAAATTTATAGTACAGAGTCTTCTCCACCACAATATTAATAAAAAGTCAAGAAATATGTTGACTCATAATACATAAATGTATTTGTTTTATATGTAAAATGGCATATTGAATTGCTAGAATCAACAAATGAAAAATAAAACAAAACAATAAATAAACCAATATTTTATGTAGAAATAAAAGGAAAGTGAAGATAGAACAGAGTGACAAGAAGTAGGAAAGTTTCACTTAATTTAGAAGATGGTAGAGAAAAAACAAGTCTAAAGATGAATGTTTTCTGAATGTTTTCTTTGCTGCCTAGCGTGTCTTCAAACCTTGATCTTCAGATCCCAGCCTCCTGAAATTTATTATATATATTATATACAATATGTATTATATAATATGTATATAATATATTATATAGTTTACAATGTCTCTCTATATATAGTCTTTGTGTGTGTTTAGAACTTTCTATCAGTGTCACATCTTCCATTCTTCTTCCACATCTACCCTGTCTTCCCTTCCCCAGTATCATTAAATCTGCCACTCCCTTTTCACATATGTGTTTATTATTATGACTATATATGTCAGCCTTATACTTTTCCATTCATCCCCTACTCAAACTATGTTTCAGTTACATGACATATTTTTACTTTTAGAGTATAGTTTGTAATTTGCCATATTAATTCTAGAAGGGTTCTGTGAAAAAAGTAGATAATTATGTTGTTCAAAAACAATAACATCAGAATATATATACACACATATGGAAATGATTGTATATGAATAAATATCTCCTATAGTTTTTAATAAAATTTAATTTTAAATATTTTTAACAAATTGACTACATGGCCATCTGCTATTATTTACCTCTTTGAATTTTACATCTTCTTTTTTCCGGTCATGAGGCCTTAACTCTTGGCCTGGGCACTGTCCTTCAGCTCTTTAGCTCAAGGCTAGGGCTCTACCACTTGAGCCACAGCATCACTTTGGCTTTTTCTGCTTATGTGTTGCTGAGGAATTGAACCCAGGGCCTTATGCATGCAAGGCAAGCACTCTACCACTGAGCCACCTTCCCAGCCCTGAATTTTACTTCTTCATGCTAATGATTCATATTTATTGGACATTAGGTGATAGTTTTATACCAGGAGGTATTGTGTAAAGTTCAATTCAAGACAAATCTTTCTCCAGATCTTGCTGGCACAGTCCCATGATCACAGTCTACTCTGGAGGCTGACTTCTGAGGATCATGGTTCAAAACCAGAACATCTAGGAAAGTGTGTAAGACTTTAATCTCCAATGAACCAGCAAAAAGCCAGAAATGGAGCCATAATTCAAGTGCTAAAGTGCTAGACAAAGCCAAATGAGAATTCAAGACCTAATTTCACGTGTTAGTACCCTCTTCCACAAATCTATGAGGAAAAAACTGAAAACAACAAAGAAATCCATCTTCTTTCATCATTTGTTTGATATATGTAATCTAGAATTAAAATATATAATACACTGTCACTGTATCTTATAAACTTGAAATACACACACACACACACACACACACACACACACACAACTTTTCCACTGTATTTCCACAACACTGAAACGCTGAAAATTTTTGCATTTGTTTTCAAAACTTGCTGCAAACATTAAATCTACTTTGCCAAGAAATGATTGAGCAAGAAGGCATGCTACATTCCAATGCAATCAACCTTCTCTACAGTCACCAAAATATTTGGAGTGCCAGTTGCAGAAGCTGTTTGTCAATTATGAAATGAGAGCTGGATTCATGCTGTGTCTTTTTTCCACTTTCTTCTATTGTGCCACTTTAGAAAATAGCACTGTAACATCGGTTGTGAAAATATTTCCTTCATCATCTAACAACACCTGGACCTAATGGGGAAGATTCGATGATTTCCCAATGCAGAGATTATGTGTACACAGAAATAAAAGGTGTGTGTGTGTGTGTGTGTGTGTGTGTGTGTGTCTGTGTCTGTGTGTCTTTGTGTGTACTCTATTTTAATAATATTTTTAAAAGTTTGCTTTTTAGTGTTTCATTATGATAGTTCTAGTCATGCATACAATTTACCATAATTAACCTATCCCTTCTAGGGTTCTGCCACTTGAAAAGATTTCTGCACCTTACAATGTTCTGTTTTCATATAGGCATATAAAGTACAGATATGCATTTTCATCCTCCACCATATCTCTAGGTTTTCTCCTCCTTCTGTGCTTGCCTTCCCTCAATAGAGGATGTTTTACTCTTCTTTCTTTTTTTTTCATTTCATTTTTTAGTTTAATGTTATTTTTAGGGTGATGGACAGAGGGGTTTCAGTCACATATGTCAGGTATGTCGAACATTGTTACCCCCAATTTCATTACAATGTATATTAATTGTACAAAGTACTTTCACCATGGTATTTTACATATTTAGAGATTAAATTTAGTCAGATTAACCTCCCTTATTCACTATCCTTGATTCTTCTGTCTCCTCTAAACTCCTATTGTTCAATAATCAATAACATTTAAAAATGTATTTTCTGATACTTATGTTGTGACTTCTTGACATTCTTATAAATGCACTATGGCTTTTTCACATTTATATGATATTACCCTGAAGACATTTTCAAACATTATGCACATCTCAAATTGCTCATCTTTCTGCATCAGTGGTGAGGAGAGTCAAGAGAGACTGTCACAGGAAGTCTATGCTTCTGTGCAGAGGGCAGACATGAGGCTCATTATTGCCACTGTGATTTCAAAGAAGGTTCATCTAACTCACATTATTTCTGTATCCATTTGAAATAACATTTCACGATGCAGGGCACTGATAACAAATACAGTAAAAACAGAGATTTTACCATGGGGGAAGAACATGCAAGAGAAACAAAAAAATCACATAGTTCATTTTAGATATATTAAAAAAAACAATATCAAGAAAGAAAAAACAAGTTGTGTCCTTATCTTGGGGTTCATTTCACTTAACATCATCTTATATGGTCATATATACATAGGTTTTGACCTTTTCTGCTAGTCCTCGACTTATAGGAGTTATTACAAATAAGGGAAAACAAGGATACAAGATGAACCATTGGAACAATGAGATGTAAAGACACTATGCAGTAAAGGAACTTTACAAGTTGGAGGGGGAGGTGGGAGGTGGGGAGGTGGGGCGGGAAGGGATGGTAGGGGAAAAACAAAGGAGGAGGTAACAATGTTCTAAAGGAAATGTACTCATCACTCTACTCATGTAACTGTAACCCCTCTGTACAATATTTTTACAATAAAAAACATAAAAAAGAAATAGCATTTCACTTTTGGGTTTCCTGAGTCACTGTTAATTTCTCCTGTTTCAATAAAGGAACAAAAAAAACCCAAACTGGTCATAAATGGGGATTACTGTACACACCTGTAATTCCAGACCTCAGAAGGCTGAGGCAGGTTTGTGAGTTCATGGCCGGTCTACTCTACACAGGAAGACCTTCACTGCCTGAGGAAAATTAAAAAAAATAAGAAAAACAGAGAAAGAGAAAAACAAAATAGGAAGGAGAAAATATTGCAAGTAAGAAAATATTGCTTTGGCTCAGGCTATGAATCACATATGTGATACTCTAAATTCTTATTCTAGAATTCGCACCCAATATATCTATATCTCTATCTATCTATCTATCTATATATATATATTCTAGACTCCCCAACCACCATATATATATGAAAGAAAAAAGTGAAAAGAAAATTATGAGTTAAAAGCAAACAGATGTTTAATAAATAATCATGCTAAACAATGCTTATATTGGACCACTGATTTATATTTTGAAATTGTTTTAAATGTGCTACCACATTAATCCTTATGAAAATTTTGAACAAAATGAACCCCAAGATGGGGACACGAGTGTTTTTTCTTTCTTTCTATTGTTCCTAAAGTATTTAAGATGTACCATATGATATTTTTGTTACTTTGTATGTTCCTCCCCCAGGGTATAACCCCTGTTTTCACTGTATTTAATGTAGGTGCCCTGCATCTTGTGTATACACTTCTCTAACTTGGGAAGGGGAAGGGAAAAAACAAAATGTTTAAATAGGGATATAGGTTGACCCATTGTAACAATGAGATGTACAAGACACTATGTTGAAAAACGAAATTTCTTTAGCGGGGTGGGGGGGATTGGAAGTTGTGTCGTTGTAGAGGTGGAAGGGAAGGGAAGAGAGGGGAAAAACAAAGGAGGAGGTAACAATACTTGATTGGAAATGTACTCATGACCTTATTCATATAACTGTAATCCCTCTGCACAGTGTTTTCACAATAAAAAACGTATTAAAAACAAGAAAATTTGTATTGAGTGGGTATTTTTCTTACTGCAGAAGAGATAGGAAACATTTAAATATCACTATAATTTTACTAAAAGAAAATCACTTTTTACAGGAATTTCTTTGATTATAGATGATATCCAAAGCTGCCAGGCTTGGAGTCCTGATAAAATACAGGAGGAAGATTTTTTTTTTGCTAAAAACATCTTTATATCTTTTCCTTAAAAAATAAAAAAAAACTCTTTGTGTTGAGTTTGCTTTGCACCAACCTTGTATATTTTTATTTACAGTAGCTACTAAAACAAATGGTGATTGGAAAGACTTGTTTATTTAATACAAGTATTAAGAAGAGGGTTTCTCTATAACTTATAGGCACACTTGGGATTTTTGCCCTGGTTTTAAAGAATGACAGCAAAAGCACCTTTATCTGACATTTAGGATGATTAAGTTTTGAAAAATCACTTGGCGTATTCTGCAGGACTCCAAAGGGTACTCAAGTTCTATAAGGTAATGGATCATGTTACCTTAACTTATATTTAAGGTTTGTTGGCCTGCTATTAACTGTGTTAGGCAGTCTCATTGAAATGGAAATATAAAATTTTGCTGTCTGGAGATCAAGTCTGTGCCTGCTCTGCACTATAAATTATCTACGTAATGCTGCAAAATGTGGTGTTTATTCTGGTTCTAGTAACATTGGAAATAGCAAAATACATAAAATTAAGACTACTTTGTGTGAAAACAATGTTCTTTTGTTTATCATTAACATTTAGGAAGAAAGGTCACTTGAATTCAAAGAAGGTTTCATAAATAATGCTAAAAGAGAAGTCAATTGTGTCAGAAAGCTCATTTTAAAAAGCAGTATATAAATATTGGTTCATAATCCCTACATATTACATCTAATATTTATTATATAATATGTTGAAGAAAAACATCTAAGAAAATATACTAGTGAATCTAATTAACATTTAGGTTTGTTATTTTGGTAGTACTGGGTATGAATTTAAACCCTTGTGCTTGCTACTTAATAACTAAACCACTTGAACCACACATCCAGCCCTTTATTTTTAGTTATTTTTCAGATAGAGTCTCATGCTTTCTGGCTGTCCTAGCCTAAGATTCATGATAACATGTGTTTACAGTTATACCCATCTTTTTCCTTGAAATAAGAGCCTAACCAATTTTGACCAGGACTTACCTCAATCATTGACTCTCCCAATCTCTACCTCCTGAGTAGTTAACTCAGTTTTGAAAATGTACCATTTTTTGGTGATATGTATTTATTAAACCATCCAAGTAATTTTTTACAGTATATGATAAAACTTTTATCTTTAGAAAATTATCTTGAGCAAAATTTTTTGACCCTTCCAATAAAATTAGGACCATAATCATTATCATTCATGGGGTTCTTCCAGCCTCCAAATTTCAAGGCAAGAAGCATAGCTATTCATAAAAATAAAGGAAAGCTTTACACTAGAGGACTGTCACTTTCTACGTACAAAATGACTTCTTAAACACAAACAGAAGAATAATATCCATGCAAAGTTTAATAAAACCTACAAACCTTCTATAATTTTATATAACCATGCGTAAGTTGAGGGAAGTATTTTCTGTGATGCTGATTGGTATGCTTTGAAGGATTTATTGTATTTTTTCTAATTTTGTTTTGTGTGTGTGTGTGTGTGTGTGTGTGTGTGTGTATACCAGGGTTTGAACTAAGTGACTGAGTGCTGTCCCTTATCTTTTTTGCTCAAGACTGAGCTCTAGCATTTGAGTTAGACTTCCACTTCTAACTTTTCATTGAAGATAAGAGTGTCTGGGATGTTTCTTCCTGAAATGCCTTAGAACCTTGATCCTCTGATGTCTGCCTCTTGAATAGGATTAGATGTAAACTGCTAAGCCCTAGACAGTAAATACTAAATTTAATGTATCCTGACATGTTGACAAATCTTAAGCTATTTTTTGATTTAAGATTCCTTTATGAATCTCAAAATGATATGCTGTTCTCCCAAGTCCTCACAAATCTTTTCTTTATAAAGTTCTAGATTTGAAATAAAGTTGGGAAGACGTGACTTTTGTTATATTCTTTACCTCACAGGCACATATTTATATAAATTATCAAAAGCTTAACAAATCTTGTCTGTCTGCCTTAAATCTTGACAAAGAACATAACTTTACTGTTCCATGTATGAGTGATCAAATAGAAAATAATATGAGGTGGGGGAGGAAAAGTGTGAGAAAAATGAGGGAAGGAGTAACAAGTTTGACAAGAAATGTACGTATTACTTTACTTATGTAACTGTAACACCTTTGTATATCACCTTGGTAATAGACACGATAATAAAATTTGACAGTTGAGATACAATATTCTTGCAGATTATTTTTTTTCTTAATGTGATAATGCATTAATCTACTGGTGATTTTGTTGAATATAGTCTCCCAATATTGGTGGATATCTCCTCTCTTTTTTTTTTGGTTGATTGTGGGGCTTGAACTCTGGGTCTAGGTGCTGTACCTGATGTCTTCTGCTCAAGGCTAATGCTCTACCACTTGAGCCAAAGCACCATTTCCAGTTTTCTGGTGTTTAATGTAGATAAGCGTCTCATGGGATTTCCTGTCTGGGCTGACTTTGATTTGTGATCCTCAGATCACAGCCTCCTATGTAGCTAGGAATACAGGCATGAGCCACAGGGGACCCCGGCTTGATAGAGTATTTGCAATCTGCATGTCCAAGTTTCAGCCATCTCTTTTCTTATTTACTGAAACAGCATGCTTTCTATCACCTAGCATATGTTTGTCATTCTTGTTTTAAAACACGTTTCTGCGATACATAGAAAATAGTAAAAGCTTTTAGGAGCATAAATAAGACTGTATATCAAGTTCTTTAAACCAATATGTAAATGGTGATGTAGACTTATGCAGCAAATAATTACCAATTATGAATTTCTAAACTGTTCAACTCTTTAGTGAAATTCTAATAGTGTCCTAGTTATGAATGATATTACTTCTAATTGATATTATGGCAGTTATATATTTCTAAATGTTACCTAATGCAAAATATATAAAAAGTTTAATTATTCTACCTAGCTTCAGTATTTCTGCATTTTCATTTTGAGACTTAATGAATATAAATTCCTTCCCCTTATGCATAATTTATTCCTTATTAAGGTTGGTTATGTCACTCACAGTGTTAGAATCCATAATGGATATTTAAACATTCTTCACATTAACTTTAGGATTCACGATTAAATAGATGAACTCTTTTTAAACTTGTTGGTTTTATTATTTAAAATGTATATCTAATTCATCTTCCTTCAGTTTGAAGAATAGAAATAGTACTATACGTTCAAAACACTAGTTGATTTGCAACAGCAATGATTTTGTATGTTCCTTTTGCATGAGCTCTATGGACTACAATTTAACTAATAAATCAATTAGACATTTTAATTCTCACACAGAATATTGGAATTACATAGTATTTTCCATGTAACCTTATAATCATTTAGTGAACTTAGTTATAATCATAATTAATATACTTTTTTAGTATTTTGTATAAGAATATTTAAGTGTTCATAACGTGTTCTTTTCAAATATATTTTATTCATAAAACAGTAGGGCCAAAGAATCAACTGACTTTGAGTCAAAGACTCAATAGATTTTTCCAGGACTTATAAATAAGAAAACTGACTAAAATACTATGAAACAACAGATACTTACAAATTCTGAAATACAAGTCAGATTCTATACAATGTTGTTGTTCATTGTGCCATAATTAGGGAATCATATATTAAGTGAGAAGGAAAATGCATTCTAGATTCTTCCTCTGAATTGGTACTATTTACTTCCACCAGTTCTTGAAAGCAATGCCTTAAAAGTACTTATTCTGCCAGGTGCCAGTGGCTCGTGCCTGGAATCTTAGCTACTCAGGAGGCTGAGAACTAAGGATCACAGTTCAAAGCCAGCCCTGGCCGGAAAGTCTATGAGAATCTAATCAAATTAACCACCAAAAAACCAGAAGAGGTGCTGTGGCTCAAGTGATAGAGCACTAGCCTTGCGCTGAAGAGCTGAATGACAGTGCCCTGGCCCAGAGATCAAGTCCCATGACTAACCATATATATATATATATAGATATATAGATAGATATCTATCTATCTATATATCTATATATATGTACTGATTTTAAGAAAAATTAGACATAGTGGGTAATTTCAAAATATTTTGTATATATAAATATCTGATATATAAATATATA
>NW_012267355.1:145344-146973 GCF_000151885.1 Dipodomys ordii
AAATGGTCAGATAAGTTGATGATAGGCAAAATGAACCCCAAGATAAGGATTCTAATGCTTTTTCTCTCTTTCGATTGTTTCTTTTTTTTTATAATCATTCTTTCTTGGGGGTCCAATCGTGGGGCCTGAACTCTGGGCCTGGACACTGTCCCTCAGCTCTACAGCTCAAGTGTAGCGCTCTACCACTTGAGTCACAGCTCCACTTCCTGTTTTTTTTTCTGATTATGTGGTGTTGAGGAATCAAACCTAAGGCCTCATGCATGCAAGTCAAGCGCTCTACCACTGAGCCACCTTCCCAGCCCCTTTCGATTGTTTCTACCATATCTATAAGATGATTTCTTTGTTGCTTTGTATGTCCCTTCCCCATGGTATAAGCCATTTTCACTGTATTTGATGTTGGTATCATTTGTGGAGGTGAAGGGAAAAAACAAATCGTTTAAATAGGGATACAGGTGGATCCATTGCAACAATGAGATGTACAAGATGTTATTTCAAAAAACGAACTTTACAACTTTGGCTAGAGGGGAAGGGGGAAGAAAGAAGGAGAGCAGAGATGGGAAGGAATAGGAAGGGGAAATAAAGGATGAGTCAACAATGCTTGATATGCTCACGTAATTGTAACTCCTCTGTATGATATTTTCACAATAAAAAACTTAATAATAAAAAAGAAAATGAAATCTCAATCATGGGCATTGGCAGTGTAGGACTTCCACATAAAAATATATGAAACAAGTTAATTAATTCCAGTGGTACTACAGAAAATAGTAATGCAACAAACTACGCTTGTTTTGTCATAAAACTACTTAAAATAGTTTAAGTGAGAACAAAACAGTCTTAAACTAGCAGTGTTCTTAGTATAATATTTTATTCCAGTATGTACCAGTCTATTACTTAAGAAAATGTATTTTGTTCCCCCAATTTATTTGTTTCATAAAAAAGAGTAGGTATAGGTTTTTTTTTAATTTTTATTTTACTAAACATATAGTTTCTGCAGTATTCTAAGTTCTTTCCCTTTAGAATTCTCTGAGGGCTTAACTTTCCGGTGAGAACATTAATTGAAATACTTTATGGTCAATGGCTTAGCAGACTTCCAGTGACTTCCACTATCTACTAGGTTCTTATTTATCTCTTTTTTGGTGCTAGTACTAGGGTTTGAAATAAAAAACCTTGTACTATTGCTTGGCTTTTTCCACTGAAGGCTACTGCCTTACCAGTGATCCAAACTTCCACATACAGCTATTTGCTAGTTATTGAGGATAAGAATTTTGAGGACTTGAGGATTTGTCTGCTGTAGCTGGTTTGTACCTTCATCCTTGCTTCTCATCCTCCCTAGTAGACAAGATTATAGATGAGAAACACCATGACCTGGCAGCTACTTTTTTTTTTCCTGTCATGGGGCTTGAACTCTGGGCCTGGGCACTGTCCCTCATCTCTTCAGCTCAAAGGGAGCACTCTACCACTTGAACCACAGCGCCCCTTCTGGTTTTTTGGTGGCTAATTTGAGATAAGAGTTTCACAGCTTTTATTGCCAAGGCTGGCTTTGAACAGTGATCCTCAGATCTCAGCCTCTGGAGTAGCTAGGATTACAGACATGAGCCACTGGTGCTCAGCTTAGATTTAAGATTTTTA
>NW_012267355.1:151129-157519 GCF_000151885.1 Dipodomys ordii
CCATGAGACCTTTGTTTCTTTGGGCCTGGCTTACTTCACTTAATATAATTTTTTCCAAGTCTTTCCAGTATTTTCACAATAAAAAATAAAATAAATAAATAGAAAAAAAAGAATATGAGCTTTGGGGTGTGCTGGGATTTAAAGGTTGAAAATATAAGACTTGGCAAATGATTGTGTGGGGAATCACTTAAAGGGTAATATGTTAGATAAAATACATATTTTTCTTTGTTTTGGTGGTCTTGAATGGCCTAGATTCACAGTGTACCAATTCCCAAAACAAGGAATAAAAATTGACTTGGCAAAATTCAAAAGCCTTCTATTTGAGCCTCACTCCTCATCTCCTCATTTAGAGAAGAATGCTCTGTTCATGTCAGAGCTGTGAGGTAATGGTTCTCCTCAAGATACTCTGTTATTTTTTTCATTTTAAACAGCTGAATATCACTAATCTAAGCTTAAGCAGAAATATGCTTTCATCCTGAAAATCACAACCGTGATTTTGTTTTTCTTTGTTTCGCAGTTAATTGACTTTCATTGAATAGCATAAAATGGAGAAATGCCACCACATCAGCATTTCATTTCCACACAAATACCACATTACAAAAAGCAATTAAATATTAAGATTATAATCTCATCATCAACAATCTACATGTGTATAATGTGGCAAGTTAACTGAGATAATGGGCTCATAATTGGTTGGAAAATGAGGTTGGAGGAATAATAGCATAAGCTATTCAGAAAGAAATGAAGGAGCTAAATTTTCAGTATCATTGTTGCAAGGAGAAAAGAATGGCTTGCAGAAAGAATCTTTAGAGGAGGTGCCCAATAACCAACTGAGATGGAATTCAAAATAACTTCCAAAGTCCCCTAGAAGAAAGAAATGAAAGACTCATTTCTTCCTTTGAAGGGCTGGGAGCTTCCTCTAAGTAGTGGATGCCCAATAATTAGGAAAATACAGCTTATACTGAATAGAAAGGAAACCGAATAGGAGAGTCATTCAGTGATGAAGTCAGAGCCGAGCTGCCAAGGCAGATCTTTGAAGGCCATCAAGCTGCTGCCTAGTTAGAATGAGATCATTAGAGGAACGTGATTATAATCAAGTTACTTCTGTGCTTGACACTAGGATCCCACATCCGCCTGATACTGAAGGCTCTGAAGAGACTGCTGATTGAAAATGGGGTGCGGGGAATGGTAGTAGTCAATTGAAATCAGATCAAGACTTTTACTTTGAATTAAGTAGAGAGAAGACTGTTGTGGAAACAAGGTCGGAGCTGGTATCAAAAGCCTTTTCATTCTATCCTCCTACCCTCATTAGGCATAACACCTAAACCAACATGGGTGGATTTAAAGCTATGTTAAACTTGCAAGATCAGAGTTCCACCAATAGTTCTACCACACGATTATACAAATATTTACCTAACAAGCAAAGAATGCCAGGTTTTTCTCCTCATTCATTAAGGGAAATTCTAAAAGCAGGTTTTTTTTTTCTGCTGTTCATCAAGTTCTGGGGCACACAGGGATCTGGCTGGCTGGTCATTAGATGCAGGAGACAGACCATAGTCCTAATGAATGGTCCTAAAGCTGAATAGTTAGGAAAGTACCAACCCCTGAAATAGTACAGTCAGGCACAGGGCTGAATCTTGTGGTGGTAGCACTGTTACATGAAAAGAACAGTGAACTCCGACTCTGTCTCATGACCCCATCATTTATGATTAGAAGAGACACTCAGTTGGGTCTGATCGTGGAGTGAGGTCCATACAATTTGCCAACCTAAACCTCTTCAGTAGCTTTCCATTGCCAACACAATGCACTCAATAAATGCAAGATGATGGGCAGGTTTGGTCCCAGATATTTGCAGTCTACATCTCCTTTTATTTCTGCAACTAGACTACAAATAAAGTAAAAGGAGGCAGGAATGTCAGGTGTTTACCTTTACACTCTCATTGTTTTTTTATTGTAAAAATACCGTACAGAGGGGTTACAATTACAAGGTAATGAGTACATTTCTTATCAAGCATTGTTGCCTCCTCCTTTGATTCCCCTTCCCATCCCTTCCCATCTGCCCCCACCCCCGCTCTGCGCTTCCCCCGCCCCCCACCCCCACGCCAAAGTTGTAAAGTTCATTTTTCGACAAAATCTTGTACATCTCATTGTTGCAATGGGTCCACCTGTATCTGTATTAAAACAATTTGTTTTGTCCCTTCCCCTCCACAAATTATACCAACATCAAATACAGTATAAACAGGGGTTATACCATGGGGGAGGAACATACAAAGCAACAAAGAAATATCTTATAAATATGTTAGAAACAATAGCAAGAAAAAAAATATTTGAGTCCTTATCTTGGGGTTCATTTTGCCTAAAATCAACTTATCTGACCATTTCTGCTTGTCTCAGACATATACTAGTATTGCAAATAAGGGAAACCATGGGACCTATGTTGCTTTGGGCCTGGCTTACTTCACTTAATATAATTTTTTCCAAGTCTTTCCATTTCCTAACAAATGGTGCAATGTCATTCTTTCTGATGGAGACATAGAATTCCATTGTGTATATATACCACATTTTCTCATTGCTATCCTTCTATCTCCAATTACAATGTCTATGACTCTAGCTTTCATTCTCAGGAAGATCTCAATATAAAGAAATTTAAAGGAAGAAATAGCTGGGTTTGAATCCTAACTCTATCACTTACTGCCTGTGGCTTTTAGTATATATATATAAATGAAATTCACCAAAGGTTATTTGAAAAAGCAGAGGGAAATGGGCACTGAGCAGTAAGAATATGGATGATTAGGTGAACTTGCTCAAAGTACACTGTGTGCATGTATGGAAATATCACAATATAATTCCTAGTTTTACAAGTTTTTGTTTATCAAAAATTAAACAGAAATACTTACATATGTTTAAAAATGGTAGCAAAATATTTAAGGTATGAACTCCTTAATACACATAACATGCTACATAGCAAAGGAGGGAAATATGTGGGCAAGAGCAATAGTTGTAACCAGAGTTTATTAGTGAAGGCTCAGTGCTAGTCTTTTACAATTAATTCTGAATTGGCCCACCACAAGCAAGCAGTGTCCATGAATGGAATTGTCTTATAAAGAATATTGCTAATTTTTCTATTGCCTACCCTTAGGGAATTATAATAGAAATTTTGCAAGTTTTCTCTAACTTACTGAATTTTTTCATTATAGACTGTGTAATAAAATTCTGTTTCTACAATAATTAGAATCAATTTCAAAGTTCATCTCACAAATTTATTTTTTTATTTTTTATTATGAAAATACTGTACAGAGGGGTTACAGTTTCATGAGCAAGGTAATGAGTGCATTTCTTATCAAGCATTGTTGCCTTCTCCTTTGTTTCCCCTTACCATCTCTTCCCATTTCCCCCCTTCCACCATCATACCCCCCGTGCCACTTTTATGTTATTCATGATAATATTGCACAAAATAGTATAGGTTGAGAGAAAATGAAGATATATATGGTTTCCCATTGCTCAAATAATCACCTAATATTGAATGGATGAGTTTTTGTCAATTACATATTCCCTATTACCTGAACAAAAAGCTTACTTTGGAAAGAAAGGTTTTCGTATAAATGGTTTCAAAAATTGTTCTTTGCTCTATCATACTGAAACAGCTTTATCAAGTTTTTTATTAAAAGGTAAAGTTCTGTCCTAGAACTTTGATCGATTTAAGTCAAAACTTCAGAATAATGTATTATTATAAATCCTTTCTCTAAAATATAGTGAAGACAGTTCAGAGGGCTTATCTTGATCAGTACTTCATACAGAAATGGTGGTCATTTAAACAACACATATCTAATAATTAGGTGTATTAATCATTTATAGTTTGTGTAACAAGTTACATGGTTTCTTACATGTAAAAGTACTTATTACAATAGAGTGCTAACCTTGAGCTGAAGAGCTGAGGGACAGCGCCCAGGCCCAGAGTTCAGGCCCCATGACTGGATCCAAAAACAAAACAAAAAACAAACAGATATGTATTTAAATTTTTTTCTTTCATGCATTTGTTTCTAACTCATTTATAAGATTATTTCTTTGTTACTTTGTATGGCCTCCCTCACAGTATAACCCCTGCTTTCACTGTATTTGATGTCGGTATAATTTATGGAGGGGAAGGGGAAAAACAAGTCATTTAAATAAGGATACAGGTGGACCCATTCCAACAATGTGAAGTACAAGTTGTCATGTCAAAAACGAACTTTACAACTTTGGGGGCGGGGAGATTGGGTGGGGGGACAGGGAGGCTGGGAAGGGATGGGAAGGGGAAACAAAGGAGGACGCTAAAATGCTTGATAAGAGATGTACTCATTATCTTGCCCATGTGATTGTGGCCCCTCTGTGCAGTATTCTCAAAATAAAAATAAATAAAAATTTAAAAAAGAAAAAAAATAGCTGGGTTTGAATCCTAACTCTATCACTTACTGCCTGTGGCTTTCAGTGTAATTCCTAGCTACTAGATCCTGAGCTATTTCATTACAAAATAGGAAAAGTTGCTTAAAAAGTTGCTTATACAAGATCATGTTTGTTTCAAGAGGCATGTAGTAGTACTTTTGTATACAGCCCTTGCTTGAAAATCAAGAAATTGATCTGAATGTTAGAATGGGTATATGTAAACAGAAAGAATTTAATGTCAAGTTTTCTTCCAAACTTTAGCTACAGAAAGATGAGTCAGATGAGCTTTCTTAAACTTTGCTGTGAAATACAAAAGGATGTCGTTGTGTGCAGTTGGCAGAGCCTTATCCTGTATATGAAACTTGAGAAAATCCAAAATGTATTGCTAGTGTTTAAAAGTAAGACTCAGAGTCTAATTTTGTTTTCCTTTAGGAGTGATTCAATGTAAAGCAATGTGTGGTATTAAAAGTAAAGAATTTAAGACATTGCGGTCAGGCATGTGGCACATGCCTAATAATCCCAGGTATTTAGAAGGTAGCAATCAGACTGATTGAGGTTTGAGATCAAGCCAAACAAAAAGGCAGCAAGATTTTTATTTCGACTGCAATCCAAATATGGTGATAAATGCCTGTAATCCTAGCTAAAATGGGAGACATAGTTTGGAGGATCAAGGTCTGAGCTTGGCACCTGGCAAAATTACAAGACCCCATTCACAAACTAAATAGAATAAAAATCACTAGAGTTAAAACTCAATAGGTAGAATGTCAGCCTAGCCAACCTGATACCCTAAATTCAAGCACCAATGCCCCAAAACCAACATCAATAAAAAAAAGTTTGTAAATAATATTTCTCTTTGAACTTGGTGCTAGAAAAATTAGGATTTTTTTATTTTTTGATAAGGCTCCTTCATAGGTCTCTCTATATCTAGTATTATCTCTTTCTATTTGCTCTTCCCTCTACATTTTTCTTTTCAATTAATCTGAGTTCACTTCTTCAGTAAGAAAATCAACAGAGAAGGAAAAATAACTGGGACAACTCAAGGCAGGCTCCACACAGGCAAAGGAAAAGAGGATAAGGCTCCTAGCACAGGTTATCAGGGCCTTCCTGTTATGCAGGTCATAGTGAATCTGCCCATTTATTCAGAAGGATTATTTTCCTCTGCACGGGAGGTCCAAGAGATTTCTATACTGAATGTTTTGCTGTTATTAAGTAGGGGTTAAAGAAATGCAATCCCTCATACATAGACACTTGTTAAGTGGCCTGAATATAGAATAGTGATTGCTAAAGGTTCTAAAAGAAGGAGGGTGGAAATGGGAGACTAGATTGATGAAGTATGCATGCAGTGGTATATCACACTGAACCTCATTCAGCTGTACAACTAATGCATGTCAATCAAAGAAATTTAAACAAGAATCAAGCTCTCAGATTTATAAGACTACTGGATTTATTAATTCAACTAAGTCATTTAACTGTCCCAAGTTCATGCATAGATGCATATACTCAGTCAACACTTACAGGCACACATTCCTGAATTACTCAAGTAGAAAGTCAAATTTGGAGCTGGGTACTGGTGGCTCATGCCTATATTCTTAGCTACTCAGGAGGCTGAGGTCTGAGATAAAGGTTCAAAGCCATCAGGGGAAGCAAAGTCTGAGAAAGTCTTATCTATAATTAACCACCAAAAATTGGAAGTGGAGCTGTGACTCAAGGGTAGAGCACCAACCTTGAGTAAAAAAGCCTTGGGTTCAAGCCCTAATATCAACGATCAGTTACTTTTCTTATGGAATTCATTTGCTTACTTTTCTCAAAGCAGCAGTTACAAAAAAATAACAAAACAGCATTTTTCAAATCCTGGAGGCACAAATGTGCCTGAGATACTGTTTTTGAAGTCTCACAGATGGGTAGAACATTAATTACCACCTTTTTCCTCCTCCTCCTCCTCCTCCTCCTCCTCCTCCTCCTCCTCCT
>NW_012267355.1:157569-158362 GCF_000151885.1 Dipodomys ordii
ACAGTCCTAAGCCAGAGAATCACACCAAGTGTGCCATCACAGGACAGAGAGTCAGGCCAGAGAGGGAAAATCCAGGCAAGGAGACACATCTGAGCCCTTTCCAGCAGCCGCCACGGTGGCAGCAGCTGTGGCTGCAGCGGCGATCCCAGAAGCCATACCTGAGCCACAGAGAGTCTGGGACAAAAGAGCCAGACTCAGCGGGTGAGCGGATTCTACTCAACACCAGCAAGAACCAACAAGGAGCTGACATCTTCATCCTGCAGTTCGCAGACCAGAGACAAGCCAGGAACCAAGACTCAGCGTGAGTAGAAGCCTGATGTCCTCACTCCTTCTCAGGGAGCAGAGGAGGGAAGGCCACCCCTCCCCCCCAGTACCAGAGATCTCCATCTTGGATACCAACAAAGCTCCGAGGAGCTGCTAGCTCCAACTCAGGCCTTGGAATAAAACGAGTCATTTAGCAGGTCACAAGAACTTATCGGCAGCATGACCTGCCAGACTCAGCTCCACCAAGGGAAAAGTCACCCAGCTCAGGCACCAGCCCTAGGAGTGGCTTTCTTCACTGGGTAATCAGACCCAGAGGCTGCCCCTCCCTCTAGCAGCCTCCACATCAATTGAAATTCAGTAAACAGAAACCCTGAGAATGGCTCCAGGCTGAGCTCTGTGAGTTTTTCTTAAACTAGCCCCCACCCCCCCCACCCGGGAAAAGCTACTGTCTGTTGAAAGGCCTCTTTTGTGATACTCAAAGCAGATCTGCCTCCCATTGAACTAGCCTGGGAGGAGGATCGCCAAATCC
>NW_012267355.1:159578-160167 GCF_000151885.1 Dipodomys ordii
CAGGATTCATTTCAGGGATGCAAAGCTGGTTCAATATACGCAAATCAATTAATATTATTCATCACATCAACAGGAGCAAGAATAAGAAACACATGGGTATCTCAATCGATGCAGAAAAAGCATTTGACAAGATCCAACACCCCTTTTTTGATGAAGGTTTTGGAAAAATTAGGAATCCATGGAACATTCCTCAATACAATAAAGGGTGTATATGACAAACCTACAGCCAACATTATACTTAATGGTAAAAACTAAAGCCATTTCCTCTTAACTCAGGAAGAGGACAAGGATGTCCACTCTCTCCACTTCTCTTCAATCTAGTATTAGAATGCCTAGCTACAGCAATAAGACAAGATGCAGACACAAAGGGTATTCAAATAGGGAAAGAAGAAATAAAACTCTCCCTCTTTGCAGATGACATGATCTTATATTCAAAGAATCCCATAGACTCCACTCCCAAAATAATCAAGCTGATCCAAAACTTTGGCAAAGTCGCAGGGTATAAAATTAACCCCCAAAAATCAATGGCTTTTCTGTATGCCAACAATGAGAAAAGTGTGGCTGAAATTAGGAAAGCAACTCCATTTGT
>NW_012267355.1:160217-161505 GCF_000151885.1 Dipodomys ordii
CTCCTCTGCTCCCTGAGAAGGAGTGAGGATGTCGGGCTTCTACTCATGCCGAGTCTTGGATCCTGGGTCGTCTCTGGTCTGCAAACTGCAGGATGAAGATGTCCACTCCTTGTCGGTTCTTGTTGGTGTTGAGTAGAATCCTCTCGCCCGCTGCGTCTGGCTCCTTCATCCCAGACTCTCTGTGTGAGCGCTCAGGTATGGCCGCGGCTGCGGTCGCCGCTGCGACCCTGCCGCCGCCGTGGTGGCTGCTGGCAAGCGCTTAGATGTGTCTCCTTGTCTTGGCTTCCCCTCTCTTGTCTAACTCTCTGTCCTGTGATGGCCCACTTGGTGTGATCCTCTGGCTTAGGACTGTTCACTGGAACTCTAAAACTGCTTTCTATGGGAGAGCTTGTTCAGATTCTAGCTTCTCCTCCGCCATCTTCTCGGAACCTCCTCTCTTATGATTCTTTAATAGAGAACATTGTGACATCCCGCAGATATTCAATAAATGAGTTTTGCATTGATTCATAAAGATGTATTTTCCTTTAAGAAGGTGTCATAATTGTGCATGATGGTTTCCCCTAGTAAAATTTGTATTCTTCATATTGAGACATTTGTGAAAACATTGGAAGCATGCTTGGTGACTTATTTTTCCTTAAATTATTTTTGTAAGCTAAACATTTTAATGGTATTTCTGGTCAGAGGAGTTAATATTGAGTGACTTTGATTCTGATTTTAGCTTGCAAGCATATTGAAAGTCAGCATACACATCCATTATTTCTGAAAATCTCTGGTTTTGAAAATGAGGGATATATAGAGAGAGGTAAATTAAACTAATATCTTTCTACTTTATCCATAATATTTAGAATCCAGTGTTACAGTTATATGTTTCTACTCTCTTTGCTGATATTTTACAATGTAGATTGAAACAAATTTAATGTCTCATTATGACTTTTAAAATTTATTTTAGAGAAAGTACATGATTTTCTGAATTAGATATGGAAAAACTGGTTTACTTGGTGTATCAAAACTATAAAATTATTTTTCTGAAAAATGATTGATGGTCTTATATAAAATCATAAACCATTGTCAAGCTCCCAGATAAAAGTCATAAGATCAATCAAAGAATAATGGAAGCAAGTATCAACTATATTACACTTTTAATAAAGGAGGAAAGTAACTTTTCTTGTATTCTTAAAGACAAATGTATTCAAATAGAATCTACAGCTTTAGTTATTCTGTACACAGATTCCCAAAACTCATTCATCCTATGACTTGAAGTTTACTTTGAGAAATACCTCACCATCCC
>NW_012267355.1:161555-161945 GCF_000151885.1 Dipodomys ordii
CAAAGACCTCGAAGTCAAAGCAGACACTCTGAAAACATTACAGAATGGAATAGGAAAAACCTTAGGTCTCCTTGGCTCAGGCCGGAATTATCTGAATAGAGACCCGGAAACAAAACAAATCAAAGAAAGGTTGGACAAATGGGATTGCATGAAGTTGCAGAGCTTCTGCATGGCAAAGGACATACCTATCAAGATCAATAGAAAGCCCACAGAATGGGAGGAGATCTTCACTAGCCATACAACAGACAAGAATCTCATATCTAAAATATACTTGGAACTCAAAAAATTAAATCCGCCAACAACAAATCCTCAAAGAAACAACTGCCCAATAAATAAGTGGGCTAAAGACTTAAAGAGAAACTTCTCTGAAGAAGAAAGAAAGATGGCCAA
>NW_012267355.1:161995-162238 GCF_000151885.1 Dipodomys ordii
ATTCTGTACACAGATTCCCAAAACTCATTCATCCTATGACTTGAAGTTTACTTTGAGAAATACCTCACCATCCCATTAACCATGATAATTACAATTATCTCTGTTATTGGGAGAACAAATTTGTTAGCTATCAAACATTGTAAGATCACAGAATTTCTCTCATTTTGTCTGAATAATATTCCAGTGATATGCATATAATATACATATGTGTTTATACATACATGTATATATGTATACATATAT
>NW_012267355.1:162555-213660 GCF_000151885.1 Dipodomys ordii
ATGTTTTTTTCTTTCATGCATTTGTTTCTAATGCATTTATAAGATTATCTCTTTGTTGCTTTGTATGTCCCTCTCCCACAGTATAACCCATGCTTTCACTATATTTGATGTCAGTATAACTTGTAGAGGAGATGGGGAAAAACAAGTCGTTTAAGGATACAGGTGGACCTGTTGCAACAATGAGAATTACAAGTTGTCATGTGGAAAATGAGCTTTACAATGTTGGGGGGGAGGAGGCGGGGAGGATTGCGGGGGGAGGCTGGGAAGGGATGTGAAGGGTAAACAAAGGAGGAGGCTGCAATGCTTGAAAAGAAATGTACTCATTATCCTGCCCATGTAATTGTAACCCCTCTGTACAGTGTGTTCACAAAAAAATAATAAAATTAAAAATTAAAAAATAAAATAAATAAATATATCTGTATACTTAAAAAAAGAAAAAAAGATATTTATTAAATATAAATATTTGATATTTAACTACTATGCAAATTTACAGAAAATATCACCATTAATCCTTATAGATTCTAACCCTAATGCTACCCTGATGGCTTTAATGTTGTTTTGAAAAGTATTTCTGGGTGAGTTATCTATATTCTGATTTTGTGGGGTTTTTGTGTTATTTTCTATTCATCTACACAACATGACTACATATTTTTGTTTCTCCAACTTCTGAATATGTACATTATGCATGCTTTCCAGCTGTAGCATCTCATAATTTCCTAATATTCGGAGGTAATTATACAAAACACATATGCTTTGAATGTATCCTCATGAATTAGGCCTCATTACAAAATAAGACTGTCTTTCTTAGAATTTTTACCTTCACACTTCTGTTCAACTGACACCTAATATTTCTGGCATCTACTTTTACTTGTAAGCAACAGAGTGTGACAACATAGGGGGCATTTCAGTGTACAAATTATATACATGAGAAAGAATGTAAATGATGGGGAGAAATGATCATATATACTAGGTTTTGCAAATAAAACAAAACCACTAGTTGGAGAGAGTGGTAATTAATTGTCTACATTTTCTGGCATTGTCCCTACAATCTGTAAGAGCTCTGAAGTTAATAAAATAGGCTATAGAATTTCACTCAATTTCACACATGGCATAAAAGTTTTTGAAAGGGAAACTGTCATGTAAAATAAGATATGGTTTGTTTTCGACACACAATAAAAAATAAAAAAATTAAAAAAAATAAGATATGGCACACTGACATATGACATAGAAAATTTATCAGAGATTAAGCTGTATAACTGCCTATTCAGACATCAGAATTTGATGGCAGCTTTCACACGTCAGAAATATCATGTTTTCAAAGATAGTTATTTGGCTGGTAGAGCTGTGAAAGATGTTTCAAAAAATGTCCAGGTTCCAAAGTTATAATTTTCACTATTAATGCAATGAAAAAATGTACATTTTCAAAACTGAGTTTATGAATGGAAGTTGAGATAGATAAAAATTAGACTAAAAGAACTGTATGCTAGACTAGGTGAATCAACAGCTGCATGATTCCAATATTCTGGCCCCAATTCACAGTATTGTTCAGCCATCAACAAAATCATCTGAATGAAAGGAGAGGTTTTATTTAAAAAACTCAGATATAGCATAAAGGACAAAATAGGTGAAATTATTCAAAATATCAAAGAGGTATATCCTATGATTTGCTAGTAGGATTTTTTAAACTGTATAACTTAATATAAAAGTTTAAATCTAGCCAGGTGCTGGTGGCTCATACCTATAACCTTTGCTACTTAGCAGGCTGAGATCTGAGGATTATAGTTTGAAGTCACACCAGATAAGAGAGTCCATGAGACTCTTATTGTCAATAAACTATCAAAAAGCCAGAAATGGAGCTATGGCTCAAGTATTAAAATGTTAGCCAGGAGTAAAAGAAGCTCAGGACAGGGATTAGGCCCTTAGTTCAACCCCATGTCTAGGACAAATAAAAATCTTAAATCTAAGCCAAGCACTGGTGGCTCATGCCTATAATCCTAGCTACTCCAGAGGCTGAGATCTGAGGGTCACGATTCAAAGCCAGCCTGGACAGGAAAAGCTTTGAAACTCTTATCTCCAATTAACCACCAAAAAACCAGAAGTGGCGCTGTGGTTCAAGTGGTAGAGTGCTCACTTTGAGCTGAAGAGATGAGGGACAGTGCTCAGGCCCAGAGTTCAAGCCCCACGAAAGGAAAAAAAAAAAGTAGCTGCCAGGTCATGGTGTCTCTCATTCAATTCTCACACTCATATACTTCTGAAATTTCCATTATTTTGTTTCCACTATTATTTTGATTCTGGATTTTTCTATTTCTCTCCACGTGATGATGTCAATGCTCATCTTTCAGTCATAATTAAATAACAACTGTATTATAGTTATGAACAAATTCTCTCTTCCTAAGTATATGCTACACATTTTGACATCATATGATACGCTAGTAATTGTATAATATATATACATATATATGTATACATGTAACTTTTTCTGTTGGGAGTACAATAGAATTGTGTGGATAATTATTAGTCATCTTCACTTACTCAGACAAACTACCACAGACTGAATGAACTATAACACAAATTCATATCCTCATATAAACCCTGAACATTCAAAATCAAACCTATCAGCAGAGTTAGTTTCTTCTGGACCCTATTCTAGAGGATCCAATTGATCCTGCTCAACTCATTTCTGGTGGTATTCTGACAATCTATTGCGTTCTTTGCCTTGTAAAGACAACACCATGACAACCACCTTTCTCCTTGAGTGTACACTTTTGCCCAAATATTATTTATATTAAGACATTAGTCCACTGGATTAGGGGTCTTCCATACTTAGGAATGACTTCCTCTTAACTGAATTGTCAACATCACTTTTCCCAGAAAACAAAGGAGACGGCAACAATGCTTGATAAGAAATATACTCATTACCTTGCTTATGTAATTGTAACTCCTCTGTATGATATTTTCACAATAAAAAACTTATTAATAATAAAAAATAAAATAACATCTCAATCATGGGCATTGACAGTTTAGGACTTCCACATAAATATATATGAAACAAGTTAACTAATTCCAGTGGTATTACAGAAGATGATAATGCAACAAACTACATGTGTGGTTTTTTCATAAAACTACTTAAAATAGTTTAAGTGACAACAAAGCAGTCTTAAACTAGGAGTATTCTTAGTATAATGTTGTATTCCAGTATGTACCAATCTATTACTTAAGAAAATGTGTTTAGCTCCCCTGATTTATGTGTTTCATAAAAAAGAGTAGGTATAGGTTTTTTTTAAAAAAATTATTTTACTAAGCATGTTGTTTCTGCAGTATTCTAAGTTCTTTCCCTTTTGAATACTCTAAGGGCTTATCTTTCTTGTGAGAACATTAATTGAAATACTTTATGGTCAATGGCTTAGCAGACTTCCAGTGACTTCCACTATCTACTAGGTTTTTATTTATGTCTTTTTTGGTGCTAGTAGACTTTGTGAAGAGAAACAGATATCCTCAGAAAAAGCAGTTGTCTATGATAAATGATAAATTCCATCGGTGTTCCAAAAGTGAACGATTGTAACAAGTTGAAGAATCATCCATGGAATGAAGTAATATGATGTCTCTTCAAGTTTGTAGCATTTGATAAAATTAATAAAGTCAGGTATATGATTTAATATGATAGGAAACACAAAGTCAGTGTTCCTTTCAGGCTAGAACTAACTTAACATACATGGCCAGAAAGTGGATGCAGAAACATCGTGTTAAACAAATTTTGCTAATATCTATGGTATCACCTTTTTTGGTTATCAAGTGTGAAAAAAAATTTAAGAAGACTCTAGGACTCTAAGTTATATTACACAAAATCTTGGAAGATACATAAAAATTGTGCCTTTGATATGGACAGAAAGTCCATTATCCTTAAGCAGGAATTCTGGGTCTATCTTTGGAGGAGTCTTATCTGCTGCATCGACAGAAATGAACAAGAGATGTGTCCCCAAATCTCCTAAACCCAGTGCTTAATAAATGGAAAGAAAAATGAAATAAGCAGATAGACTTCATTGCAAATGTCATAAGATATATAAAGCAGAACAGAATGGTATTAAAGTGACCTGGGGCATACAGTAAGTTGAGAAGCACAACACTAAAAGAAATTATCTGAGGCAAAGTCAGTTAAGTGAAGATCTTAGGGTAAAGAGCTCAGTCTAAGTGTAGAAAAACTAGAACAAATGTACAAAATAAACAATATTTTAGAGAAGAATAAGAAGGATTGGAAAGCCAGATAAATGGATAAAGAAAATGGAGGAAAACATATGTAAATGAAATACCAAGAAATAAAATAGAAAAGCTGAGTACGTGGATATTTTAGTATATATTTTCCAAGTGAATATTTTAGTAAACTAGTTCTAGCTACATGAAAGTATTCATGAAAATATGGCTGTGAGTTGTCATAGGTTCTTACAAAATTCTACTTTCTCAGGATCAGAAACTGAATCTACTAATGTAAAGTACTAGGCCTTTTCTGTGTGCTTAAGTAATGTCTAATGCCACAAATGATACAGGGAAGATATTTATAAGATATTTAAAAGAATACATACTGGCAAGATGTATTTTTTTCATTTTTATTGTGAAAATACTGTACAGAGTGGTTACAATTACATGGGCAAGATAATGAGTACATTTCTTATCAAGCATTGTTGCCTCCTCCTTTGTTTCCCTTTCCTATCTCTTCCCACCTCCGCCCCTCTGTCCTCTCTCCCTTCCCCCGCCCCAGCCAAAGTTGTAAAGTTCATTTTTTGACATAACGACTTGTACATCTCATTCTTGCAATGGGTCCTCCTGTATCCCTATTTAAACTATTTGTTTTTTCCCTTCCCCTACACAAATGATACCAGCATCAAATGCAGTGAAAACAGGGGTTACACCATGGGGAGGGACATACAAAGCAACAAAGAAATCATCTTATAAATATGTTAGAAACAATTGCATGAAAGAAAAACATTTGAATCCTTATCTTGGAGTTCATTTCGCCTAACATCAACTTATCTGACCTTTTCTGCTTGTCTCAGACATATACTAGTTATTGCAAATAAGGGAAACCATGGGACCTATGTTTCTTTGAGCCTGGCTTACTTCACTTAATATAATTTTTTCCAAATCTTTCCATTTCCTAACAAATGTGGCAATGTCAGAAGATGGAGGCATAGAATTCCATTTACTTTATATATATTCATAGGACTTCTTATCAGGCCTCTCCAAAGACAAAGAGAAGTATTCATATTTGAGTTGAGAGGGAAGACAAAACAAAATACAGTCAGCATATAGGCTAGGAAAACATAATATTGATTTAATTGAAACTGTTCGTTTTTTTAAGTGCTTACAACTTTGTTTTCAAACATAGAATTGACACTAATTTCCCAAATATTTGGCCTATTACTATGAATAATTTAATACAAAGGTTTAAAGAAGGTAATTTTTTTGTTAGTTGAATGCTAAATTTTTTTCTTGAGTTCTATCCGAAACATCTAATTGAAAGCAAATATCTAAGTCAAAGAGAAAATTCTCAAACAGGAACATCTTGTACAAGAGTTATCAATAAGGTTATCAGACATTATTGGCTTTCAATATATGAATGTGGTTCAGCAGAACCATAGTTTTAGAGTGTTTTTGCTAGTGTACATATAGAAGCATATAACATTTCCTCTAGGAATATGGGGACACGGAGGATGGCAGCTGGATTTCTGGTAGTTAGCTTATGACATTCTATGACTCTATCAAATGCCTTCTAGACATAGCTGTGAACAATGTTATAGATGAGATTAAAGTCTACTTTTAAATTGACTTTAACTTATTCTTCAAGGTCCAATGTGGTCAGCTAAAAGGTCTTTAAAAGAAGGCTTATAACTTTCTCAAAATCCAAGATTTTAGTTTGTGTATTACTTTCTGCAGCCTGCACATTTAGAGTTCCAGTTTATGCATAATTTTCCTTCCCATGTTTGCCTACCTTAAAGATTTTGGACATACTTTGCCAGCAACAACAATATCTTGTAATAAGTATTTTACATGTAAGAAACCATGTAACTTGTTACACAAACCATAAATGAGTAATACATCTACTTATTAGATATATGTTGTCTAAATGACCACCATTTCTGTATTAAGTACTGATCAAGATAAGCCCTCTGAACTGTCTTCACTATATTTTAGACAAAGGATTTATAATAATACATTATTCTGAAGTTTTGACTTAAATCGATCAAAGTTTTAGGACAGATCTTTACCTTTTAATCAAAAACTTGATAAAGCTATTTCAGTATGATAGAGCAAAGTACAATTTTTGAAACCATTTATAAGAAAACCTTTCTTTCCGAAGTAAGCTTTTTACTCAGGTAATAGGGAATATGTAATTGACAAAAACTCATCCATTCAATATTAGGTGATTATTTGAGCAATGGGAAACCACATATACCATCATTTTTTCTCTACCTATACTATTTTGTGCAATGTTATCATGAATAACATAAAAGTGGCACAACGGGGATGGTGGTGGGAGGTGGGAAAGATGGGAAGGGATGGTAGGGGAAACAAAGGAGAAGGCAACAATGCCTGATAAGAAATGAACTCATTACCTTGCTCATGTAATTGTAACCCCTCTGTACAGTATTTTCACAATAAAATATAAATAAAAAAAGTTGTGAGATGAACTTTGAAATTGATTCAAATTATTGTAGAAACATAATTTCATTACACAGTCTATACAGAAAAAATTCAGTAATTTAGAGAAAACTTGCAAAATTTCTATTATAATTCCTTAAGGGTATGCAATAGAAAAATTAGCAATATTCTTTATAAGACAATTCCATTCATTGAAACTGCTTGCTTTTGGTGGGCCAATTCAGACTTAGTTGTAAAAGACTAGTACTGAGCCTTCACTAATAGACTCTGGTTACAACTATTGCTCTTGCCCACGTATTTCACTCCTTTGCTATGTAGCATGTCATGTGTATTAAGGAGTTCATACCTTATATTTTACTAACATTTTTAAGCTTATATAAGTATTTCTGTTTAATTTTTGATAAACAAAAACTTGTAAAACTAGTAATTATATTGTGAAATTTCCATACATGCACACAGTGTACTTTGAACGAGTTCACCCAATCTTCCATATTCTTACTGCTCAGTGCCAATTTCCCTCTGCTTTTTCAAATAACCTTTGGTGATTTTCATTTATATATATATATATATATATATATATATAAATACATATACACATGTGTTCTTATATATTTTACATATTTATATAAATACATGTTCCTTATATGTGTGTGTTTACTATATATATTTGAAAACTAATTTATTTATAACATAGAAATACATGTGATATATTTATATATACATATATTTTGGAATTATCCACTATATCTAATTTTACTTAAAATTAGTGTGTATATCTATCTATCTATCTATCTATCTATCTATCTATCTATCTATCTATCTCTATATATATATTTGGTTAGTCATGCAGCTTGAACTCTGGGCCAGGGCACTGTCACTCAGCTCTTCAGCACAAGGCTAGTGCTCTACCACTTGAGCCACAGCACCTCTTCTGGTTTTTTGATGGTTCATTTGATTATAGTCTCATGGACTTTCCTACCTGGGCTGGCTTTGAGCTGTGATCCTTAGACCTCAGCCTCCTGAGTAGCTAGGATTCCAGGCACGAGCCACTGGCACCTGGCAGAATAAGTATTTTTAAGGCATTGCTTTCAAGAACTGGTGGAGGTAAAAAGTATCAGTTCAGAGGAAGAATCTAGAATACATTTTCCTTCTCACTTAAGATATGATTCCCTAATTATAGCACAATGAAAAACAACAGGGTATAGAATCTGACTTGTATTTCAGAATTGTAAGTATCTGTTGTTTCATAGTATTTTAGTCCATTTTCTAATTTATAAATCCTAGAAAAATCTATTGAGTCTTTGACTCAAAGTAGAGTCAAGGACTACTGTTTTATGAATAAAGTGTATTTGAAAAGAACACATTATCATCACTTAAATATTCTTATACAAAATAATATAAAGTATATTAATTATGATTACAACTAAATTCACTAAATGTTTACAAGGTTACATGGAAAATACTATGTAGTTCCAATATTCTGTGTGAGACTTAAAATATCGAATTGATTTATTAGTTAAATTGAAGTTCATAGAGCTCATGCAAAAGGAACACACAAAATCATTGCTGTTGCAAATCAACTGGTGTTTTGAACATATAGTACTATTTCTATTCTTCAAACTGAAGGAAGATGAATTAGCTATACATTTTAGGTAATAAAACCAACAAGTTTTAAAACAATTCATTTATTTAATCATGAATCCTAAAATTAAATAATGTGAAGAATGTATAAATATCCATTATAGATTTTAACACTGTGAGTGACATAACCAACCTTGATAAAGAATAAATTATGCATAAGGGGAAGGAATTTATAGTCATTAAGTCTCAAAAATGAAAATGCAGAAATACAGAAGCAAGGTAGAATAATTACAATTTTTGTATATTTTGCATTAGGTAATATTTAGAGATATATAACTGCCATAATATCAAGTAGCAGTAAAACCATTCATAATTAGGACACTATTAAAATTTGACTGAAGAGTTGAAGAGTTTAGAAATTCATAATTGGTAATTATTTGCTGCATAAGTGTACATCACTGTTTACATATTTGATTAAAGAACTTGATGTACAGTCTTATTTATGCTCCTAAAAGCTTTTAATATTTTCTGTGTATCACAGAAACATGTGTTTTAAAACAAGAATGACAAACACACCCTAGGTGATAGAAAACATGCTATGTCAGTAAATAAGCAAAGAGATGGTTGAAACCTGGACATTCAGATTGCAAATAATCTATCAAGCCAGGTTCCCCTGTTGTTCATGCCTGTATCCTAGCTACTCAGGAGGCTGAGATCTGAGGATCACAAATCAAAGTCAGCCCGGACAGGAATCCCATGAGACTCTTACATTTAACCACCAGAAAACTGGAAGTGGTGCTGTGGCTCAAGTGGTAGAGCACTAGCCTTGAGCTGAAGACCTCGGGTACAGTACTCAGACCCAGAGTTTAAGCCCCATAATCAACCAAAAAAAGAGAGAGAGAGAGAGGAGATATCCACCAGTATTAGGAGACTATTTTCAACAAAATCACCAGTAGGTTAATGCATTATCACATTAATAAAAAAAATTCTGCAAGAATATTTCCTCTCAACTGTCAAATTTTTTTTATCATTTTTATTGCCAAGGTGAATACAAAGGGGTTACAGTTACATAAGTAAAGTAATAAGTACATTTCTTGTCAAACTTGTTACTCTCCCTCATTTTCTCCCACTTTTCCTCTCCCATCTAATATTGTTTTCTATTCCATCTCTCATACATGAAACAGTAAAATTATGTTCTTTGTCAAGATTGCAGGAAGACAGATAAGATTTTTTAAGCTTTTGATAATTTATATAAATATGTTTCTGGGAGGTGTAAGAATAGAGCAAAAGTCACGTCTTCCCAACTTCATTTCAAAACTAGAGCTTTATAAAGAAAAGATTTGTGAGGACTTGGGAGAACAGCATATCATTTTGAGATTCATAAAGGAATCTTAAGTCATAAAAATTAGTTTAAGATTTGTCAACATGTCAGGATACATTAAATTTAGCATTTGCTGTCTAGTGCTTGCAGTTCACATCTAATCCTAGCTATTCGAAAGGCAGACATCGGAGGATCAAGGTTCTAAAGCATTTCAGGCAGAAACATCCCAGAAACTCTTATCTTCAATGAAAACTTAGAAGTGGAAGTGTGACTCAAATGGTAGAACTTCAATCTTGAGCAAAAAAGATAAGGGACAGCACTCAGTCACTTAGTTCAAGCCCTGGTACACACACACACACACACACACACACACACACACCCCAAAATAAAACAAAATTAGAAAATACAATAAATATTTGAAAGCATACCAATCAGCGTCACAGAAAATGCTTCCACCAACCTACACATGGTTATATAAAATTATAGAAGGCTTGCAGGTTTTTATTAAACTTTGCATGGATATTATTCTTCTGTTTGTGTTTAAGAAGTCATTTTGTACATAGAAAGTGACAGTCCTCTAGTGTAAAGCTTTCCTTTATTTTTATGAGTAGCTATGTTTGTTGCCTTGAAATTTGGAGACTGAAAGAAACCCATGAATGATAATGATAATGGTCCTAATTTTATTGGAAAAGTCAAATAATTTGGCTCAAGATAATTTTCTAAAGATAAAAGTTTTACAAATTGTTTAAATAGGGATACAGGTGGATCCATTGCAACAATGAGATGTAAAATCGTCATGTCAAAAATAAACTTACAACTTTGGTGGGGGGTGAGGAGATTGGGTGAGGGGGAAGTAGGGGGGAGGATGGGAAGGGATGGAAAGGGGAAACAAAGGAGGAGGCTACAATGCTTGATAAGAAATGTACTCATTATCTTGCCCATGTAATTGTAACCACTCTGTACAGTATTTTCACAATAAAAAAAGTTTTATCATATACTTTTAACAAATTACTTGGATGGTTTAATAAACACATATTGCTCAAAATGGGACATTTTCAAAACTGAGTTAACTACTCAGGAGGTAGAGATTGGGAGAGTCAATGGTTGAGGTAAGTCCTGGTCAAAATTGGTTAGGTTCTTTTTTCAAAGAAAAAGATGGGTATAATTGTAAACACATGCTATCATGAATCTTAGGCTAGGACAAACAGAAAGCATGAGATCCTATCTGAAAAATAACTAAAAATAAATGGCTGGATGTGTGGTTCAAGTTTAGGTATTAACTAGCAAGCACAAGGGTTTGAATTCAGACCCAGTACTACCAAAATAATGAAGCTAAATGTTAATTAGATTCACTAGTATATTTTCTTAGATGGTTTTCTTCAACATATTATGTAATAAATATTATATGTAATATGTAGGGATTTTGAACCAATAGATATTCTGCTTTTTCAAATGAGCTTTCTGACACAATTGACTTCTCTTTTAGCATTATTTATGAAACCTTCTTTGTAGTCAAGTGACCTTTCTTCCTAAATGTCAATTATAAACAAAAGAACATTGGTTTCACACAAAGTAGGCTTAATTTTATGTATTTTGCTATTTTCCCAATGTTACTAGAACCAGGATAAACACCACATTTTACAGCATTATGCAGCTAATTTATAGTGCAGGGCAGGCACAGACTTGATCTGCAGACAGCAAAATTTTATGTTTCCATTTCAGTGAGACTGCCTAACACAGTAATAGCAGGCCAACAAACCTTAAATATAAGTTAAGCTAACATGATCCATTACCTTATAAAACTTGAGTACCCTGTGGAGTCCTGCGGAATATGCCAAGTGATTTTTCAAAACTTAATCATCCTAAATGTCAGATAAAGGTGCTTTTGCTGTCATTCTTTAAAACCGGGGTAAAAATCCCAAGTGTGCCTATAAGTTATAGAGAAAACCTCTTCTTAATACTTGTATTAAATAAACAAGTCTTTCCAATCACCATTTGTTTTACTAGCCACTGTAAATAAAAATATACAAGGTTGGTGTAAAGCAAACTCAACACAAAGAGTTGTTTTTTATTTTTTTTAAGGAAAAGATATAAGGATGTTTTTAGCAAAAAAAAAAAATTCTTCTTCCTGTATTTTAGCAGGACTGACAAGCTTGGCAGCTTTGGATATCATCTATAATCAAAGAAATTACTTTAAAAAGTTTTTTTCTTTTAGTAAAATTATAATGATATTTAAATGTTTCCTATCTCTTCTGCAGTAAGAAAAATACCCATTCAATACAAATTTTCTTGTTTTTAATAAGTTTTTTATTGTGAAAATACCATGCATAGGGGTTACAGTTACATGAACAAGGTCATGAGTACATTTCCAATCAAGTATTGTTACCTCCTCCTTTGTTTTTCCCCTATCCTCCCTTCCCTCCAACCTCCACAAGGCCACAACTTCCAATCCCTCCCCCACCAACCACCTAAATTGTAAAGTTCATTTTTCAACATAGTGTCTTGTACATCGCATTGTTACAATGGTCAACCTGTATCCTTATTTATGCATTTTGTTTTTCCCCTCCCCTCCCCAAGCTAGAGAAGTGTATGTACAAGATGCACGGCACCTCCATCAAATACAGTGAAAACAGTGGTTATACCCTGGGGGAGGAACATACAAAGTAACAAAAGAATCATATAGTACATTATAAATACTTTAGGAACAACAGCAAGAAAGAAAAAACCACTTGTGTCCCTATCTTGGGGTTCATTTCATTCAGAATTTTCTTAAGAATTAATGTGATAGCACATTTAAAACAATTTCAAAACATAAATCAGTGGTCCAATATAAGCATTGTTTAGCATGATTATTTATTAAATATCTGTTTACTTTTAACTCATAATTTTCTTTTCACTTTTTTCTTTCATATATATATGGTGGTTTGGAGTTCTAGAATATATATATATATAGAGAGAGAGATGAAATAGATATAAATATACATTGGTTGAGAGTTCTAGAATAAGAATTTAGAGTATCACATTGGTGATTCATAGCCTGAGCCACAGCAATATTTTCTCACTAGCAATATTTTCTCCTTCCTATTTTGTTTTTCTCTTTCTCTGTTTTTTTATAATGTATTTTTATTTTCCCGAGGCAGTGAAGGTCTTCCTGTGTAGAGCAGACTGGCCATGAACTCACAAACCTGCCTCAGCCTTCTGAGGTCTGGAATTACAGGTGTGTACAATAATCCCCATTTATGACCAGCTTTGTTTTTGTTCCTTTATTAAAACAGGAAAAATTAACAGTGACTCAGGAAAGCCCAACAATGAAATGCTATTTCTTTTTTTCATGTTTTTTATTGTAAAAATATTTACAGAGGGGTTACAGTTACACCAGTAGGGTGATGAGTACATTTCCTATCCAACACTGTTACCTCCTCCTTTGTTTTTCCCCTACCATTCCTTCCCACTCCACCTCCCCACCTCCTACCTCCCCCTCCAAGTTGTAAAGTTCCTTTACTACATAGTGTCTTTACATTTCGTTGTTACAATGGATCATCCTGTATCCTTGTTTTCGCTTATTTGTAATAACTCATATAAGTCAAGGACTAGCAGAAAAGGTCAAAAGCTATGCACATATGACCATATAAGATGATGTTAAGTGAAATGAACCTCAAGATAAGGACACAACTTGTTTTTTCTTGCTTGCTATTGTTTTTTAATATATCTAAAATGTACTATGATTTTTTTGTTTCTCTTGTATGTTCTTCCCCCATGGTAAAATCCCTGTTTTCACAGTATTTGATATTGGTGCCCTGCATCGCGAAATGTTATTTCAAATGGATACAGAAATAATGTGAGTTAGATGAAGCTTCTTTGAAATCACAGTGGCAATAATGAGCCTCATGTCTGCCCTCTGCACAGAGGCATAGACTTCCTGTGACAGTCTCTCTTGACTCTCATTCCTCACCACTGATGCAGAAAGGTGAGCAATTTGAGATGTGCATAATGTTTGAAAATGTCTTCAGGATAATATCATATAGTGTGAAAAAGCCATAGTGCTTTTCTAAGAATGTCAAGAAGTCACAAAATAAGCATCAGAAAATACATTATTTAAGTTAAACGTTATTGATTATTGAACAATAGGAGTTTAGAGGAGACAGAAGAATCAAGGATAGTGAATAAGGGAGGTTAATCTGACTAAATCCAATCTCTAAATATGTAAAATACCATGGTGAAAGTACTTTGTACAATTAATATACATTAAAATGAAATTGAGGGGTAACAATGTTCGACATACCTGACATATATGACCGAAACCCCTCTGTCCATCACCCTAACAATAAAATTAATCTAAAAAATGAAATGAAAAAAAACGAAAGAAAAATAAAACATCCTCTATTGAAGGAAGGCAGGCACAGAAGGAGGAGAAAACCTAGAGATATGGTGGAGGATGAAAATGCATATATGTATTTTATATGCTTATATGAAAATAGAACATCGTAAGGTGCAGAAATCGTTTGAAGAAGAAGCAGAATCCTAGAGGGGATAGGTTAATTATGATAAATTGTATGCATGACTAGAACTATCATAATGAAACACTAAAAAGCAAACATTTTGAAATATTATTAAAATAGAATACACACACACACACACACACACACACACACACCTTTTATTTCTGTATGCACATAATCTCCCAGCAAGAAGAATGCATTGGGAAATCATTGAATCCTCCCCATTGGGTCCAGGTGTTGTTAGATGATGAAGGAAATATTTTCACAACCGATGTTACAGTGCTGTTTTCTAAAGTGGCGCAATAGAAGAAAGTGGAAAAAAATGACATGGCGTGAATCTAGCTCTCATTTCATAATTGCCAAACAGCTTCTGCAACTGGCACTCCAAATATTTTGGCGCTGCTGTAGAGAGAAGGTTGATTGCATTGGAATGTAGCATGCCTTCTTGCTCAATCATTTCTTGGCAAAGTAGATTTAATGTTTGCAGCAAGTTTTGAAAAAAAATGCAAAATTTTTTAGCGTGTTAGTGTTGTGGAAATACAGGGGAAAAGGAGGGTGTGTGTGTGTATATATATATATATATATATATTTCAAGTTTATAATATACAGTGACAGTGTATTATATATTTCAATTCTAGATGATATATATCAAATAAATGACGAAAGAAGATGCATTTTTTTTCATTTTGTTTTTTTCTTGTAGATTTGTGGAAGAAGGTACTGACGCTTGAAATCAGGTCTTGAATTCTTATTTGGCTTAGTGTCCAAAGCTAGCACTTTAGCCCTTGAATCATGGCTCCATTTCTGGCTTTTTGCTGGTTCATTGGAGATTAAAGTCTTACACACTTTCCTAGCTGTTCTGGTTTTGAACCATGATCCTCAGAAGTCAGCCTCCAGAATAGACTGGGATCATGGGACTGTGCCAGCAAGATCTGGTTTATTCGTTTTTTAATGTCTCCTTAAGGCCACAATTTACCAAAGCATGGAGTACTGTTAACTAATTTATGTATTTACTGAATTATTTATTTCAAATGAGTTCTCCTTCTATGTAGGAGACCATTACAACCTGATTATAAAAACAAACTTACTGAGATTTAATGGCCCTTCAGAGCATACACTTTGCTAAGCATATTTTTAAATACTTAATTTTATTGAGGCATATTTTTCAAACAATAAAATTCAATCAATAAAGGTTATACTTTAATGTTTTATAACAAATGAATTCATATTGTATAATATTGTATCAAATTGCATAACATTATCAATACTAATCTATGTTTGTAAGTAATGTTCACCTTCAAACATTCCTCAAATTTGTAAGACCTCTCTCCTAAATACAGCATGGGGCAACAACTAAATACTTTGGCCCCTGTTTTTTTTGTTTGTTAGTTTCCTTCTGTAGAATTTTTATAAATAAATATTAAATACTAAAATGTTTAGTCACATGGTCTTGTCTTATTTCAGAAAGAACTATGCTTTTGATATTTATATATATTATAGTTTGTATTAGCATTTCTGACTGGTTTTGAAATTATGTTTTATTATCTTTAAATAGTTGTGCAGTGGTTATCAGTCAATATATCAATATATAAGTAAAATGGATCTTAGTTAACATCACTCCTTTCACCTTTCTCCCCCAGCCTCTCAAGCCTCACACCCTCCTCTCTTTTCTCAATTTCATAGTATATGCATTGAATATTATGACTAATATTCCCCTCTCCCACTCTTCACTCATTTACCCCTCCAATTCACTTCCCAACCCCAGCACCCTATAAGTGCCAGTTTCCTGGTAATCAGTTTGTTGGAGTGAAAGGTTTATAAGGAATTAGAATGGCTGCTGTCTCTCATCTCTCCAGCTCAAAGGCCACAGTACCACTTCCATTTTCTTGGTGGTTTATTGGAGATAAGAGTCTCACGGACTTTCCTGCCTGGGCTGGTTTTGAACCATGATCCTCAGATCTCAGCTTCCTGAGTAGCTAGGATTATAGGCATGAGCCACCAGCACCCGGCTTATTATATTATTTTTTAAAGAATTCCATCCTTTGTTTAATACATTTGTGTGCACTTGCATACAACCCTAGATGTATTTATTTGTACATTTATAAATTATTTCTAGACTCCACATATGAGTAAGAACATGTATCCTTTGTGTCTCGGACTGACTTACTTCTAGAATAAATTTTGATCAGGTCCATCCATTTATTTGCAAATCAAGTAGATTTATCTATAATTACTATCTATTTATAAGAAGATAAAAATGTACTTATTTCTTCATTATATCACAGACATATGGGCTTTTTCAAGTTTTGAGCTATTATAAGAGTTTCCATAGGTATTTATTTGCATATGAATCTCAGCATAGACGTTAGTTCTCATATCTTTTAGATAAACATCTGGCTATGTACTCTAGACTGATAATATTCATATATACACATACATATTGGAGACATATATACATATACACACACATACACAGAGATCAAAGAGCTGTGGCACACACCAGTAATTCTAGCTACTCAACAGTTCTGAGGTCTAAGGATTGCCTGTCAAACGATCTTGGCATCCAAGTCCTTGAGGCTCTTTATCTTTAACCAACCAAAAGCCTAAGCAGAGATGGTAGAGCATCAGCCTTGAGAAAAACCCCATCAAGGGAGGAGGCAGGGCAAGGTCCTCAGTTGAATAGTTGTTCTCACACACACGCGCACACACATTAATTTAAATGCTTTACATCTTTTATACATATTATTAATTGGTTGTCTTTCTTGTAAGAAATCTTTATATCATATGAATATGTTTTACCAGCTTCTTATTTGATCTGTTTTTATTGTCTTTTTCTTATTTTTCCCTTAATTTTTATGAATGCATTTTTTGATTTATGATGTGTGAATTACATATCTCTCTATACCTCGCACATATTCTTTAGGCCTTTAAATGTCCATAATGAACACTATTATGTTGCTTGATACTCTTCAAAATGTTTCACAGGTTTGACTCTTGCAGTCTACAAATAATTTCTGAGTTAATTTTTTTCTTAATGATACAAGGCAAGCATCTCATTCAGATAGGGATCAGGTAGCAAAATTCAGTCAACAGGGTGGCTTAACTGGTACCTTTCCTGGGGCTTAAACTCAGGGTCTCGATGCTGTCTCTGAAGTATTCTTTTGTTAGTTTTTCTTTTTTTGACTCATAACTAGAGCTTTACATTTTGCACCGAAGTTTCACTTAGAGTTTTTTGGTGATCAAGTGGAGAAAAGAGTATCATGAACTTTGCTATTAGGCTGGCTTCAAGCCATGATCCTAAGTTCTCAGCGTCCTGAGTAGCTAGGATCACAAGCCTGAGCCAGCAGTGCATGGCTGAAAAGAAACTTTTTAGAATAAAAAAGATGAAGAAAAATGAAGAAATCTTGGGTGAACTATGGGACAGTAAACAAAATTAAATAGCTGAGCTGGTTTCAAGAGGAATTTCAGACTATCAAAGCATTAGGAAGCCTACTTCAGAAATAATAACAGATTTCCTCCTAAACTACAGAAAGATACAGGCATTCAAGAACCAAAAGTTGAAATGACACCAGTCAGATTGAATTCAGGAAACTGTCCATATTGCAGTCAGTCAAAGTATGGTAAAAAGAAAATTGTAAGAAGCAAATAGCTCATAAGCTTTTACCAATTCACCATACAGCAGACTTCCCAGCAGAAATCTTACAGTAGAATTTAATGAGGTTTTACAGTACTGAAGAAAAATTTGAAAAGAAATTGCCAGTGAAGACTACAGACATTGAAAAACAACTTTTATATATGAATAGGACACAAAAATATTCCCAGAACAACAAAGATGAAAGGATTCATCTCCACTAGTAACATGTTATTTTACTCATGTATAGAATCTAAAACAATGTATATTTTGTACAAATTGAGAATATAATGATACTTACAGGAGCCTAAGAATAATAAAGGTGGTGGATGTATGGAACAAAATTGATACATAGATAGGAAGGTATGGTTCATTGTGATAAATTTATTGAGTATTCTACTGCAGCGTAGAGTGATTATAAATAACCATTACATAATCTTCACTTAAAAAGTTAGAAAAAGTGGGTCTGGGAAGGTGGCTCAGTTGGTAGAGCGCATGCCTTGAGCTGAAGAGCTGAGGGACAGTGCCCAGGCCCAGAGTTCAGGTCCCACGACCAGACCCAAAAATTTTTTTTTAAAAAAATTCACTTATTTTCCTGCCCAAAATGGATTCTAATAATGATCATCAAATCATAGCTTAATGAGTTGGTAGGATTACAGGCAGGAGCCAACTGCATCCGACAAAATTCAACATTAAAAATAACATATTTGTTATTATTAAGTAGTTGTCCATAAGGGATTTCAATCCCAGAAATTAAGTTATGAGTCTAATGCATCTTGGTTAATGCCACCCCTCTTCTAAAGTAAAGTGAATTGAAAGGAATATGTAAAAGCTCATTTTACAAGACCAGTATTAGCCAAATACCAAAGCCAGTCAAACAACAGACAGATGGATATCCTGGATATTTTTTTTAAGAGGAAAACCTCAGCAAAATACTAACAAAGTAAGTGTCACAATACAGTAGTAGCAGGTCATTCAATATGGTCAACCTAGATTTTACAGAGATGCGGGGAGCTTTCAATAGACACAAAGAAGTGTTATAAACTCCATGGAGAGAGTGAAGGACAAAAAACACATAGTTGTCACAACAGAGACAGAGCATTGGACAAAAATCATCATCTTTTCATGATAATATCTCAAAAAATAGATATAAAGAGAATACAGTTCAATGAGAAAAAGTCCATATTGGACAAGGTCAGAGCTAACTTAAGGAGGCTGAAAGCTTTTTCTTTTTCTTTTCTTTTCTCTCCTCTTCTCTTCTTTTCTCTTCTTTTCTTTTTTCTGAGAACAGGAACAAGATAAAGATCTCCACTGATGTAGCTTCAATTCAACATAATACTGGTTGTCCTACCCTAGGCTTTAAGCCAGGAGAAAATAAATAAAAATAAACAAAAATCAAGATATAAAATATGTTTTTGACAATAACAAAAGAACTGTTTAATATACAGCTGAGAGGATGAAATCATAAGCATATCTTTAGTCATTGGTTATTTGTGTTCTGCTCTTGTTACTATTAAAATTTTAAGGTGAGAAACGCTGAGCATTGTGGTATAACACTGAATTAATGCACTCTAGAAGTAGAGGCAGGAAGATACAAAGTCTAAAGTTCAGCCTGGGCCTTGGACCAACAACAATGTTACTAACATTACAATTATTTCCATAATTTATAATATGTGTAGTATGACATTTTGTTTTAGATCATTAAGAATATTATAGCATAACTGTATTTATTATATATATGTATATCTTTTGACCCTAAAACAAAACTTTCTGCCTTAGTCTTTTAAAATAATATAAAATTATAATGTATATGGAAGTGTTATTGTTGCTAATATTTTATCATCATCATCAATCATCTTGATAATTTTGAGACAGAAAGTTGTTATGTAGTCTAAGCTGACCTCATTATAATTTTCATGTCTAGCATCGTGTATAAAAGGTTATGTACCACCATGCTCCAATTTTAAACAATTGTAATGATAAATCATAGATGTATAATGCTTAATAATTAATTGGAATTATAATTATTCTCCTAAAATTACACGAAAGGATCTGCTAAGGATTCTTCTTTCAAAGCATAACATATTTTTTTTGCCCATGTCTGGGTCCTTAATTTTAAGAAATATGAATTTGGGTTTCAATTTTCTTTTGGTGACAAGCAAGCATCCAACTATAGTACCTATCTCACAGGTGCACTCAATATACCTACTAAACTCAATCAGCCCACACATCCCTATTACACCTCTAACCACAGCGCACTCTTGCTGACATCTTTGTCCTCTGAGGATGTATCCTCTTCTTCCTTCTAGCATTCTATTTAGTTGAATTAACACTTTATTCAGTTGATGCAAATGTGTAAGCACTTGTAAAAGTAAAAAGTAGAGAGAGGAATAAAAAAATCAGTTCTTTAGACACTGATAATCAGAACTTTGTCTCTTAACATTAAAAAGTAAATTATATTAAGTATAAAATCATGAGTCACAATTAAAGTCTGTACCAATTGTATGTTGTAAAAATACACATATTATAGAATTCATAAGATACATGTAAATTTTTCCTCCATACTACTCAATAATATATATTGATAAACCTAAAAATCTAAGAAGGCTTTCATTTTGGTTGTAATGCATGAATCAATTCTGGAATATTTTGCTTATTTAAGTTATTAATAAGTCATTTGGTTTTATCGTTATGTCTAAAGCTTTCCTGATCCAAGAATACTGGGTTTTATTTCTGTTGCACGATGATCCCATTCTATGTGCAGGATTTATCACAATGCATCTGAGAACACACCTTCTCAATTCTTATTTCTCATAGACTAAGGACGGGGTGTTTCATGTCCCATTTGTTCTCTTGTTAAACATTTGTTTTGGGTGGTTTCTATTCATGCTTCATATATTGCTCATTCTTTTCCCATATTTCTTTTTGACATGGAAACTGTGGTTATTAATACTGTCAGAGCTATCATTTGGTTTCATTTTTAACCTTCATTAATCACCTCCAGATGAGCAATTTTTAACTATTCTTTTTTTTTTCCACTAGCTTCCATTGCCAAATTATTCCTATTTTAGCCCAAGTGAAGACTCCGAGAACATTTACTACATAAATTCATTTTTCTGTTTCAAATTATTCATTGGACTATAATATCTAACTTCTACTTGTTCTGAATTTGGGATATTATGTGCTCTGAAGCTTCATGTCATCACCATATAGAAAAACAAATACTCAAGGTTATTTTGACCTATTAGAAACATTTTTCTAAAACTGGAGGAAAAGGCATATCCTGACTTATGAAATGATAACACCTCTGTACACACATTAATAATAACAATAAAATTATATATTACTAAAGTAGGGTAGAAGGTCATAAGCAAAAATAAATGAAAATTTCATTCACTTTATCCATAATTATGCATTGAAAACTGGGAAAAATTTTCCATAGTTTTGTGAAATTTTTATTTATCCAAAGTATTTGTATACCTTAGTGGTTTGGTACAAATTTATTGAAATACTGTATCTATAGAAATGTATATACCATAACTCTAAAACTCTGACTTTTTCTCAGCAAGTTAGTACAGGTGTTTAAGAAAGTCCTAAATCAATAAATATACCTCCACTAGTAATACAGCAGCTCCTGTATGCCTCCTTCCTGTTGAGTTACTTTTTCCCCCAAATAACTTGCTAAATTCACAGGAACTGATATTTTCCAGTTCTTAAATTTGATGAATTGTGAGTTGGCTTTGAAGTCTTACACCTAGTGTTATATTCCTGAATGGAATATAGATCTTGCTCATAATGACCAAATTTTACTATGTAGATATTCAATTCCAGAAGAAGCCTAGAGAGTCACAAAAGCCACTGATTCTTAATACTTTTTCCCATTCATTTCAGGATATAGAATCTTGGTACAAACTTAAGATTATTGATTAGGTTCTGAACAAAGCAAACTGAAGAATTCCATATGGCATTCTTTTTAATGAGAGGTTACTAGTAGTGAGGCTATACCAGCTATGGCTATACCAGTCATTTGGGGGAAGATGGTTGAGGGCTTGTTCTCAGTGTGCCTGTAACACAGTCCTTTTTTATTTCCACATTTAGTTATGTGTTTGCTTCATTCAGTTTGATTGAAAATGGATTATATCTGGTTCTCTCTAGTTCAGAAAGATCACAGGAGGTGTGGTCCTCATTTCAGGACAATTCTATTTTTCTTGAGATAATGATAATGTATATTCCTTCACATTGTTATTTATTTTAATTCTACTCATGACTATACATAAACACATGTATTTCAATATCTTTCAGCCTTCTTCATTCTCTTTCCTTCTCTCCACTTGTCTCCACAAACAATCCCAATATTAAAATCAAATTCTCCCTCTTTCTCTCTGTCCTCTCTCTGTTATAGGTATATATATATATATATATATATATGAATGTATAATGTGTGTGTATATATATCTCTAAATGTATATCATTTCAATCTGTGTAGATTCTACAGATAAGACAAAGCATATCATATTTGCCCCTTTGAATCTGGCTTCCTTTGATTAACATAATGATCTCCATTTTAATCCATTTTCCTGAAAATCACATAATTTCCTTCTTTAGAGATGAATGATACTCCATTGTATATTGTTTCCCTGTTTATTAGCATATATTATGGATGCAAATGGGCTTAATTATGCTACTTTCTCTCATGTGTCCAGTGTAACCTGATCAAATCCACTCTCTCTATCATTGTCCTTCATAATTTGCCCATTTTAACAAGTTTTAATGTTCTGTTTGCCTACATGTATGTAAAGTATTTTGACAATATTCATCCTTCTTCACCTACTCTTACCTACATCCTTCTTTCCCCATCCACTGTCACCCACCAACCAACAGAGCCCATCTTATATTCCTCTCATTCAACCATTCATCAGTTGTAGGGCATCTAGGCTGCTTCTGTAGCTTAGCTAAGATGAAAAGCACTATACTAATCATGAGTTGTTCAAGTGTGTTTAATGAATGCTAACTTACATCTTATCAACAAACAAAGATCCAGATCAGAAGTCAACAAATTCATCTCAGAACTTAACAACGCCATGGATAAAATGCCCGGAACAGACATCTCTAGAGTATTTCACCCAACTGCAGAAGATTACACATTCCCCTGTTCATCAATGGAACTTTCTACAAAACAGATCATGTGTTAGGCCATAAAAATCTTTAAAAATCCCAGAGCCTTTTGGACATGTCAAAGTCAGTGATTTAAAAAAAGTGTTTATGGCTATAAATGCCTAGATAAGAAAATCACCAACTACAAACAACCACATGTGCACCTTAAATAGAGAACTCAACCTAATAGTTTATTTGAAGCTATTTGGCATTGGGCTGTTCATATGTGAAAATGGAACTAAGAAACTTGAGGGGATGGGTAGGGTAGGAGAGATAGGGTTGAACTATTGCAGGCTAACATTATTCAAGAGATATTGTAGTCATAAACTGGCATGTTAATTGAAAACTTATTGTATAACTAGCTAAACACAATACAAAATGAACATGCCAATCCCCAAATGAGTAGTCAGAAAGAAATAATTAAATATTAGAGCAGAAATCAATTAAATGGAGATCAAATAAGAATGAATTAATCAACAAAACAGTCCATCTTCTAAAAGATCAGCAAGGCTGACAAATGTTAAGCTGAACTAAGCAAAAGGAAAACAAAGAGAACCCTTTGCCCTCATTGTCTACAGGAGCAGCCAGAGTATTTGATATATCTTGGGTGAGTTTACCTATTGGATTTTTTTTTTCATTTTAGATTTAAAAGTTAGGGAAAACCTTCCATATTTTGAACCATGTACCATATGAATAACATAAGAGTATATTATAACTTTCCTTCAGAGGATAAAAAATAGGAGATTATGTAAAAAATGAAATACTATTAAGTCATTTTTTAATTAAAAGAGACCATTATGATGATTATGGGCAAAGTAGTTTGGCAAGTGCCAGAAGTCTCCCATTTAGGAGCACAGAAAATTATTTGAAAAATTAGAAAGCTGCTTTAAAAAAATGGAAACTGTCATTAAAGCAGAGTCTCAATCTTATCAGCACAAGAGGAATAAGAACCAAAGGGAAATGAAAATCACTCTGCTTGGTCTGTCATTCATTGCTATGGCAACAAGGAAACCCAAATTGATTGCAGCTAACAGCAAAAAATTACTTTTTGCTTGTATTTACAGAAGCTTCACTGGTCAGCTGCAACAGCTCTAGTTTTTCTACATATTATCTCATTCTAGGACTCAAGATGAAAGAATAGCCAAACCTCTCCAATACATTTAAAGTGTTTTCTTAGATCTAGTGTATAAGCCTATTCACAGTCTATTAGCCAAATCAGATTGGTGCTCATGCCCAGACCGACTACAGCTGCCAAGCACACTCTACTGACTGCAAGGGCAATTTGGGAGAATATGATGTGAAGAATAAGACTCTCCTGAAATCCAGATTAGGAAAATGGCAGACCGCTGCATTTTGTGTTTTACATTGATGATATAAATAATCTTTCTAAAGAATTGAAATGTAAAACTATTTACATTCTTGATTTATTCATGAAACATACTTTCGTGTACTGATTGAATTATATCACAAAGACAGGGCAAATTCCAACCCCAGCAAAACAGACTGAGCTGAAAATCAAGCACATGTTGAAGTGTAGGAAAGAGCACCAATTCAGACCCCACATTAAAATTCGATCAAATAAGTCATGCACACTGAAAGAACACATGGGTAAAGAACATTCTTACCACCAGGAAAATGAGAAAGGAGTAGTTGGTTTTGAGTTTTTTGTCTTTTTTTTTAATTTGAGCTTTGGGTTAAAAAATGTAAAATATTAATCAAAGAATGTAGGATGTAGAATCACTGACCTAGCCACAAGCAACTTATATATATATATATATATGTATATATATATGTATATATATATCATATACAGTCTACATATCTATACATCCTTTGCTTTTTTGAAGTTTTAACATATTTTGGTCCTGTTAGAACAAGATATCCATTGGATGGCCATGATAGAAGGTGGATGTTTACAGCCATGTCTTAAAGTTGCTTTCAACAAAACCAAAAACATTTTCAAAAGCTTTTCCACTAATAAGAAATCAGCCATCGTGACAGACAGTAACAAAAACATGAAATATTAGATTTTCAAGGCCTTCACACTTAGCAATATTAAAAAGATGTAATAAGGTATTTAAGAATGACAACGAAATGATAAAACCTTGATAATGAAGCAAGTATTATTAAAATAATACAAACCTCTGAAATCAAAATATTTGTTCCAGTAGTTAAGATAAATTTATAACAATTGATTATAGTGATTGGCTATTATAGGAAACATTTCTACAAATATCTACACATATGTAGTTATACATATATTTATAAATGCTTGATTACACATTCATATTGTATGCACAAGTTGTATTTCTTTAAATCTTTCCTGGGTTCTGTAATAGATTTACATAAAATTTCATAAGAACCTGGCCAAATTTTTCACAAAGTTTCTACAATATTACTATCACAATTCATGTACATTTTTCATTTTAAAACTCAGGTATAAGCATTCCAAACATTCCTCAGTTTTCATTCCTCAGTTTCGATCTTCTGACATTATTAGAATATGCAATATTGGCTCTTCGAATGCATGGGCCCTGATGAATCTCTTCAGGTTACTATTTTATCAATATAAGCAATAGATTTTTAATTATTAATAGTCATTTCATAGAGAGTGATACCACTAATCTCAAAATGACCTACTAATGAAGAAAGACTGATTGTCTTCTGAACCTGTACATGAAGTTCATAAAAAGTAAACAGATACAAAGGAGGAGGCTACAATGCTTGATAAGAAATGTACTCATTATCTTGCCCATGTAATTGTAACCCCTCTGTAGAGTATTTTCACAATAAAAAAATGACAAAAAAGTAAACAGATAGATGACTAGCTTCCATATTTGAAGAATGGAGTATAGATTGAGTGAAAGAAAAAACAAATCCAATAAATTTTTATTAAATAGTATTCTTAAAACACAATAAGATAAACTATATTAAAAATAAAAGTTTAAAGATATGTAAATGACAGAGACATATTTATATGTTTAGAACAATGGAAAAAATAGATATGATAAATTATTTGAAGAGACAATGGAGAATTTATTTACAAAGAGAAAGAACACTAGATTCCATAAAAATCTTGAAGTTTAGGGAAAGCAATTTTTATTTAAGATACTATTGGATACATGATGGTATACAGAATTCAAAAATAAAGGAATTTGGGGATTTGGGGCTGGGAAGGTGGCTCAATGGTAGAGCATTTGCCTTGCATACCTGAGGCCCTGGGTTCAATTCCTCAGCACCACATAAGCAAAAAAAAAAGCCGGAAGTGATGCTGGGCTCCAGTGATAGAGCGCTAGCCTTGAGCTGAAGAGCTGAGGGACAGTGCACAGGCCCAGAGTTCAAGCCCCATGACTGGACCCCCCCTCCAAAAAAAAGGGAATTTGCTTAATTGAAGAATAAGGCAATTCTAGTTATAGTAGACTATTGTGATTTTTCCTTCTGTCACCTCCTCCTCTTTCTCCTCTAATTCCTCCTCCTCCTCTTTCCCCTTCTTTTCTTTCATTGCGATAATGTCTTTCCCTTGCACTCTACCACTTGAAACAAGTCAGCAGTACTTTTGTTTAATTTTGTCTATTAGATAATATCACTAACTTTGAAATGGTCAGTCTCCAGTCATAATCATCCTGATTTTCCCTTCTGAGTAGTTGTCATTACAGACATGTATGACTATGTATGGCTATTTAAAAATGTATAAATAGATAGTTAAATTTGAGACTCCTTTCTGAAAGGAATGCAAATTGCTCAAGAAATAAGAGCAAAAATTGAAAATGCTTTTGCATCAAATTAAACAACTTCTGGATGTCAAAAGAACTAAGTATTAGAATCTAATGAAAATCTATAAAATGGAAGAAAATGTTTTCTAGTTATTTTTAAAAAATCTCAAAAAAATTGAAAACTGAAGAAAAGAATCCAGTTTGTAGCTGGACAAAATAAATGACCAGACAATTCTCAATGAAGCACATGTGGCCAATAAACTGAAAAAAAATACTCAACATCCCTTGTCATAAAGAAATTGAAATGATAAAGATATTCCATCTCACTACAATCAGAATGGCAATCATTAAGAAAACAGGTAGCACTAATGTGAGGTGAATAAAATATAAATCAGTGCAGCCACTGTGAAAGCCAGTATGGAGAGTCTTCAAAAGACTGAAACTGCCACATATCTTGCTATAAAACTCCTAGGTATGTATCCAAAAGAATATAAGTAAGCATTCAATAGAGACACAACTGCACACTCATGTTTATATTAGTAATATTCAGAATAGCCCAACAAAAGAATCAGAGTATGTGTCTATCAGGCAACAAATAAATAAGATAGATGATAGGTGGATAGATAAAAAAGTAATATACTGGTTAAATAATGATCTTGATTGAATCTGTCTACAACATATGCATATATCACTTAATATACATATTTTTATTTGTCAACTAAAATTAACAAATGTATAATGAGGAAATTGTATACAAATCCAGACTCAAGCTGAGCCATATGTACTGAATAAGTAGCCACACTGCATCAAGAGCATTTAAGAAATGAGAAAAAAGGGAATATTTGGAGACAACACATGTTTTCAGGAAGGAGACAAGGGATAACAATGAATAAAAGAATGAGTGAGAGTGAGAGCAAGAGCAAGAGAGAGAGAGAGAGAAATTAGAACAGAGAGCGAGCACCAGAGAGAGAGAGAGTAATTAGAACAGAGAGCGAGTACCAGAGAGAGATGGAAGGGAAGGATTTTCCACTTGTTAAAATTCTCTGCTTTTATCTCTGTTTTTAAGTATCCCAGTTGTTCAGGAAATATAAGAAATACATATTCAGAAAGGAAAATACCAACCAAAAGAGAAATATAAACAACCTGTGGAAAATTCTTTCCCTTGTCCTTAGTCAACTAGACTATAATTACAACATCTGAGTAAAGCATTTTCTCCTCAGTGGATATTTTTAAAAGAAACAAAAATTATAGGATTCATACAGAGATAATATTTTAATGTGCTAGAGATTTCCGTAAAACAAATAACAGCTGACAATGGGATGAAAACTGAGAAGATCTTACAACATTCCTGAAACAAGGATTGGAATATTTTGCCACTCTGGGCAAAGTGCAAGCCTACTGAGAAAAGCACACGAAAGAAAAGGGATGGGCAAACAGAAAGCATAGTTATATAACTTAGAAAATGACAGATATTAATGAAAAAATTCAGAAATGAAGCCCAAACCAGGAAAGAGAAAGATAGCAATCTAACACCCTAGGATACTAAGGAAAAGGATAATGGTAAAGTAAATGAAAGACAAAGTTTCACCTTGGTTTTAGAAGGCATAAAGAAAATCAAAACAATAGAACAATAAAATCTCCTGAATTTACAAAAAAATATAGAAATATATACTGAATGTTTACAGTATATCAGAGGAAAATTTACTAACTGCACTCAGCAATGAAGAATCTTACATTTAGCCATCTAATTTTTGTTTAGACCATAACAACCATATATTGATAAGCAAGTAGAGGGATAAGAAGATAATCTGGTGTGATCTCCAGCTAAATTTTGTCAGGTGTAGCTGGCAATGCAGTCTGGTTTCAGGAAATATTCCCTCCGGAAACATGTGCTAATAAAGGATACATGAAGTATCTGCTTATTATACTTATACATTTATTTTATAACATATTATACTTATATAAGCATAAAATATATGCATTCTAAGAGAGCTCCATTATTTCTAGTAATACATAGTGTTATATTGCTTATGGCTTATTATTGCTTATTGCTAATTAGTACTAAGGGAAAGACCCACACATGTATCTGTTCCCTAAAGGTGCGGTAAGGAAGTAAAATATAAACTCTGATTACAGAAATTGGGCTGGGACTGTAGCTCAGTGTACTTAACATGCCTACGACTATTGATTCTACTTACTACACCAAATCAGATAGATGTTAGAAAAGCAGATAGAGAAGGACAGACAGACAGTCAGATAGATGGGTGATAGATTTTTTTCACAATTTTGGGGGCTATAAAAGTAAAGATTTTTAACTTATTACTTCTTGCTCTGGGCTGTATTAAAAGGGTCTGTTGTGGCCTTCCTTTTCCTTGAATTCTAGATGACTATTATCTTTCTGTTCTGAATTATTTTCAATGATTATCTCCTTGTCCAAACTTTCTTATTTTTAAAGAAATTAGTCATATTATATTAGGCTCCTTTTTTATTTGATGTATATTTTTATTGTAAAGATAGTATACAGAGGGTTTACAGTTACATGAATAAGGTAATGAGTACATTTCCTGTAGCTAGGCTCTATCTTACTGATACCATTTTGAGCCAATTAACTGTGAAGATTCCTCTACCAAAGAAATTCCGTGAGATTAAAATCTAAATACATGCAATACATGCAGTTTAGCCACATCACAAATAAGAATAACAACAATTACAACAACAGCAATAATAAATACCTCTTGAAGAAGGTGATATTAAGACAAAATCATTCTTATCAAACACAGAGGGAAATCGGAAATACGAAGCTAGCCAGCCTACCTTGATCTTTCTCTGTACTTTCTCTAATATATTCAAAGTCCTGTAAGAAATTTCATCTCCAGAATTATGCTCCTTGTTATTTCCTTATTTTGTCTGTGTGCACAGATTTTTGATACTAAAATTTGTCTTGGACATCCTTAAGAATCCAACACTTCAGACATGAACATATGTCCCTCAAGGATGCCTGCAGACGCTGTTTCTCCAAGACCATGCCAAGTCTCTAAAATTCTATCTGAATAGACTATGGAGGTTCCAAGTATTCCTTTACTTCAAACCCCTTAAAATAACAGTATTTTACTATTGTCATGCTCTACTTTTGCCAAATAAGTATCAGGCATCATAATTCTTTGGAACAATTTCCTTTCATTGTTGTAAAAGCTGAAATAGCAAATTCAAGTTGGACAATACTTTTAGATTTAAGATGTCTAAGACTGTGTTCAGGCAAGCTTCATTTCTTAAGGTGGGTGGTAAATTTTAAAATTCTCATTAATCTTTCTGAAGCCAAGTTCTTTCTAAATAAGAAGTAAAGCATATAAAGGATTTCTTAAAAGAAAAAAAGCAGGCACATTTATTTAGAAAGAAAAAAGCAGGCACATTTCATTTTAAATTTTAATAAAGCCAGAACATTTTATTTCTGAAGTTCATAGCTAAAATACAGTGCTTGGGATTAAATTCATCAGTAGCAAATGTGAGCAACAGTAAAGTACATATGACTATAATACCTGTCAGGAGGTGGAGATGTGAGGATCTCAGCTCAAAGCCAACCTATACAGAAATGTCTATGAGACTCATTCCAATGAACCAGCAAAAAGGCACAAGTGGTTTTCCTTATTTGCAATAACAAGTGTATGTCTGAGACAACCAGAAAAGGTCAGATAAGATGATGTTAAGCGAAATGAATGCCAAGATAAGGACACAATTGTTTTATTTTCTTGCTTGCTATTGCTTCTAAAGTATTTATAAGGTAACATGTGATTTTTTTGTTACTTTGTATGTCCCTCCTTCATGGTATAACCCCTGTTTTCACTGCATTTGATGTTGGTATAATTTGGGGAGGGGAAGGGGAAAAACAAATTGTTTATATAGGGATACAGGTGGACCCATTGCAACAATGAGATGTACAAGATGCTATGTGGAAAAACGAACTTTACAGTTTAGGTGGGGGGAACGGGAGAGTGTAGTTGTGGAAGTGGGAGGGAAGGGATGGTAGGGGAAAAACAAAGGAGGCGACAACAATGCTTGATAAGAAATGTACTCATTACCTTGCTCATGTAACTGTAACTCCTCCTCTGTACAGTATACTCCCAATAAAAAAAAAAACTAATTAAAAAAAAAGCCAGAAGTGGACCGGTGGCTCAAGTGAAAAATTATCACTCTTGACTAAAGAAGCAAAAGTACAGTGCCTAGGTCCTAATTCAATCCCCAGTACCTGCAGACACACACACACACACACACACACACACACACACACACACACACACATCTCTAAACAATGTGACATAGAATATGAGTCAAAGTTTACATGATTTGTGAGTCTATGGGTTGAGGGTATCTTGGATTTATTTGCAGGCTTTGCACATATTCTGCAGAGAAAGCCAATGGAACCTTTGTTCAAGGTATGTTTTTGCTCTCATCCTATAGTATTTTATGCAGAAAAAAAATCTGTACTTGAATCCAGTGCCCTGCATCTTGTATATACATTTTTTTTTCTAATTTGGGGAGGGGAAGGGAAATAATAAAATGCTGAAGCAAGGAAAGAGCTTGACCCATTGTAACAATGAGATGTACAAGACACTATGTTAAAAATGATCTTTACAACTTTGGAAGTGGGAGGGAGGAGTTGTGGAATTGGGGAGGGAAGAGATGGTAGGGAGAAAACAAAGGAGGGGATAACAATGCTGGATAGGAAATGTACTCACTACCTTACTCATGTAACTATAACCCCTCAGTACAGTATTTTTACAATAAAAACATATAAAAATAATATCTTGGTAGCTATTCTAAAATTGTCCAAGCTTACTGCACTGTTTGTGGGTGTGTAAACTTGTTCAACCACTTTGGAAAGCAGTATGGAGTTTCCTCAAAAGACTCCAAATAGAGATCCCTATGAGCCAGCAATCCCACTTTTGGGCATTTACACAAATGATCACAAACAAGACCACACTAAAGCTACCAGCACAACTATGTTTATTGCAACATTATTTACCATAGGTGAGATATGGAACCAACCCAGATGCTCCTCAGTAGATGAATGGATCAAGAAAATGTGGTATATATACACAATGGAATTCTATGCCTCCATCAGAAAGAATGGCATTGCCCCATTTGTGAGGAAATGGAAGACTTGGAAAAAATTATATTAAGTGAAGTAAGCCAGGCCCAAAGAAACATAGGTCCTATGGTTTCCCTTATTTGCAATAACTAATATATGTCTTAGTCAAGCAGAAAAGGTCAGATAAGTTGAAGTTAGGCAAAATGGACGTCAATATAAGGACTCAAGTGGTTTTTCTTTCTTGCTATCATTTCTAATGTATTTATAAAATGATTTTTTTTTTGGTTGTGGGGCCTGAACTCTGGGCCTGGGCATTGTCTCTGAGCTCTTCAGCTCAAGGCTAGCGCTCTACTAATTGAGCCACAGTGCCACTTCCAGCTTTTTCTGTTTATGTAGTACTGAGGAAATGAATGCAGGGCCTCCTGCATGCAAGACAAGCACTCTACCACTGAGCCACCTTCCCAGCCCATGGGTAATATTTTTATAGTTGTTGTTGTTATTGCTTTGTGTGTCCCTTCCCCATGGTATAACCCCTGTTTTTGCAGTAGTTGATGTTGGTATAATTTGCGGAGGGGAAAGGGAAAAACAAATTGTTTAAATAGGGATACAGGTGGACCCATTACAACAATGAAATATACAAGATACTTTGTTGAAAAATGAACTTCACAACTGGGGGGAGGGGGAGATGGGAGGGCAGGGATGGGAAGGGGAAACAAAGGAGGAGGCAACAATGCTTGATAAGAAATGTCCTTACTACCTTGCTCATGTAATTGTAACCCCTCTGTATTCACAATAATAAAACATTAATAAAAAATAAATAAAACTGTCCAAGCCACAAATATTTTTTAAAAATATCTCTATGGAAACCTAACCATCTTTTTAATCCTTTCACAAGTCCTCTAAACTGAATGATGTATTTTATATGTTACTCTGACACCCCTACATATATTTTATTGTCCTAAGGAACCTGTCTTTAGCAGATAGTCTATTGATTGATATTTTGTGTGTCAACTTCCCAAAATATGTTCTGCTCTCATATCCAACTAAAAATTTCTCATCTTCATCTTCCGTTTTGAAAAGTGAACACCTGTCATTTAGATAAGAATCAATACATGATTGCATTCACCAGATATTCAAACTGTCATCTCAGTTGTCAGGAATAATAGAGTTCATTCTATATACTCATTTATTCTGGATCAAACTCTTTGATACATTCTCATGGCTTGATAACAAAACCAAACATCAATGTACATGACTTTATTTCATCTCATGTTCACTCTGGAATGTTTAGAAAATTGTCTCTTAAATGTACAGCCACAGAGTAGCTATATTTAGTTCATTAATAAATTATTTTATTTACTAATCTAGTTATTTCAGTAATGGGGCTTGAACTCAGGGACTCAGTGTTATTGTTCCTTAGAGTTTATGCTCACCACAAGTGCTTTACCATTGCAGCCACATCTTTACTTCCTGCTTTTTGTTGTTGTTACTGTTGTGTAATTGAAGATAAGAGTCTTACAGACTTACTTGCCTGTGTGGGAATCGAGTCATGATCTGAGATCTCAGCCTCCTGAGTAGCTAGGACTATAGGTATGAGCCACCAGTGCCCAGTTTTATACTTAGTTTATTTTAAATTAGATTTACTCAGAAAGGCATCTAGGCAAAAATGTTATTTTTAATATTTTAAGATCCTAACTACCTCCAGAGTCCTCTCCTCATTGTTGATGGACTCTTTTGTCCAGGGATGACAATTATATGGGTCCTTATAAGAAATTTATGACAACATGTGAAAAGAAACAAATTTGTAATTTTATACTGGAAAGGCAGAGTCTAATTTGTAGGACTAAACATGGTGAATACTCTCCAACTGTGAACTTGTGAAAACTATACACAAGGATGATCAAGAATGGCCTCAGCTAGGATTCTAACCAGTGAATTCGAGGCGAGTAACCAGGGCAAATACAAGGCTTCCTGGTTCAAATTTGATAATGAGACTCTAAGGGGTGCAATGGACAATCAGCTTCATCTAAAAGACTAGCTGGGAGTGGGATTCTGGAGACGAAAGTTGTTGGTCATGAGCTTTTCCAACCTAATAGGGATTGAGATTTGTTTACACATGATCTCTTCAGAAGAGGTCACTAACACCATGACTGTCCATTCATTGAATTGTGTCACACTAAATAATGCCATTTCATCAAAAGTGATTTAGAACTACCAAGATCATCTTGGAAGACATTTAAGAAGATTCCTTTCTTTATTACTTCTGAAGAACTTTGATGGATGAATCTGGGAAGATGAAGGACAAAATTCACTCACTTTTGAGGCTGGGAAGGTGGCTCAGAGTGGTAGAGTACTTGCCTCAAATGCATAAGGCTCTGAACCACATGAACAGTAAAAAAAAAGGCCAGAAGTGGCGCTTTGGCTCTAGGGGTAGTGTTCAAGCCTTGAGCTGAAGAGCTCAGTGACAATAATCAGGCCTAGAATTCAAGCCCCACGACTGACAAAGAAAAAAATCACTTTTTTTTGTTATTGTTCTTGTATGCCCGAAAATGTTTTCTTCTCATAATAATTTTGTTGAATAAGAGATTCTAAACTTGTCTGTTTCTGTTTTAGTTTTGCTCTATTTTGTTATGTCTTTCTTCCATACTTTAAATATTCTCCTCCATTTAATTGTTGCTTGCAAAAATTTAGAAGATTTTGATAAAGTCTTTATCTTTGTCCCTCTGAAGTAAGGCTCCACTGTGTGTGATTTTCTTTCTTTTTTAAATTTAATTTAATTTCATTGTAAAGGTGATGCACAGAGGCTTTATAGTTCCATAAGTAAGGTAGTGAGTTCATTTCTTGTCAAACATTGTTATCCCTCCCTCATTTTTAATTCCACTTCCTCTCTGACTCTCCTCAACTAAGAGACATTGTGTTAGAACCAGTCTTTCTTTTTCTCTTAAAAATATATTTTATTATTACTATACAGCTAATACACAGATATATTGTACAGGTAATGTTATAATTACATAAATCAGATGATAAATGTATTTCCTTTTGTACTCTGCCACCCTTTCCTTTGGTCTCTCCCAGTTTTTCTTTCCCATCTCCACTCACAGTTTTTAGTTTAATTTAAATTTTATTGTCCAGGTGCTGTACCCAGGGGTTACAGTCATATAAGTAAGGTAGTGAGTACATTTCTTGCTAACTTTTTACCCCCGCTTTCATTTTTCTCCCGCTTTCCCTTCCCCCAAGCCCTCCCCCAAAATTGTACAGAACATTTCCAACATATGGTTTTGTGAGTATCACTGTTGCATTGGTTCCCAACTTTGTCCTTTGACTCACCATTTTTTATTACCCTTCCCTTCCCTAATTGAGATAAACATTTATACAATACCCAGGGTGCCAAAATCAAACACAGTGACAACAGGAGATATACCATAAGGGAAAGAAAATGTAAAAGAAACAAACAAAAAAAAACACATAGTACATTAAAATACAACAACAACAAAGAAAGACCTCTTGTGTCCATACCTTGGGATTCATTTTTCTTAGTATCATCTTATATGATCATATGTACATAGCTATTGAGCTATTCTGCTCATCTTCTAAGATTATCCTAGATGTATACTATTTATTACACATAAGGAAACCATGGGACCTATGTTTCTTTGGGTCTGGCTTGCTTCATTTAATATGATTTTTTTACAAGTCCTTTCAAATGGGACAGTGTCATTCTTTCTGATAGAAGTATAGAATTCATATATATCTTTTTTTGGTGGTCATGGGGCTTGAACTCTGGGCCTGAGCACTGTCCCTTAGCTCTTCAGCTCAAGGCTAGAGCTCTACCACTTGAACTACATGCCACTTCTGGTTTTTCTGGTGGTTTATTGGAGATAAAAGTGTCAAGGACTTTCCTGCCCAGGCTGGCTTTAAACCAAAGTCCTCAGATCTCAGCCTCCTGAGTAGCTAGGATTACAGGCATGAGCCACTGGCACCCAGCATATATCACATTTTCGTGATCCATTCATCTACTGAAGGGCAGTTCATTTTCTACATACTGTCTAATGAATACCACTGTTGCATTTGTTCTCCCATTGTCCCACTTTTTCTGTGCCCCCCCTTATCCTTCTAATGACAAATAAACTACCAAGAAAGACTAAAGGAAAAAACAAAAACAGCAGCAGCAACAACAAAAATCTCATTTCCATCTCTTGGAGTTCATTTCTTTAAATGCTATTTTATACGCTCATACGCACATAGCAATTGTTCCTTTTTGATCTGCTGCTATGAATATCTGCCTATGGTCTCACTGTGTGGTGGATGACTTCTTTATTTATGCTGTTGGTGTTCTGCCATTAAAATATAATTTTTAAAAAAACATTTTGCTTTGTTTTCTGTAAGGAATATCATATAAATTTTGTTTAATTTTCAATTATTATCATTTGACACAACTTTTCTGGCCTTTGTATTCTTGCTTCTCTGGTACTCATTATACATACATTATACCTTCAATAATTATCACATAGATGCTGTATATTTTATTTCTTTTAATTCATTCCTTTGTCTCTCTCAATTTCAGGTTGGTAACTGTCTATTGAAAAGGCTTTAAGCTCACTGATTTTTCATATGTCTTTTTCCCACTACACTGATGAGTTCATCAAAGCCTTTTGTTTTCTGTTTTATACTATCGTCAGTGATATTTTAAAAATTCTTTCTAATGTTACCGTCTCTCTCATTACCTGTATGTTTAATTCATGATGTCCAATTTGTTCACTACAGCTCTCCATGTAGTAATTATGATTATATAATTCTTCGAAATTGTCAGCCTGATAATTGTTATATTGGATTAAAAATTCATACATATTTTCTGAATCTGGATCTTAGTGTCTCTTAAATTTTTGTTTAAAGACAAATACATCAAGTACATAGAATACAAGTAAAAAATGCCTTTAGCATGAGGATTTATATTTATCTGGCTAGGCATTAAGATCTATTTCATCTTTGCTGTACTTGTAGGTATTAAAAGTTCTTTACTTTTTATATTCTTGTTTTATTTATTTCCCCCTGCTGGATTTGGGTGGGTGGGGGGAAACACCTTGCTGTTATATAGCCTTTGTTATATCACCATCAGTCACTTATACCCAAACCCTGTGGTAGGTTTGAAAGGTATCTGTAAAGATATTTGCTTTGTATTTTATACCTAAGTTTCTCTTGCTTTCCGTTTCCCTCTGCTTTCTCTGTCCTGGAACCATCACCCCAGTCTCTCTTTTTCTCTTTCTCTCTCTTCCTCTCTGTCTTCCTTTCTTCCTCTCCAAAATTTTTGGGCTCTGACTTTCCTAATACATGACAGAAAGGCAAGAAGAGGCTGGGGTTTCAAACCATCCTTCCCCTGTTTCAAATCACACAATAGTGACACCGTTTTTCTTAACCAGAAGACCATTGTTGCCAAGGACAAGATATTTTGGGAGCATCTCTTTTCCTCAGATATCAGAAATTATTAAACTCTGAGCATTGTGATGGGAACTTGTCTAAACTCTTACAGGTACATTTCATAGAAATATATCCTTTTTACTCCCACTAAAGAAGGTTCTCACCAAGTGGTAACTGAACCTACTTCTTACCCAGTGTCTAGCAACTTAAAGATGTTATTGTGCGTGAGAGGAAACTGAGTTGATTTGAACATGGGATACCCCAACCTATCTTTGTGTTAACAAGCCATCCCAAATGTATTATCATGCACTGGAGTTAATAACATATGAAATTTATAAGGATTAACTGCAAAGGCATTGAAAATCTGAAAATGAATATGATTTTTGGATTTAAAGGCAATTTCTAGCATATTAAACCTGTGCATGTTCTTAAACATCATAAACAAATGAAGCATTCTACATACTCACAATACATGTATGAGTGACATGGAGGCAATATTGAAGTAGACTCAAGCTCACGGGAATGAGAAAATATCATCATATTATCCAAATTATACACTGAAACCTGTGGTAGCTATCTACCCACATATGCTAATAACAATATCAAAGGAACTTCATTAGAAAAGTCTTTTTATTAACTGATAAATTAAAAATTTCCCTTAAAGTTGATGATGTTTTAAGACGTGGATCTATATTACTAAAAGTAGAAAAGTTATTAGCAAGCAGACCTACCTGATGTGACATTTTACAAATTTCTCTGCCAAAGTTTTCTATGCCTTGTTATAATTGACATCTTGCTGTGATTCCCATTACCCAGTGCAGAAGAAAGTCATTTGTGGATAAACACAATAAAACATCCTTATTGAATTTTGTTCCCCTTTTATGAACTCAGACTTCATCTTTATTGATTGGTGCATTATAAAATTAAAATAAAACTGGGCAGCAGTAGGTCGTGCTTTTATAATGCTAGGTACTCAAAGGCAGATATCTGGAGGAGGGAAGTTCAAAGCCAGTATAGGAATAAGACTGCATGAGACTCCATGTCTGATGAACTAGCAAAATGCTTGTGATGGTTCTAGCTATGAGCATCAGCCATGAACAAGAAAGCTGAGTCAGTAATTAATCCCTGAGTTCAAACACATCCATCATCATCACCACCACCACAAGAAGTGATACCAGACAGAATACACCATGTGTTCTTACTTTACCCTTGAAATGTGATCTCTGACTACAGGTGATACTACCATGATATCAAAACTTACTGAGTTAACCAGATATGCTTTATTTGAAAAGGTGAAATATTTCCTCTACATCTGTATGAACTTACACTTATTGTATGTCCAAAATGGGAATGATCACGACTTTTACCAACTTGAAAATGGTCTCTATTTAAAACCACTGGAGGATTCCATTACCCAAATTTCATAGAAAAAGAACATGGAACATGCAGAAAATATGTTCAGAATTAATCATAGCATCTCTACTTCATTTACATTCTGATGACCATAATATTCCACAAAGTCTAACAGTTAACCAACACAAAAGCCAGGAAGTAGAGGTGTGATTCAAGTGATAGAGCTATAGCTTTGAGTGAAAAATCAAAGGTGATAGAATCTATATATGATCTTGGACAAGAGTCCAAGCCTTAGTGACGAATATGACATTGACAAATGGATTTGCTATAGACATATACTGGCTAATAGTTTGGAAAGTTTTGTTGTTGTTGTTGTTAACTTTCAGGACTGAAGGTTTTCCTCAAATAACTATGGTTCTGACTGCAGTAATATTGATAGCTGATTTTGTGATCTTGGATGGGGAATTCAATGTATCTCTCTAACGACATATTCGATTTACCAAGACTCTTAGGAGAGGATATATGAAACATCATTTAATAAGAAACATCATTTGTGTCCAAGCATTGGTGGATTCATGCCTGTTATCTTAAGTATTCAAGGAGGCAGAGATCTTAGGATTGTGATTTGAAGCTAGGGCAGAAAAGTTTGTGAGATTTTTATACCCAAATAGCTACTTTAAAAATCCAGAAGTGGTTATATAGCTCAAGTGTTAGAGTGCCAGCCTTAAGTGAAAAGGCCAAGAGAGATTGTGAGACAATGAGTTCAAGCCCTAATATCAGAAGAACAACAAATAAATGAACATCTTCTAGTATTTTAAACCATGGTAAATGTTCTCACATTCTAAAACAGTCCCTAAATTCTGACACTTAAAACAACATCTTCAACACTTAAAGAAAAGTTAAAAAAAAGGAAAAGAAAACTTTAAAATTATATAATAAATTTATGTAAAACTTGTAAATTTTCTTGACCAACTGTGTTCTAGTCTCTGCCCAGGCCACACAACACTGCTTAGATCTCCTGGCTTGTACTTGCACTATACCACTATATATATCACTATATATATATATATATATACATATATATATATATACACATATATATGTATTATATATATGTACTATGTATATATATATGGGGTTCTTTCAATATATTTAGTATATCATGAACAGGCACCAACTTCCATTCTGTACAGTCTTCAAGCAGGTTCTAAATGACTTAATACTAAAGAATTTGTCTTCTGGAAAACAGACCAGAAGAGAAATGCCTTAGAATTATGTTTAAAAAGACCCTATTAAATACTTTTGTGCACTAAAGCAGTCGTTAATCTTCAGAGTATTGATCCTTGGCTAAATGTGTCCTGGCTGCAAAGATATAAGACATGGACCTTCATTCTATCAGGAAATGTAAAGCTAAGAGCCAGTCTTAATAATCCTTAGAAGACAGATGGCTTTGGATGGTGTATCAGTCACAGATTAGTCAGGGGAAAGAAACCACACAGTAATTTAAACAAGAGGGAAGTTCAATAGAAAGAACTATGAACTATAGGAAAGTATTGGAGTACTACAGGGTTGGCTAATAAAATAAGAATAACTGTAAAGAATATAGACACAGAAATGTGGGAGAAAGAGCAAAGAATTTTGGGCTCACGGAATGACAAAGGAGTTGTTATGGCTGGGCTTGTGGAAACATACTGTCTGGCTGGACATTGCTGTGGGTTTGCAGGTGACTGGAGATGGCTAGAAGTGTCCTGCTAGGTAGGGAAGCTGGTGCACTACAAGAGCTTGTCCATGAGCACCCAGAATGAACCCAGAATGTGAATGTAAAACACTTTGTGCTACATCTTGCACCCTCTGTAGGCTTTCACATAGGAATTCTAAAGCAAAACAACTAGGTGAATGTGGAGCTCCTTTGTGGCATGCAGTGTTGGTTTTATATCATATGTGTGCTTATGACTGACATTAACCTGGATATTTAGAGTCCCTGGTCTTCAAATCCCTTTTGTGGTAGATAGTCCCTCCTTTGTATGAGAGTCCATGCCAATGACATCATCACTGTTTAAGGATTTGAGTAAAACTTAAATCTTTACACACATTTTTTTCTTGCATGGCAAATAACTTCTCAGAACCAATGATTATTTTAAAATGTGTTTCATAAGTATTTTCACTCAATTAATAAGTTATAATTTACAAAAATAAAGTAAGTGAGGCAACCAAAGGTCTGAAACCACTTGCATTCACATCTATGAAAGCAACAGTAATAAATCCATGTATCTGGGTGGATAAGATTCAGGAAGGAAACAGAAATAGAAGAAGCATCTTTATAGATATCATACAGGTCTTACTTCATGTGTATGTTTTTAGACCTTTTTATCTAAGATTGTATTCACTGATTATAATTTCTCTCCATCCCTCTCTTTCTCCCTCTCTCCCTTTTTTCCTTCACACCCTCTCTCATTCTCTCCAATCCCTTCTCTCCCTGCCTCCTTTCTATTTTTGTTTTTTTTTTTGTTGAAATAGGTATTATGTAAGGCTTACTTCATGTGTGTTTTCAGATATTTTTCTCAGTCTTTTATTCCCATTGATTACCATTTCTCTTTCTCCACCCCTTACTTCCTCCCTCTTTCCCTTCCTCCCTCTTTGCGCGCTCTCTCTCTCTCTCTCTTTCTCTTCACCTATCCCTCTCCCTGCCTCCATTCTTTTCTTCTTGAAGACATCTAAAATAATAGACCCTGTCTTGGAAACTTGTAAATTAATGACAAGTTTCATTTCGCATCTTATTCCTCGTCCTCATCCTTCTCCTTCCTCCTCCTCCTCCCCCTCCTCCTCCTCCCCTTCCTCCTCCTCCCCTTCCTCCTCCTTCTTCCCCTTCTTTGTCCTCTTCTTCCCACCTCCCCCCTTTAAAAATAACTGATTAGAATTCATGGTCTTTTGCTTGCTAGGCAGTGCTCCACTACTGAGCTATATCCATAAGTAATTTCTGATGTTTAAGTATTCTTCACTTAGGGGTTCAAACCTTTTGCACAGGTCATAATGGACCTTAATTCTTCTACCTGAACCTCTCATTGGGAAGACTACAAGCATGTATTACCATGCACAACAGTTTTTTTTTGTTTTGTTCCTTGAGTTAAGGTCTTTCTAACTTTGTACCTAAACATTCCTGTAATTTCAGAGGCAAGGACTGCATTTTTGAAGGCCAAGTTGGGTGAAAAAAATAAAAACAAGTTAGCAAGCTCTCCTCTCAACTTAATTCACACTTAACTAGTATAGTGGTATGCAAATGCAATCCCAGCTATGCAGGAGATCTATTGCCTATATAGAAAAATTGTGATCCTGGTCTAGGTAAAAAACAGAGGACCCTGTTGGAAAAATAAATAAGTAATAATAAATGAAGGGTCTGTGATATACACCAAGGGTAAAGAACCTTTGTAAATGTAAAAGAACTTGTGTTCAAACCCCTGGCATGGAATTTAATCAGGACTATTTGAGAAGTCTTAAAAACCTGTAAGATAACCATTCCTCTATGAATAAATTACAAAAGACAATAAAACTGTGTGAGTTGTATTCTAAAAAGAACATAAAACTGATGAAGATACCTTAGTCAATTTCCAGAAGGCCATTTCATTTGTACCACGAAATGCTTATATTAGGAAGTAATAAATTCTAAAATCAATGATCTATTAAAATTGGGCTTAAGATAAAACCTGAGTAAGTATAAATGAAGAAATAAAACCTTTAATGAATCTCTTTAACATTGACAATTGTTGTTCTTTGATGTTCTGGTCATAGGGCTTGAACTCCGGACCTGGGTACTACCTCTGAGTAATTCCACTTAAGTCTGGAACTCTATCTCTTAGTCCACTGCTCCATTTCCATGTCTTTGGTAGTTAATTGAAAGTAAGAGTCTCATAGTCTTTCCTGCCCAATTTGGCTTAGAATTGTGATACTCAGACTGCAGCTACTTGGGCAGTTTGGATTACAGGTCTAGGAGCCAGTGTTGACTTTGTTGAGTTCTTATACTTTCCATCGATGTCATTCTCAGGTATGATAATAGTAAGATACCCTGTGATGACCTGGATTCATAAAAAATTCTTCCTTCCCTCCATGGTAGAATAGAAGTCAAATTTCCTATGGTATTCAAAATCACCCTCCCCAGTAGCACAGCCCTTTCTTTTTCTGTTAATACAGATGTGGGAGGAATCCAAAATGGCCTGCAGCATGGGTAACTTTTAGTTCAATGATATTACTGTGAAATAATTTTCCTCTTCAGAAAGACCTCTACACTATCAAAACATCAGCTCACTAGCAAAAACTTGCTAGTAGGTTCTAGGGTTAATGAGCAATAGCTCTTCCATTTGTACTTTTTACCTTCACACTGGTGACTCTTAGCTATGGAAGAAAAATGCTGTGGATTAAAGGCTGATTCCAAAAAGCTATATAGGACCATGCCTCATTCCTGTATGGCATTGCCAACTAGTAGCAACTATAATTGGGCCTTCAAACAGCTGATCCTCTGTTCCCTTATTCATTGAATTGGGATAGTATGTCACATGGACAGAATTCATGGCATCACATGATAGGGAATTCCTTGAGCGTGCAACTGTCGCTATACTTCATTTTCTGTGAAGTGAGTTTATGAGTCAAAAGCAATGTTATATGGGTTCTCCATCATGTGGACATTTTTATGCTACTTTGAGCAAAAGCTTTTTGCACAAGAAAGTAAATCTGTATTTAAAGTATGTACATATTCAAATGAAATTGCATCAACCCTTCCAAAATGGAGATGGTCCTCCTCAAGGAATGGTGGACTACTGGGAGCTTAGTGTTAGTGTCTGCTATTGCAGACCAGATATTTAGCAGGAGTTATTGGCAGGTCAACATTGGCAAGGAGAATGTATGATGCTGAACTTATACATAATCACTGTCTTGCATCTGACTACTTTGCCCATGAACCCATTGAGAAACAACAGATTGATAGACTGAGTAGATGATTGGATTCTCTAAACAGGTATAGATATCTGTTCTTGGAGAAAAGGTATGATTCTTATCATCTAACTTCCTCCTTTGCTGAGGTCACTTTCAGGTGAGCATTCCTGTGGGAATTCACAGATGTCTTCATTTTTATGAGAAGTATATACACTTACTCATGGCTCTTGTTCACCTAGAGAAGTCCATGCAGATGCCTCATTAATAACTTACCTTTTTAAAAAATTCCAATCATCCAGTGAGTCCATCTAATATTTTCAAGTTCTAAACTATTCTATTAAGTAAAATCTTATCATTGTCCCATGTATCAGTACATCATCATATATTTGGCCATTTCTCCTTAGTAAAGAGAACAATTAGTATCTCTATTTGAGGTCCTGACCATCAAAAGAACTGTCATTTACCTTTTTTTTCAGAGAGATACAGAAGGTTTGGCTATAGAATCACAGTTGACTTTCATGTGCATGTTAGCTGTGGGCTATGCAAAACTATCTGTAAACCATACCTAAATATTCCATTCTTCAGTCAGCTGCTCACAAAACTTCTCAAATACTCATTGATGTCGACTTGTGTAGAGATATCCTGACAGCAGCATGGATAATGGACTTTTCAAGGAATGTTTTCCATATAAATAATTTGTCTGTTTTTAAGGCCTGCTTTTATTCCTCTTCTTTGTGAAAATGAAATGTTTATACTAACATACAACTTTATGGCTTGGTGAATCAGATAATACTCAATTCTAGATGGATAGCACAAGCTGCATCGTGACTTGTAACCTATAAATAAATGATCAATCTCCACTCAAGGCCCTGTAGCAAGCTAAGAAATTTATTTCAAAAATAAGTAGGGTCATTTTTCCTTAAATAGTATCAGGACTTTTGCCAAAATTTAAGTACTTGCACAGTGATTCATATACATAGTAAAGGCTCTAACTAGCATTCCTCTTCTTTGCCATTGCCAAACATCATTGGATATGTAGGATAATGGAACTCAATGTCAGATCAAATTATACCCAGAGTCTGGGCTTGTCGCAAAGCCTTCTCTTCTGGGCCACAGTCTAAATGAGGATATTTTAGGTCATACAGATGGTATGTGTTTGTACATTCCATTACATATCCCCTTTTTGTTGAGAGAGGCCAGATCAACTTGTGCTTAAAGATGAGCATCTTGACTCCTCCAACACCCTGCCTCAGCCCATAAAGGTTGAAGGGTCTTAAATTTGCTACATTTCATTTCCTGCTGGACACTATAAATGTATCAACGGAAACTACAGAGACTTTGCTTATGTTGGTTCATCAAGTCTAGTCAAGGCCACCATTGCAAGGGACTAATACAATATTCTTTGAAAGAAAATGTTAGGATTTACTACTCTTGCATTTTATTTATTTTTCTTTTTTATCACAATGAGATTTGACCTCAGGGACTTGTGCTTGCTAGGCTGGCACTTCACCTCTGAGTCATGCCTCCACTATACTCTTTGTTGATTATTTTTTAGATAGGAATTTGATTCCATCCTGGGCAACCTCCTGGACTACTTTAGTCCTCCCATAAATGCTGAGATATCAGAAGATTGCCATATTGTCTAGCTTCCCTACATTCCAATAAGATGGAGTCTCTCAAATTTTTCTTCCTGGGCTAGTCTGGAACCATGATTTTCCAATTCTCCTCATCCCATGGAGTGTGTAATGACTGGTGCTCATCATTGTGTCCAGGTACAGGTGGAGAAAGGGTCTTGACAACTTTCCTGTGCAGAGTGGGCTCAAAACAGAATTCTTCTAGCCCAGCTTCCTAAGGAGCTAAGATCATACAAATAAGAATCAAAGTTACATGGATTTTTATTTGTTGAATGTCATTAATGAATTATTTAGTGCTCTTCTTTGTGATCCTGATCACAAATTCTTGAAAAAATGTTAATCATGATCAGCTTGAAATTTTCATTTAAATAATTCAAGTTATTCTTTGTAGAATTTCTATAAACTGATAACTTTAAGATATTTGAAGTGTGACAGGATTCATATACACCTGCTTCTTTTCTTAATATGATAGGTATACTTAGTAAAAATGTAATTTTTTATTATCCTATATAGGTAACTTTAATACTGCATATTAGCTGCTAAGTACTTATACAAATACTAAATACTAAAACAAAATTGTTGATAGAAACAAAACTTTTTAAATTATTGAAATGTAATTATTCAGGTAAAGGATAATTAATTTTTAATTTGTTGAAATATATTGGTAGATATTAACTGATTTCAGGGAAGCCACAGTTACTATTCCATGGTAGAGGATTTTTCAGACTGAACTATTTATACAAAATACCTATTTCATTTTGCAATTATTAAAGGTTAACACATATAAATCTAATTTTATTTTAGGCATTAGTGACTGCTATTTAAATCAACAAAAATATTATTCAACATAAGTACAGTTTTAGGAACAAATTATTTTAACTAGCACATTTAGAAATTGTTAGTCATGCATGTAAAATTTTTATGTATTTAGCTGTTTGCTCATGGCTCAAGCCTACAACCCTAGCTGATGAGAGCCAAAGGTCATTTTTCAAAGCCAGCCAAGACTGAAAAGTCCCTTATACCCTCATCGCCAATTAACCAACCAAAAGCCAGAAGTGGAGTTGTGGCTCAAGTGATAAAGCATCAGTTTTGAGTGAAAAATCCAATCAAGAGCTCAAAGCCTTGAATACAAGCATTGTTATGGGCACAAAAAATTAAAGAAATAATAAAAAGATGGGTGCCGTGGTTCACGCCTGTAATCGTAGCTACTCAGGTGGCTGAGATCTGAGGATCATGGTTCAAAGCCAGCCCAGGAAGGAAAGTCCGAGAAATTCTTATCTCCAATAAACCACCAGAAAACCAGAAGTGGTACTGTAGCTCAAGTGGTATAGCATTAGCCTTCAGCTGAAAAGCTGAGGGACACCGCCCAAGCCCAGAGTTCAAGCTCCAAGATTGACCAAAAAAATACATATATATATATAATAAGTTAATATTAAATCCATATGTTGAACGTTTTGCAATTATTTAAAATACATCTAGAATCACTCATATTAAATATATTAATAAAAACAGTACTTTTTATTTTTAGTTCATTAAAAATATTATAATCTTGGGAAAGTAAATTAATATTTCCCAAGGCTATGTGACAGCTTGTATGATACTCAAACTATTTGACAAAAAGTTCCCAGAGTAGAGGGGATAGCTACCAAGATAGAAATCAAAGATGCATATATAAAATATTCTATGCCGCTGGGCACCAGTGGCTCACACCTATAATCCTAGCTATTCAGGTGGCTGAGATCTGAGGATCGTGGTTCAAAGCCAGCCCAGGCAGGAAAGTCCATGAGACTCTCATCTCCAATAAACCACTAGAAAACCAGAAGTGGTGCTGTGGCTCAAACAGTAAAGCATTTGCCTTGAGCTGAAGAGCTCAAGGACAGCGCTCAGGCCCAGAGTTCAAGCCCCATGACAGACAAAAAAAAGAAGAAAAAACCTTCTATACTTATGGCTCATACTTAAATCATAGCTAATCAGAAACCTGAGATCTGAGGATCATGGTTTGAAGCCAGCCTAGGTAGGAAGTCTATGAGAATCTGAGATTCTCATAGCATTTTAGATGACCTCAAAGAGTCCTTTCCATATAGTACCATGTTTTAGAAAAGAAATTCATCAACAATACTAGCTACCTTAATCCTAATAATGTTGAAATAAAGCAATAAAATTATTCTCCTTTAAATGATCAAATATCTTTGCTTAGAGTTAATGTAAACTGAAAATTAATTTATTCATTTTTTCCTTATTTTTTTAAACAGTGTAGCTTTTCCTTCAGGTATGATTTGGGTACATGAATGTCATCCTTTCTCACATTTATTCAGTAGGGCTTTGTCCAAATACTAGCAGGCTAGGTGAATTCATTGTCATTACTGTTTGTAGTATCTATAATTTATATCCAATCTTTCTCCGATGGAGTAAAACTGGATGACACATAAAAACAATTTTACACTTCTTGTGAGTGCAAGAGACAATCAGAAAATGAATGTTATAATTCACTTTCCTCTAGAAGAAAATTGTAATTATACTCATTTGTGAATATCATCTAGAAAACTTCAGTTAAACCTCAAGTAAGTTCTGAGGGCTGTGTTCTGTTTTCTCCATATGTATGCCAAACGTAATAACATAATTCCAGTGCTTGTTTATTTACACATCAAGATGCCAAACATACACAAATTCCACTACACTTAGAATGCAATCTCACTAGCATCTAAAACATGCAAGACAGAAGAAAACAGCTTAAATGTTTTGATGAAAAAGAACAAAATGTAAATAAAAAAGAGATTGATAAAAATAGAAGAAAATCTAATGTAAAGTCACTCTGAGAAAAATACAAAAGCATGAAAATCCAACTTGTTCTCAAACAAAATAACATAATAGAAAACTGAAAGACTGAGTAAATCTGCTGCTTAGAAGTAATAAAATGGAATTGAGCTGCAAAACAAAGTCATTGCATCACAGTTCAAAATGGGTTAGAATAACTCTAGATGAAATGATAATCTGAAATTCCCAGAAATTAAAAGAAAAGAAAGGAAAAATGGAAAAGAATATAAGCTGAACTGAAACTCAGAGGAAGTGTGAAGTTCATAACTAAAACTGACAGCTGTAAACTGGCATGCCAGCACTGAGTTTCACCCAGTTAAGTATTTGCTATATGTTGTTATGATTCTGTAATGCAGTTTGAACTCTGGTATTGTGATACTCACAGAATTGCTCTTTTGACCAGAAATGCTCTCATTATCCATGAAAATATGCTTTCATATACATCTTAGAGCTGATTTTTCAATTAAGTAGGGAATGGTGTTGAGCTTCTGGTGGGTACTGTATCAAATTTGTAGGTTGTTTTGATAGACCCTCTAGTCCAGGGTTGGGAATGTGGCTAGTGGTAGAGTGCTTGCCTAGCATGCATGATGCCCTGGGTTCTGTTCCTCAGTACCACATAAAAGAAAAAAAAAAGCTAAAAGTGGCACTGTGGCTCAAGTGGTAGAGTGCTAGCCTTGAGCAAAAGAAGCTCAGGGACAGTGCCCAGGCCCTGAATTCCAGCCCTAGGACTGGAAAAACAAAACAAAGCAAAACAATCAAACTTCTCTAGTCCATGATCATAAAATATCTTTATATCTTCTAGTGTCTTCCTCCCTCCATCCTTCCTTCCCTTCTTCCCTCCCTCTTCCTTCTATCCTTTTTCCTTCCTTCCTTTAACTCTCTCTTTCCTTCCTACTATTTTTTTCTTTTTTATCTTTTCTTTCCCCTTGTAGAATTTTTTCATGTCTTAGGTTAACTCTATACTCAGATTTCTGAGACTACTGTCAATGGAATTGTTTTATTAGAAAATTTTCTATTCCAAATGTATCATCCAAAGTACTTATGAAAATATTTTCTTATATAATTTTCATAGTATAATTCATAAAATCTTACATATAACATATTCCTTATGATTTTCAATATGCACAAGTTGTCTTTTTATAGTTACTATTATTATAGTGTTTTGTAACTATATTAATCTCATGAAAGAACCAACAATTTACTTAATATTTTGCATTTTAGGATTTTTTTGTATTTATTGATTTTTTTGTTTTATGTGGAACTTTTTTCAATGTGTATTCCTTTATGTTTTTTTCTTGTGATTTTTTTCAAAAATATTAAAGATTGGTTATATATCCTTGGTTTTCATCTTTTTTCTAAGAAATTAATTTAGTACTATTTTCTTGATTAACCATTTTAGCCACAATGCTCAATTTTTTTCTGCTGGGCAATCTTTAATTTTCAATTCTTTTGACTTATTCTTGGTAGATATTTATATAATTGCTTATAGAGGTATTCTTAACCTTACCTTTTCCTATCTCATAACCATTACAGTTGTAGAATGTGCTCAATGTTTTTACTTCAATATTTTAGAATTTCTTGATTTTCATTTAATTAAATATTCCATATACACTCAAATGTAATATTTTATGTTCAGAGAAATATTCTATTTCTATCAATTGTATTGTGCGTTCTAATTTTGTTCTGATAGCATCATTGTTAGAAAATTTTTGTTCCCTTCCTTCCTTCCTTCCTTCCTTCTTTCCTCCTTCCTTTCCTTCCTTCCCTTCCTTCCTTCCTTCCTTCCTTCCGTCCTTCGTTCCTTTCTTCCTTCCTTTCTTTCTTTCTTTTTCTATTTCTGTTTGTCCTGGAGCTTGTACTCAGCATTCTGGGTGCTGTCCCCTGAGGTTCTTTTTCTCAAGGCTAGTACTATATACCACTTGAGGCACAGCTCCACTTCCAAACTTTGGTGGATTAATGGAGATAAGAATCTCATATTTCCTTGTTCCATTCATCCATTGAGGGGCATCTGGGTTGACCATATCTTGGTTATGGTGTATCTACAATGGAATTCTACTTATCCATTAGAAATAATGATATTGAACCATACATAAGGAAATGGAAAGACTTTAAAAGGATCACTTTAGGTGAACTATACGAGACCCTGAGAAAAACAGTTTGCATGCTTTCCCTCGTGAGTAGAAACTAGAATGTGCTTATAAATATAGGTAAAAACACTGGGTGGCACCAAGCAGGTATAGATGAATTAAGTGAAGTATAATAGAATCTATGGGAAATGTAAATAATATAATTATTTTGAAAGGCAAAGGCAGAGCCTACCAAAACGAATACTAGAAAATATATACATGCAAGAGACAGAGTGGATTAAGAAGAGGGGGGGAGAAGAATGAATGGGGGAAATAAGTAGAATGTAGACAATAATGCAATGTATATGTCACAGAACTGAGAAAAATAAGGAGTATGTGGATGATGATCTTGAAGAGATGACTAGATCAAGATGCATTATGTACATAATTTTCTTTGTTAAATGAAAAAAATCAAATAAAACCAACAAAATTAAGAAAAGTGAAGAAAGGGATAGTGTGAAGAGGTGGTTGAGAATGTTAACTTCATTTTATTTTGTTCAAGGTCCTGAACTCTGGGCCTAGGCACTGTCCCTGAGCTCTTCAGCTCCAGGCTAGAAATCTATCACTTGAGCCACAGCACCACTTTGGCTTTTTCTGCTTTTGTGGTGCTTAGTAATCAAACCCAGGGCCTCATGTATGCAAGGCAAGCCACCTTTCCAGATCCAAGGGTGGGAATGTTAAAAGGGGTGACACTGATTTTCTTTTTATAACACACTGTATTCATAAATGGGTCTGTTGAACTGCAACTCCTTTGGACAACTACCTGAAAATAAATAAAAATATATATTTAAAAATAGAAGGAACAAAGAATATCTTAATATTCCTGCCTATGCTGGCTCAAACTGTGCTCCTCAGATCTCAGGCTCGTGAGTACCTCTGGTTTCTCCAGTTTACAGCATGAGCCACTGGCTAGTGAAGTTTTTTTTAATGCTATTTTTCCTACTTTTCTCTCTTTTGTTTTTGTTTTTGCTATACTGTGAGCAGTTTCAGAGATTTTCTTTTTTTTAATTTATTTCATTTTATTTGTGAACATACTGTACAGAGGGGTTACAATTACATGGGCACAAAAAAAAAAAACAATTACATGGGCAGGATAATGCGTACATTTCTTACCAAGCATTGCAGCCTCCTCCTTTGTTTATCCTTCACATCCCTTCCCAGCCTCCCCATTCCTCCCCAAGTCCCAATCCTCCCCCCCCCC
>NW_012267355.1:215373-249644 GCF_000151885.1 Dipodomys ordii
TTGTTGGGGGATTTAATTTTTTGAGTTCCAAGTATATTTTAGATATGAGACCCTTGTCCATTGTATGGCTAGTAAAGATCTTCTCCCAATCCGTGGGCTTTTCGTTGATCTTGCTAGCTATGTCCTTTGCCATGCAGAAGCTCGTTTCAGAGATTTTCTGGGCAAGCACTTTATCACTGAGCTACACCTCCAACCCTTCACTTTTATACCAAAACAATCTTTTATCATCTACTACAGTGACATAAAGGTTTTTCTATTTTTCTTCCTATTTTACATGTATACAACACACCCATACGCATACATACATTCATACATACATAAAGAAGAGAAAAAAATGTTAATTGTATTTAAGCAGAATTTTTTTCTAGCAAATTGACTTAATTTTTGTTATGCTATTACTCATAAGAAATTATTTGTTATGTGTACAACTTTCACTTTAGGTCAAAGTCCTGACATTTTTCTTTCTTCATTTAGCACTTATTTGAGTCATTTTCAATCATGACTTCATTTCTTCTTCTCATGTTTGCATTCTTTTGTTAAATCGAGTCAAATCCATTATCTCCCACAGAGTTCAATCTTTTGAGCATCCACAAAACTGAATATTTTACTTTAAGACTCAATTTGATAATACTTTTAACACTCCATAAGATGGTGAGGTAAACTGTTTGGAAATTAAATATATTTTTACCTCTTTAGACCAGCTTCATTCATACAGTTGTTTAATAGCTGTGACATGCTCATAATAACTTAGCTGCTGCAGGAGGGATAGAGATGAATGGAACACTCACATCATTACCTCATGCCTGCAATATTCTGGTTTGAAACAGGCTCCCCAAATTTATAGCTTACCTGTGTTTGCTGGTAATTTAAAGAGCTATGAAAGAAAATGAAGTAAGAGAAGGAAGGGCTAATGAAAATTTGGAACTATGCTCCTTTTAGATGTCAATATCCAAGAAAAAATACAGAAATAGTCCTTTATCATAAGAAATCATATTAAGAAATAAATAAAGGATTAAAATCTGAGGAGACACAGGCTGAGATGACTTCTGGCATATTCAACGAACAATGGAAAATTTAAGGTTTCTCTGGAGAATGTGAAATATTAAACATGGTGTTATGAAAGATGGCTAACTGATCATTGTAGCATTATATGAGAGCTTGTTTCACAAGTGTTTACATTTGAAGACATCACAGATTGCTTTGTTGGATTGACCTTTCAAGACTGTAAATATGGCTAGGATTTTTTTAATACATTCTAGGTGGTCCTTGAGCTCAAAATTCTGTGCATTGGAAACATTTCTGTTACAGTTTGTGTTATCAGGGAATGCACATGTGAGAACCTTTCCTTTATGCTAGTCCCCAGTTCCATTTTGCCAGGATCTGACACAGGTGAATCCAGTATAATTCTGACAATTTCACCTAGGGAAGGATTTTTGAAGAGGCCTGATGATATGAGGAAATGAGCCATGCAGGTTCTTGGTGAAATTCGTGCATGGACTAGGAGAAACAGCGAATGCCAAGCTCTGTGTAAAAGCATGTGTCACTCACAGAAATTTCTTCTTGCAAAATCTCTAAAATCCTTCCCCTGTTTTCCTTTCCAGTTAGTGTGCATCACTGGCTCTTGCTCTGGACTTGGATTTTTCATCTTAAAGATAATTTGTATGTATTTACTATTATTTGCATTATATTCTCATAATTCACTTTTCTTATTTTTTGCCTGAAGGATATTTTTTATTTTCTACAAAACATTAAAGTTGCAAGAACACAGTGAAGAATTAATAGGTGAATACCGTGGCTTAGACAAATAAACAATCTGAGAGATCTATTTTTCTGATGGCCTTTATTCTTATTTATTTGCTAATTACTGGAAATTATAGTGAACACATAAAAATTGAGCAACTCTATGGCTATAATTAAGGTATAAAGATAATGTCAAATATATGTCAGGCTAATAATGCATCACATTTATATTCAGTCATTATTATGCTACAAGTTCTTTTAGCTTCAGTTATCCAATTATTTAATTCGATCTTTTTGTAGTAACACTCAGAAGAGTCCATCACAACGATTGGTTAATTGAATAAAATCTTAAGCATATTTACCATAGAGCAAAAGACTCATTATTCTATAGAATTATACTTATCGATTAATTGTCTCTTTCCTTTCAGTTGCTCTCTATAGAAGAATTTTTTTCTTTCTTTTTCTTTTCTTTTCTTTCTTTTTTTTTTTTTTTGCCAGTTGTGGAGCTTGAACGCTGGGCTAGGGTGAAGTTACTCAGCTCTTCAGCTCAAGGAGAACACTCTACCACTTGAGTCATAGCGCCACTTCTGGTTTTTTTCTGGTGGTTTATTGGAGATAAGAGACTCACGGACTTTCCTGCCAGGACTGGCTTTGAACCACGATCCTCAGATATCAACTTTCTGTGTAGCCAGGATCACAGGCTTGAGCCACCAGTGCCAGGCTATAAGATTATTTTTGATTTATAAAAATAATTAACTTAATCTCTAGAACACTTTTCCCTACTAGATTAGTAAAGATAAAAGAAGGATAAGCCATACTTCTGAGAAAATGACATACTGATTACATAATTGTTTTCATGAGGAGTTCCTTAAACACAGACATGTTAAATACTTTATTTAAAATTTTACTCTGCAATTTGAGGACGTTGCCTTAAATATGTGATGAAGAAATTTCTGGCCTGAAATTTCTCCTTCTCATCAAAGGAATATTGGCTGCATTTTAAGACAAGTTTGACAAGTTGAACTGGATACTTTTAGTAATTAGTTGTAACCTAAATATTGAACTAAAATATTCTCTAAGCCAGTTAAAATAAATGTACTGCTTCTTGTTGAAGAGTTGAGTAATTTGCTACATACTATCCTCACTCAACTTGACAAACCATTGTCAGTACTATGATTGAGCTTCATACTTCAAGGATGTTGTCCATATCCTCTAGCATACACGTCATGATAGCATTTTTAGAGATAAATGGTAATTCTCTTTGAACAGACTGTACTAAGCATAATCACTAGAAAAACAATGGCAGTAGCAAATTTTAGGTAAGGTTACACATTCAAATATTAAGTAATATGATTTTTATATCAGAGAGACTATACTTTGGTCAATTTTTTAAATCAAAAATGTAATCTAAATGCTTTCTATTTATCATTTTAAATATTGTTCTTATATTTTTATCTCAATTAACTTTCCACAAAAATCTTTAAAAATATCCTGTATGGTGAATTCATTGAAGATATAGTGGATCATTTGTATTACTTTGTTTCTTAGTATTCAGAAAGCCAGGTAATAAGTGTTCTATTATTATATTTTAAATAAATTAGTATCTGGACATATGTATGTCTCTTTTTAACATTTCTAGTCTAGCATGGGTAGTAAAATATATTAAATCAGTTGTTAGTTAAAATGATTAGTCATGAAATAGTTGATATAATTCTATTTTCTATTACAGATGATTATGCTCTCTAATTTAAAAAAAAAGAAGAAAAAACCTTGGCTTCTTTAACATTATTTTTATAAGAAAAAAGCAAAGGAAACAAAGCATGAATTTTAAAACTTCCCTACACATTTTAATCTGTATATGTGTGTGTGTTTGTGCATGTATGTGTGTGTGTGTGTGTGTGTGTATGTGTACAACTTACTCAATTCACCACCATTCAGCAAGTGTTTGGACACTATTCTAATATATATGGAGCTGAAAATCAAAACATACACACATACACACACACGTACACACACACAAAAAACATAACTTCCTTCACTAAGGTGTGAACAAAAACTCTTGGGAAATTTTACCAGAGCTAATTAATTCAGTCAGCTTCAATAATATTGCAGTAGTCATATGATAAGGAGCCTTTCTGAAAATTAGATGTTAGTTTGAAGTGCTAATATATTTAAATGAATTCAAACCATCTCAAATAGTCACTAACTAGCATGGATTTTCATTTTGTTAGAACAGTTCCAGATTTCAAAGGATCAAATATGCAAAAGCTGGGTGATTTGAGGAAAATAATTCTGTAACGTGATTAGTTGCTAAAGTCTTTTCTCAAAAAATATCTATGAAGCTAATTTTATTTGTGCGCTCTTAAATCAGTACCTTGATATCATGTCATTTAACTGGGCTAAACTGGGCTAAGACAAACACAGCACAGTACTTAGCTACATTTTTAAAGTTATATACAATAAATAGCACTTCTATCTAATGGTATCAATCAAATAATGGAGAATATTGGAAGAAAATTCACTTTTAAGCTTATATAAAATATTCAGGCTAAAAAATTAAAAGGATTAAAAACAATGGATATACTGGGGATATTTAACTGATCATTATTTGTTAATTGGTCATGATAAAATAAGAAGAAAAGCCCAGGTTTCACACATAAATAAAACTAACAAATATATATTTCAGGTATGGAATATACTTTATTATGACTGAGAATAAAGCAAATAAACTTATCTATATCCTTCCATTGCTACATTTTATTGTAAGCATGCCACAAAACAGATTTACAGCTAAGACAGTTTTAAGGCATGCTTATGGAGTATACTAATTATATCATACACTGGATCTCTGTAAAAAAGTACAGATACCATGTGTGAATACTATAATGAAACCCCTTTGAAGAAGTAACATTTATTTTTAAAAGGTAATTTTAAGCAGATCTGGCCATATCAAAATGACCCCTTGTACAACATAATAATCCTAGTAAAATATGTGGGGAAAATAACTAACTACAACATTGTGTTCCTTTATCTGACTGTCCATTTTTCAAAAAGGCTCATGGTGGTCTCTGGTAGCATCTCTAATGACTTGTTTCTTCTTAAATACCTTTAAATTAGTCAAATTATGAATATTTTATTTATTTCCATTCTTCCCCCATAGAATTCAAATTATAATCCTTGTACCACATTTATTCATTTTTCTTTCATTAAACTGTGTTATTCTACTTTCCAGTTTTATCATCAATGCTAACTCCTCTTTAACCCAACAAAACTCCCATGTATTTCCAGAAACAGTTCAATAACTTTCAAAATGATTTATACAATTTCCACCATTCTCTTTCTAAAAGCTAGATCATACCTGAACACATCTGTCACAAATAGCACAACGAAGCACAAAATTTCCTAATGAATTCTATCAGTTTCAAGAAAAATCAACATCCTAAGAAAGATTCTAAATGCTATATAATCCAGAGATCATAATTTTTTTCAGCCATTTGAAATGAGGAGAAATCAGAGGAGTTTTAAATTCAAAATCCTAAAAACATTCAAAATACTCCACAATCCAGAGATTATACATTTTTCTCAGCTATTTGAAATGAGTTTCAACTTCAAAATCCTAAAAAACATTCTAAATACTCCACAATCCAGAGATTATACATTATTCTCAGCTATTTGAAATGAGAAGAAATCAGACCAAGTTCAAATGCATAATTAATCAGATATTATCATTTTATATACATATAGAATATAAGTAAATAAGATGCAAAGCATCTTAGTTTATAGTGGACAAACCAAAGCCTCATGAAGACTAGAGAACTGACAAAGTATGCAACTGACAGGCAAAGGAAACTAGCAAATGCTAAGACTGCAGCAGTGATATTGAAGGAAGACAGCTTGTTAGAAAGCAATGAGAAATCAAGAAAGTGATCAGAGTTGAGGGGATGAGGTGGGCCAAATCGAACTCTCATATCTTTACAGGCTTGTTAACTTGCAACTTCAGGTACAAGGGAAAACATTCACAGTACTACTATACACTACTTCCTTTTAAAATTAGTAGTCCCTAATGACAAACAGAACACAAAAGCTAACTTCAATCTCACACTATTGCTCTAGTCAGTTTATTCTTTCCTGGTCAATAATTTCAAAGTCAATTGTCTCTCATGAAATACGCAATTTCTAGTTCATGTCCCTTAATTTCTTTTTTTTAATTGTGAAAGTATGGTACAGAAGAGTTACAATTACATGGGCAAGATGAGTACATTTCTTATTATGCATTGTTGCCTCCTCCTTTGTTTCCCCTTCCCATCCCTTCCCATCTCCCACCACCTCCCCCCACCCCCCATATGTCTGAGACAAGCAGAAAATGTCCCTTAACTTCTTGATTAAATGGAAATGATTAGAAGAGAACTTGTCTTCTACCATGATTTATTCTTATTTATACTTAACTGTAATTACTGTAGGTAGACAATCCTTTCTCATAGCTAAAGCTGACCTTTGTACCCTGGCTTCTTTGCCTAGATCCCCACATTAATGTGTGATCCATGATAACTCTGTAACAATTTACACTGAAGCAATGCAATGAAATTATAGGCTAAACAACTCACTCTTCTGCTGAAACCTACCAAAGGCTTCCAGTCTTGCTCATTATCAATGCCAACACTGTAAGCATTATCTAGAAGGAGCTAAGATTTTGTACCCTTGTCTCTGGTCAGACAGGCTAAAGAATGTATTATATACCTTTACTCATTTCTCTTTTCAGTCTCTGCTGCAGCCACGTAAGAGTCACCTCTTAGCCTCAAAACCTTTGAACTTGAATTTCTCTGACTAGTATGTCTGGAAACAGAGACATTGATTTGGAAGTTATGAATCTGCCACTTTCCTCTTTCCAATCTGTAGTGGTAATTGTGTGTGTGTGTGTGTGTGTGTGTGTGTGTGTGTGTGTGTGTAGTATTTCTTGATTAAGAATACTATAACAAAGCCACGCAGGGGTGACTTAAAATAATGGGAAGTACTAGGAACTATTTATTAGGGGTAGTTACTTCTGAGAGCCCTCTTTCATGACTCTTAACTCCTGATGATAGTCAGTGGTCCTTAGTGCACCTGGCTTATGGCATATCACCTTGTCTGCCCCTGTCTTCACATGGCATTCTCTGTCTCTGTTTTGAAAAGCTGTGCATGATGTGTTTTTTTTCTTCTTCAAAGGCACCAAATACTGATTAAAGTTCCACTCTACTTTTCTGCTGTATTTACTAATTATCTCTGCAACAACCCTATATCCAAACACAGTCCCATTCTGGGGGTTAGGATTTCCATTTTTTTTTGATGGGCAAAATCCAAGCCATAACACTCATCATCTCTTTTTCTTTCCTTAATTTGTTTTCTACAGCTATATTTAATACTTGTTATCTTCTTTTATTGTGTATTTCCTCCTATTGTAAGCTCCATGAAATACAACATTTTGGATTTTTTTTATTAATTTGCTAATATAAGTGAAATACATATATACATATATAAAATTTATCTGCTTTATATTTGTTTAAAAACCCACAAATAAATTTGAGAGGATGATGTAGAAATTCAGACAGAGGTTCTATCATGCTTCATTCTAACTAATAGAAACATAGAAAGAAATAACTTATGGTTTGACATATTGTTTGCTGCTAACACTGGAATTTCTTAAATCTTGGGTGCAGAAGTCATACTGAATCTCCTGTTATAGAATCAGTGGTTTTATACCAACAATTTGAATAACATTTACATAAAAAGCCAAGAAACCTGCCACCTTGAAGCACTTATTTATTTTACCCAGTTGAGAAAACACCATCTTGCAGAAAGCTTATGCTTAGGTGATACGTATTTATTAAATATTAAGCCACAATCAATATTGATTTCTCTGATATGGATACAGTAACATGCATTTATCAACACTAATGAAAAATCACTTGACCCTAATGTTCCTCCATTCTCTCCCAAATCCCAAGCCAATAATGGAAGCAGTGAAACAGAGAGTAAATATAATGGAATTTTTATTCTGGCTTTATTGTGCATTTAGTTTTGCAAGTTTGCTCTTTCACAGACATTCATGCTGATAATGCATCGCTTATTGCTGTGGTTTTTGTAATCCTGTGAAATTCTCAGTAGGACTTGTTACCATAGGTCATATTTGTTGACTTGGAAATGAAAGTTGATGAATGTCACCATTTACCAAAATCTCTTCAATCCTGTCCATACACACTGTTTTGTTTTCCTTAGACTTTGCTAGCCATAAAAAAGTAAGGAATGAAATTAGAACCCTGCCTATTTTGAACATAATATAAAATTGAAAAATTCTAAAAAAAAAAGCACAGCAAATAATTCGAACTTAATTAGATATTTATTCATGGATCTGGACTTTGCCCCTTCTGAGGGACTAATACTGTGACAAGACTCAGATGAAGAAGAATTGCTATTGAAATATTATGGCTTTGTTCTCATTTTTTCACAAGACACAGATATATACAGTGGAAAGTGTTCTTTAACATGAAAAAGCCTGGTGGAAGTTCTTGTGTTCACTGGGAGCCTGGACTACACTCTTGTTTCTTCCTTATACTCCTATAAGCAGGAAGATCACTTAAGCTTTCTGCAGTTTGGTTAGATCTTATTAAAATAGTAGATTTAATGCTAATAGAAAACTTGCAATATAGCCATACAGCTATGTTCTGGAAATTTGTATTGACCTTGTATCATTTTATTTACTTACCACACGTGTGTGGTGTATGACAGTATAAAAATAAATCAAGATTGTTGTAAGAGAAGTTAATGGATATCTGAGTGGAAGATGATAAATTTCCCTACTACTGAGTACGAAAGATGTACTGTCATTGAAATGTAGTCTCTGAGACATTTCTGTCTTGGCTGGTTTTGAACAATGATATTCAAAATTTCAACTTTGAGTAGCTAGGATTTCATATATGAGCCACCAGGGTTGGGTTAAATATTTTGTTTTAAAACAATTACATTGCAAACATTTGGATGCTTTCCTTTTTTGCTTCTGGCTCTCTCATTCTAAAGTATAAAATGGGGAAGAAAAGATGAAGTGATTCTGAGAGGCTTCATTACTTAATCAGGTAGATGTAAAAAGATTGCTTTTTAACTTCTAAACTACAAACTATTTTAATTAAAATTATAATAAACTTACTTTTTACTTTGCTCAAATTCTAAAGGCTGAAAATAAACATTGTTTTTATTTTATCATTCATAACGGAACTATAATTACAGAATATTAAATATGCATATATAACATTGTATATTTGTAGATATGTGTGTGTGTGCACACATATCAAATATACATACAGTGTCAAGAAAAATAAAGTGTTTCATATGGAAGTAATATTAATTGGGAAAGTTCTTAAAAGTAAGTTTTATTACTTAAGAAATTCAATAATCTAAAGCTTCAATGAACTTTGTTAAAATGAGTTTGAATTTTACACAGAAGGCTCCCGCTGTGAATCTCAGCGGTAGCACAGGTAGGAGGGAACCTGGGAGAATGAAGAAAAGGGCACTGTGCTTAGAGATTTCTTCTCACCTGGGGAAAAATACTATTATAAAACTCCTTGTTGAAAGCTTTCCAAAGCTCTGTGAAAGCTATCGCTCTGACTCTGGAAGCATGGAGAGCATTTTGCTTGCTTTTACTTAAAGTGTAGGACATCAGAATTTGATTCTGGGAGAAAGTGAGTTTGTTTGGCTCAGCAGGCAAATCAATTAAAACACAATGTTTAGTTTTAAAAGGTCTATTTAATGCAGCTGTGGCCTTCTCTCCTTTAGACGTGTTCTTTTTTACACTTTCTATTCACGACATGTATTTGTTTAGTGTGTGTGTGTGTGTGTGTGTGTGTGTGTGTGTGTGTGGTTTGTGCTAGTTGCATTCCTTTGTACTTTATAACACATTTCTGTTTTTTAGAAAACAAAAGGCAATTTATTCCAGTTCAAAAGACTATATCACAACTTCTTATTGCAGTATAATGACACAAAAATTATTTCATTGTATTAGCCAGATTATTTCATGATTTCCTATTACTCTTTATAATGCTATTTTTCATTTTAACTGATTTATTAAAGTGTGATCCAGTTTCCACATTGACCTTGTATCTATCGCCATTCTATGCAGGTAATAAAATTAGTATTTATTTCCATATTACTTCCAGCTTTTCATCTAATTATCAGAGTACATTCAGGAAACCGGAGATTACATCAACTATTTTAAAAGAAAGAAGTTTTCTAGATGATTACTTAAATACATAAGAGAAAACTGAAAGCCTTAAGAATGAATTACTGGAAAGTAACTGAAAGAAACAACTACAATGCAAGAGTCTATTGAAAACAAGACAAAATGCTGTTTTTTAAATATTAAATTTTGTTTAGGAATATATATCCTTGTGGAATTTTATTATATAAAAGTTTTCAAATTTATTGATTATTTGGTTTTACTTCTTTTCATAACATCTAGTGTGATTTCTACTTATATTATTGATTCTTTCACTACTTTTTTCTATTTTACCATTTCCTAATATTTATGTTACTTTGTTTAAAAGTATAAAGGTGATCCAAATTTTAAGCATTTTTTCAAATCTTCTGTATCCTTGCTAATTCTGTCATTGTTTCTTTATTCATTTAAGATGTATGCTAACATTTCCAAAATATATCATTGCTTATTTTATTAGTTTTGTGAAATTTTACTCCACAACTTTTGAGAGTATGCTAATGTTTAGCAAAGTCATTTTTTTTTTCCTATTGAACTGATTAATTCTGGAATTCTTTCTGTAAGTGAAGTTTCTATAGAGCTGATTCCAGGTTATATTTTCTATTTTTTCCTAATGTTTCCCTCTATTTTCTTGAGCAAATCGCTTTAAACATCGATGAATACTAATTCCAATATCTGGGTCACCATGAATATACTATTCTTATTCATTTTTAAATATAACTTTGAATGACATTTCCCCTTCTTGACATATCTATATATTTGAAATCTGTAGGGTTGCTCCTGATTCTCGTTTCTGAAGCACTTCATGCTATTTCTCTTCTAGACAGCTAGAGTGGAAGATAATAACTCTCATTCAATTAGGGACTCAGCTGTATTGAGTCTGGTTTGCAGTTTTAGTTTTGCAGTTTTGCTACACTAAATTCCACCTCTCCTGAGATTAGAAGCTAAGAACCTACTTTGCTGTTACTGGCCCCTGTCCTGGCAAAGGCTGATCTATAATCCTTGTCTCTGAAGCCTGCTGAGACTGCCAACCACAAACTTCCGCCTTTCTAGGGTATTTTGCTGGGGTTTCTGTCTCGAGTAGGAACCTTTTAGTATACTAAGTCCAGATCCTAACCTGTGGCTTCATCCACTCAATTGCCACAATAGCTCAAGGAAAATGCATTTGTGTTCTGCTTTTATGATAAAAGCATTCTCCAGCAATATCCAGGAATTTACATCTCAAATCTTTTTTTTTTGTTTTTGTTTTTGTTTTTTTTAAAAAAAATTATTATGAAAATACCGTACAGAGGAGTTACAATGACATGGGCAAGATAATGAGTACATTTCTTATCAAGCATTATTGCCTCCTCCTTTGTTTCCCGTTCCCATCCCTTCCTATATCCCATCCCCCCACCCATATTCCCCTCATCCACCCCTCCCCCCACCAAAGTTGTAAAGTTCATTTTTTGACATAACGACTTGTACATCTCCAGATACATTAAAAAAAAAAACATTAAATCTCAAATCTTGATGCTTCATTTTCCTTTTCCTTTTCTCCTTTTTTTTGGTTTTCCTTCCTTTCCTCCTTCTCAGAACTTCCTATCTTCCCTCCATCCTTCTTTCTTTCTCATCCTTTCTCTCTTCTCTTTCATCATTTCCTTCCTTCCCTGTTTCTTTTTTCCTTCTTTTACTTTCATTCTCTTTTCTTCCTTCCCTCTCTCTCTGTCTCTCTCTCTCTCCCTCCCTTCCTTTCTTCTTTCTTTCTTTTATCTTTTTTTCTTTACTGAGCTTGAATGTAGAGTTTGGGGCTCTTACTTCCCTTGTTCTATAAAGACTGGTATTCCATCAATTGAGTCATACCTCCAGTTCCAGCTTTGGGGGTTTAAATGTAGATAAAAGTCTGGTGAAGTCTTCTTGCTTTGAACCATGATTCGCAGATCTCAGCCTCCTGAATATTAGGATCACAAGCCAGAGCTACCAGTGCCAAGCTTGATGTCTCAACATCATCGAACATCGAATGATCGATTCTTTATTTGTGTCGCTTTTTAGTATTCTAAAGTGATTCCCATTCATAAGTAGAAATAAAAACACTCTTCCAGTCATTTGTTTCAGATTACAAATTTTAATACTTTAAAAAATACTATTGCTAAAACGTAGATACATGACTATAAAAAAGATTTTTCAGTATCAACTACAAAAACAAAGTTTAAGAATGGAATTAATTTTCTTTGATAATTAGTATATCCTGACACTACATCACAGAAAATTTTTTATTTCCCTAGATGGGAAAAAGACATTCACTAGCTATGCCGAAGGTAGAGGACTTCACAGAGTCTCATTAGGCATTTTCTAATTTCTATTTTCAGCCGTACTGCATCATTTCGGACAAAATTCCAAGTCTTCAATCTTCCTGAAAACTGTGTTGTTAGTATTTTTTCCTTCTTTAGAATTCTTAAATTTTTATAAGTAAATAGAGAAAATAAGTATTCAGAAAACAAAGATTTTGTCTTCTAATTTCCAACATCATAGTTTAAGTTAACATGTCTTCTGTTTTATTTTTTACTGCTTTTTAAATAGGAATTTCATGAAAGGGTAAAAAAAAACTTAAATCCCTTGATTAGTTTAAATTTCTTTATTTACATTGTTATGGTAAATTACACACAATAACTTTGAATAAAAGTTTTTTCTTAATACGTCCTAATTTTGCACAGATATTGTCAAATGCATTTTTTAAGAAAAGGACATATACTTTATATATGATATATATGTTATATATCATCATGTACATGTATATTTTATATTTATGTACAAAAAATGTGTATGTATGATATATATGGATGTATTGCACACTATATATGTATCTGTGATATTTATTAGTATATCCATGTATAGTATATATGTATACATGCAGGTATATATATATATATGCATAAATATATTTGTATTTATAAATGGGTACACATGTAAAATATAATATGACAGAAATAATGTATGTTTCTTTAAATATAATCAACCATGAAAATGAGTGTCTACAGACTGAGTGTAATGGGGCCCTCTGGTAATCCCAGTGAAATGGGAGGTATAAAGATAAGAATTGCGGTTCAATATAAACCTGGGCAACATCACAAGATACTATCATAAAAATTTAATTTAAAAAAGTTTTGCCTAAAATATTCAAGGTCTCTGTTTCAAAGCTCAGAGCTGCCAAACAAAAGTATTTCTTACACTGTTGTTAAGCTGAGTCAAGTTGTCAAGTTAAGACACACAGCGTGTGATAAGTAGATGAGTCACATCTATTCCAAAGTGCTAGCTAGGGATCTTGTTTTATACATAAAAAAGAACAAGAAGAAAACTAAAGAAAGTTGTTACAATTAAATTGGCCCAATCATTATATGTTGCTTCTGAGTTAGGTAAGAATGAGATCAACAACCACAAGGCATTCTCTGAGCTGTTCATACTCTAATAACATCCGTATGTCTATCAGTAATTAAGTTCCAAGAGGTGAAAATTGAATTAATGGGCTCATAAGACTTTGGGATGTGGGCAAGTGTGTTTTCTGCTGTACACTCATATCCCACTAGGCCTGCTAGAAATTTTCAAGGCCCTTCTTTTTGTTCCTTTGTCTTCATTATTGAAGTAGCTTTATCTTTGACAGGTAAATATTTCAAATAATAGACATTTAAATTGAAAATTAAGAATAGGTGAATTAGATAGCCATGTTTCCACTTGAAAGAAAACCCCCTATGTTAAATATATGGTCTATAAATACATAATTACCCCATGATACATCTCCATGCATACTGCTTGATGCTTGATGCTTACAGGGATGTAAGTGGACCTAAAGGGTAAAGGGCATTCAGGACCACATCATCTGCCCTCATTATATCTGTACAGCCACAGCTGATGTGTAGAAATCATCATGTAATATAACATGCCGTATTTCATTGCAGTTAAAAATGCATCTTAAATCCAGGCACTAATAATGTATTTGTATAAACCCAGCTACTGAGGAGGTTGATAGGAGGATCACAGTTCAAAGTCAGCAAGTGCAGGAAAATCCTGTGAGACTCTTATCTCTAAGTAACCACCATATAGCCAGAATTGGAGCTATGGCTTGGTGGCAGGGTGCCAGCCTTGAGTGACAAAGCTAATGGACAGTGCACAAGCCCTGATTTCAAGCCCCAATATTCTCTCTCTTTCTCCCCCTCTCTTTCTTAGACACATAAACAGAATAAAAATACATTTAATACAGTTTTAAATGTTTCTAATGTTTAAATGTATTTGCTTCTAAATACCTTGAAGAATTACTGGATAACTCTAGAATCTTGAATTATTGCTCAATGTCTTAATTCAAGTGATTGCTTTGCTTAAAATCTGTTTGAGATAATAGTAACTCAGTCTCACGAGGCACTGTGTGCCATTCTGGTTAGAAGAAAGGCATGTTTAATCGAGTTTGGCCCATAATATATATAAAATTATCATTAAAACATTTTAAGCTGGATCAACACTGCCTTAAACATTTACTAGAAGAGTAGGTTATTTGAAGTTTTCCACTCTGAGTGGGGACCATCTGTTCCTCAGGAAAAATCAGAAGATAATGTTTGAAATGTGATTTGCCCTCTGAGTCTGACACCTAAGTTAAGTGGAGTTTTGAAAACTAATTATCTAAAACATATCTAATTCATTTAGATTTTAATTTCAATCTATTACTGTCAGATAAAATAAATTATTTCCCTCGTAAATCCAGATGATCTTAACAAGCTTCTGATTGCTGAATTGGAAATGAGGTCTGGATGTGTGGAGACAGTGTTGTAGATAAAGCACATCTGCTGAGATTTGAGTCTTTAAAATAAAATTACCCGTTATACAAGTGCAGTGTCTCTACTTTGGTTGTTGAAATAACTTTGAAGAAAGTTCATAACAAGAAATAGGTTCCTTCTTAGTAAAATCACACTTGACTGAATGAATCATTAAAATAACACTGCAGATCCTATAAATCCCCAATTTACAAAAAATTGATCAAGTAATTATGTATAAAGAAGCTGACAGAAAACTAAACACATTCACTCAGTAATGACAGCTTCTGGAGAGACAGAAGATATAGCACGAGCATTTGAATCCTGGTAGCATTCAGGTTTAAATTGCATAGACGACCAATGGAAGGAGAACAGATAGGTGAATGGCAAGTATTAACAATGATAGGTGAGCCTTCATGTGGAGTCTGGGCTCTAAACTGTGGAGAAATTCATTAGCAGTTCATCAAACTCATAAGAGAAATAGTAGTGACAGGGTACTAGTGAATCAGGCCTATGATCCTAGCTACTCAGGATGCTGAAATCTTATGATATGATAATGGTTACAAGCCAGCCCAAGCAAGAAAGTCTGTTAGAGTATTAACTCCAATTAATTAGCCAAAAGCCACTACTAGATGGAAGGCTCAATGGTAGAGCCCTAGTCTTGGGCAAAAACAAATTCAATCAAGTATTGGAGACCTTGAGTTTAACCATTAGGATAGGAAAGGATGGGGCTGGGGAGAGAGTGGAAGAGAGAAAGAGAAAGAAAGAGGGAGAAAAGGAGGGAGAAGGAGGAAGAGACAGAGGGAGGAGAAAAAGTATTACTGGAAGAAAGATTAAGTTACAATTTAGGAAAATATGGCTTTTGGTAATTACATTGATGACTCTTCCAATGCAAATATGGAGAACTTGCCAATGCTTAAAATACCAAATGTCAGCAGGAAACCAAATAAACATAATGAAATAAAAATGAAAGCCTCTTGTAAGATACAGAATCTCTAGCTGGCTACTGGAAACAGACTATCTGTCTAAGATTCAGGATTGGAATTTTCACTTCCCACCCCAATGGAGACAATTTGTTTAATTCTGTCAATGATTTAGATTGCCTCACAGATATAAATGAGGAACATTTCAACCTTGGGCACTAGTACATTCATTGTACTTCTAGATTGTGTGGATGAAAGGCAACCGTGTGCCATCCTATGAATGCTGATAACAATTGGGTTAGTGTCCTCAATTGAAGAGAGAAGGCACATAGACATATGCATGTTCTTTGCTTGAATAGAAAAGAATTTGTGAGTATGTATCATTTTACTCAAGGGCCAATTCTTGGTGTCATATTGATGAAAAACAGAAAGGGAAAGGTATGTCAAAGGGGACAAAAATAAAGTAAATTTTCTTACAGAGATCACTGAACTCAATGTGAAAGTAATGTTCAGTTCACTTTTTTAAAAAGGTGTGAACAACATTTGCTGGTGATTCATTTCTGATTTCTTTTTTTCAGCTTAATATTTCAGAGTATAGATTTTAATATCTTTTCTTCAAAGAGAGTTTTATAAAGTTTATCAATTTGATAAGATAGTTTAACATGAGAATTCTAGTTAAGTGTGTGATTAAGATGAATTCACCAGTTATTCATGGGCTCCTTGGCAAATACATCTTCTAATACTTTGTATCAATGTGAACACAAACCGTAGTACAAGCACAAAGTACATTTGTGATGATAAAACTTTCTCTGATGTATAAATTGAGCCTAATAAAAATGACATTGTTTTCAAACTATATCACATATTTTGACATGAACAAAATGATTTAACCATGACAACCTTCTAATTAGGTATTATTTTTATCATAAAAAACATTAAATTAAAATTTTAATGAATTGGTAAAAAATCACATAAGTTATTTCTGATTTCTTTTGGAGAATAATATAATGTTTGATAGTAGATGGGTCAGTTGGTATTGTTTTCTATTTATATATAGAAAGTAATGTGATTATTTATTTTTGTGATTATTTGATGTAAAAAGTAATGTCATTACAAATTTTGTAATGCAAACATGTCCTAAATCAAGCTGGTCTATTTCAACTGGTAAATGTATAACAAGTTCTATTTAAACCATCTGTTCTTATTTTTATTTGTATGATCTATAGCCATGCCTTCATTTTCCTACTGATATTGCTGAATTTTACCTTTTTCATTTTTTATTTTCTTCTCTTTGGTCAAACTGTTTAAATAAATGATTGCATGCTATGCTACTTTTTTCTTTTTGTATTGTAAAGGTGATTTACAGAGGGGCTGTAAGATAATAAGTAAATTTCTTTTTGAATGCTTCTACTGAATAACTATTTGCTATTTACTAAGACTGGTAATGGGAAGGACCTTGAGGACTTTGGCCCAAGCTAGAAAGAACTTACATAGTCAAGAATGGTGATGTAGATATATGGTGGTGATGCATATAATCCTACTCAGAAGGCTGGAATGAGAGCCAGCCTGGGTGGTGAAGTCCCCGAGACATATCGTCAATCAAGCAGTTAAGGACAGAAATAGAGCTATGGCTCAATTGGTAGAGCACGAGCTTTGAGTGAAAAAGCTAAGTGACAGTATCCAGACCTAATCTCAAGCCCCAGTACAGGCACCAAAACCCCCAAAGTATTAATAAAATGGTTTTGGAATCATTTATCTTCCAGATAAAATGAGACATGAAGTAATCTACTGATCAGAAGACAGAAACTGAATAGCACTGAGTCTCTCATATGCCTAAAGTGTTAGTCTAAGAGCAGGCACTGTTGAGAGAGACAAATTGATTCTAGTTTCCTGTTAAAGACTACAGATATTTCAAAGTCTGTTTCAATAACATCTGCTTCGACAAATCTTACTTTTTCTAAAGGGAAAAATTGTTCATCATTTAATCTCAAATATCACAAAGTGTAACACATTGCTATATTTACTCAGAAAAAAATGTATCCCATTTGCTGAAAAATAGAAAAAAAGATTACACAATGGCTTTTCTCAAAACAAGGACACTGCTTTATCCAACAGTAAACATCCTTATCTTCACAGATGAGACCCAGAACACATGCTAAATGAAGATGCACATAGAGTCTATATATATGTTCCCAAATATGGGTGATGAAGTCCACACAGGAAAGAATACCAGAACATGAAATTTAATAAAGAAAGCTGGAGAAATGAAGCACATCCCATGTTTTCTCTTTCCAAAGAATAACAATCCATTAAGAAATGAAGAAGCACAATTGCGTACCTACTGAAATTAACTGAGCTCCAATTTGAACAAAGAGTTGCAAGCAAATGAGTAGAAGATACATTTACTTTAAGTGGAATGGTAATTGCATAATGAACAGATACTTTACAAGTATTAGGGGCAGCTGAAAAAGGAGGTAATAGTAAATTTATGAGATGTGGCACAGTAAGAATCTTTCTCTTTTCCTATATATGTATGTAATTAGGGAACTACCAGTTATACTGATGAAAGACAGATCTACAGGAGTAATATAGGTGCATGGGTATACTGAAACTAGCAAAAGGTGTACTTCAACAAATGGTTAAAGTTATATATACATAACTAAAGAAATAAAGGGAAAGAAGAAGAAAGCTCCTTTGCTTAAAGAACAGCTCTTTGCTTAGTCATTATTATACTAGTTCTGGAGTTCCAAATAGTCTCCTGATAGGTAACTTTAAAAACAGCCTTCAAAGATAGGTAGGAATTTTGATAAATAACTTCTTCATTATGGGCCACCTACTGTTTACAAAGGAGTGTCACACCAAATCCTGAAATTTCATACTCATGCAAATGGCCAAGTTCTGGAGTCTCCCAGAGATGTTTCAGCATCTTAGGTCTACTTTTATAAAATACTTATATATTATGCCTTCCAGTGGCTCTGTCTGTATATTTCATGTTTATAGACACTATATATACAAAAATACACACTTTAGGGACTAATCCCTTAATCCTTTATTAGTGATATATGTTTGTAAGTTTCCTTTTTCAGCTTACTCATCTCTTAGGTACCTACACCTATACTTTTTCCCCTTTATTTGTGCTAGTATTGAAGCTTGAACCCAGAGCCTTGCACTGTTGCTCACAGCTGGTGTTCTAATCATCACTCAATGCTTCCACCTCTATATTTTGTTGGTAAATTGGAGATGAGAGCCTATCATGTTTGTCTAACCATTCAGGCCTCTGATTTCAGTCTCCTCAATATTTTAGGATTAGCATCACTATATCTTTCCACAAGCAACATTTTGTTACCTGTATGGAACAAAACTGATGTTGATGTGTACTATCTGAATCATACAAGGCTCTAACATGAAAACCAAGAGAATTTTATGATAACTGGGATTTACTTTTTATAAATCCCATTTATGTATTCAATTTCTTTTTTTTATTTTTTGGACGGTTTTGGGGCTTGAACTCTGGGCTTGGGTGCTGTCCCTGCGCCCTTCAGCTCAAGGTGAGTGTTCTACCACTTGAGCCACAGCACCACTTCCAGTTTTCTAGTGGTTTTTATTGGAGATAAGAGTCTCATGACTTTCCTGCCTGGGCTGGCTTTGAACCGTGAACCTCAGATCTCAGCCTCCTGAGTAGCTAGGATTACAGGTGTGAGCCACCAGCACCCAGCTTGTATTCAATTTCTTATGAATTAATGTCTGCATATCAGGTGAGGGGTTATTTCATTCTCTTTTCCTTTTGTTCACATAAAATGATTGATTATTCTTCTACCTTTATAATAACAATTTATTTTTCCATAGAGGTCTGCAAAGGTACTGAGGTCTGAGAACTCAAGAATTATTTCTAGCCTCTGAATTATCTCAATCTGGTAAACTGTTTCCTACTCAAAAACCACCACATTTCTTATCAAGAAGTTTATCATGATTTATAGTAAATAAATTAAATATCTCTGTGATGATATATTTCAGCTTATGTTTATTTCTTTTTTTCTGGTTAATTAGAAACAGAAGTCTGTAAGACTTTTCTGCCAGGGCTGCTTTGATCCTCAAATCTGACACCTGAGTAGCTGGGATTACAGGTGTGATCCACTGGTGCTGATTCTGTCTGCATTTCCTAGTCAAGAATATTTCAGTACTTCATTTCCTCTTTTATATAAATATTACTATTGGTCATAAATATTACTATTGGTAGGTATCCCCATGGAACCCTTTAAGAGGCTAGTTCAAACAACAATAATTTTACCTATAAATTTGGACACAATTTATACCTGTATATTATTGGCCCTATCCATCATGTGCATAATTTATCATAAAATTTAAGTAGGAATTCCTTCAGCCCTTTTTAATATTTTATATTTTCTGTAAAAAGATATTGCATGTACTATATTTTTTATTCATTGATATTTTAATTTTTTATAATCATGAAATTATATTTTAAGATTTATGTCTCTGAACTTTTTGGTTTGTATGTTTCTTTTGTGATGAACTTATAGCAAACACTACTATTGGGGCTACCATTATCTCTAATAAATATTCAGAGATTAAACTGACAGTTTGCCTAGTGTTAATTTGACCAGTTGTGGTAAGTCGTATTTGAGTTTCTTTTCTATCTTGATATGTTTGATGACATTTTCTGGCATTTTTTCCACTGGCTAATAATTGTAATATCATGTTAAGTAGAAATAATAATGTTACTTAGTTTTGTTAGCATTCCTAAGGAAAATGTCTACTATTTCCACATTAATAATAATAATAGTCACATTTGTGGCAGGAATGTTGTTATCCTTTATGTTCAAAAAGTGTGCCTTTAGTCAGACACAGTGGCTCATGCCTATAAGCTTAGCTATTTAGGAGGCTGAAATCCGAGGATCACAGTTAGAAGCCATCCTGTGCAAAAAAGTCCCCATGAAACTCTTACTTATCTCCAATTAACCACTCAAAAACCAGAAGTAGCATTGTGGCTCAAGTGGTAGAGTGCTAGCCTTGATCACAAAAATAATCAAGAATAGCACCCAAGCCCTGAGTTCAAGCCCTACAACCAACAAAACCAAAACAAAGAAAACCTGTGCCTCGGCTGGTGCTAGTGGCTCATGCCTGAAATTCTAGATACTCAGGATAATGAATCTGAGGATTAGGGCTGAAAGCCAGCAGGAACAAGAAAGTCCTGACAATTTTCTCTCCAACTACCCAGCAAAAGTTGGAAGAGGAATCGTGGCTCAAGTGTTAGAACACCAGGCCCTGATTTCATGCCCTAATTATGGTACAAAACACACAACAAAAACTAAAACCCCTGTCTGTGCCTTGAGACACACAATATTTCTCACTAGGGAAACAATCAATTGAGTAGATGAATTTCAAGCCATTTGGGTGAAAACAATGTTGAGGGTGTATTACAGGACACATAACTATGATCTCCCCTCCCTGCTCAGGTGAGTTTATATTTAAGTGCATGGCTTTGTCCTTGCTAGGAAGGCACTTCAGACTCTTTTAGGTTTTGGCTATTTGTCAAGGTAGGGCTTCAATTCATGCTTAGTCCTACTTGCTTTATAAACATCTTGCTTGTGTCTCTCCATGGAACTAGAAACAACAGGCATTTAAGTACTTACTGTGCCCAGCCTTTGTACATTTCCCTCCAGGATAAAGGGCAAGACCACCACACCCAGACATTGGTTGAAATGGATTCTTGTGAGCTATTTTTTTTGTCCGAAGTTGCTTGAAATGTAATCTCTCGATCTCTGCCCTCCAAATAGCTAATATTACAGGATAGAGCCACCATGCCCAGCTTATCATTTATTTATATAAAAGTCATACATTTTCATAGACAGTGATAAGATTAAAGGAATTTTAAATATATTTGAACTTACTACCATAAAATAGCTTCCATGAAAAAGAGATTCAGATAAGTCTTGCTTATTTATATCAGTAGATATTTGATCATGTATATATCTTAGAACTAGTTATCATAAGTAATCTAGAACAAAACTGGCCATGGCTCTGAAGATTATTTAAAGCATGTCTTCAGGTGACTACCACAATTACAGGCTTCATTTTCCCAGGAAGGTTTCTGAGCACTGTGAAAGCATATCTAAATGTTAGCAACTTGACAGGCTGCACCTGCAAAAGGAATATTTTATTTCTAAAGTGCTATTCTGTAGACCTCATATTAATCTTTTAAAGTGCAATGGCGATTTAGAGTAGATAAAATTGAAATGCATGTTTTCCAGGAGACAGGGACTGAAACCTATTAAGGCAGAAAACCTGAACCATTAATTTTCTTGTAGTCTGTAATGGGAGGCTTGTGATAGAATGATCTCTTCCTTCCAAGATCATTTCCTGGCTCTGTCTGTGTTCCATTGGTGTAATATCATGCTCTTGATAATAAGTATTTGTTACTTAGCAACAAGTTCTAGTGTACATTATAATTCATGGCTGATAAATCACAGCATTTACTCTACAATAAGTAGTCATCCTATTTTAGGTTGAATTAATATTGAACTTGAACTAAGTGTTTTTAGAAAATTTTGAAAAAATCTGTGATCAGTTCTCAACGAAGAATATTAGACTGTAAATTAACCTTAACAAAACAATATGAACTTGTTTAGTTAAAATATGCATCCTACTTAAGTTTTAAAATGTTCAAGTTCCAAGTAAAAATAATAAAAAACACATTTTCATGAGGAAATGAGTGGATAGAGAACTTTTATTGATTAGATTTAGTGCATTACAACTGAGAAGTTGTTTTCAACTGTGAACTCCTAGAGATTTGATAAAGCTGTTCCATAGTTGAATATATTCGGAGACTATGGGGCAATAAAGTTACTTTTTTATACCTCGACTTATGATTTCCTTTTGAATTGTTTGGTAGGAAGTTGATGTTATTGCTTCTTTTAGAGTACTACTTCTAGTGACAAATTTTCTCAGTTTTCATCTGAACTTTTTATTGTTTCTTCATTTCTAAGGTTTGCTTCTCTTTTGAATAGAATCCTAGGTTTTAGTAACTTTCAGTAAAGACTATCTTCTGCTAGTCATAGTTCCTAATGGATTATTGAACGTTTCAGCCTGGTTATGCTACTATGACAAGTTATATGAGGCTAGATAATTTATGAGGAATAGAAATTTAATCCTCACAGCTCTAGAAGTGGTGACTAGCAAAAGCACAGTGCTGGCCATTTTAGTGTCAGATGAGTCTCTCTCTCTTCCCTCCCCTCACTCTCTCTCTTTCTCTCTTTCTCCCCGCCCCCTCTCTCTCTCTGCTGTCAAATGGAACTTATAAGACTGTGTCCTTGAAGGGGACAAATATCAATTGTGCACATAATCATAGTATGGGGGATAAAAGAATGTGTGTAAATCACTTCTCTCTAGCTCTTTTGTACGTCATTAATCTCCACCTCTCAACACAATCACAATTTGATTCAGATTCACCAGAAAGTTTTGAGAAAGCATATGTTCAAGCTCTATCCTGGACTATTAGCACATCATTTGGTCTTTAAAGGGAACATGACTTGCTTTCTTCCCCGTATGTTTACTTTAAAGCATTTTAACTAGGAAACCTATAAGAGTAGTAATTTTATTTTGTTTTGATTTGGTCTTAAGTGTACTCTGTGTTTATAACATGATCACATGATTGATATATAAATGGATTTGGGACCATGATTAAATTTTGTATCTTCAAACATTGCTTCATATCTATTCTTTTCCATTTTTTATAGGATTCCTAGTATGCAAACTAATAATCAATGAATTCCAATATTTCAGCTTATAGTTCTTGATTTTGATGATAGCTTTATCTTCAAGTAACCTCATAATAAGCCAAGGAGCCTCTGGACAAACAATGACTCAATATTTTTGACATAGATGTTTATTTTAAGGGATTATTGAAAACTGAGAAAAAAATGTATTCAGAAACTTTAAGTTTACCAACATGTCTTTAATATTCTTCCTTTTATTCAATATTTTTCACCCAAATACTTCTCACCTGATGTTCTTAATCTTATTTGGTTTGGTCCACTTTTCTGTTAAACCTATATTTTGATATTTATTTTGGTTGTCTTCAGAATTTTTATTTCATTATATTCTAAATATGTCCTTTTCTGTGAGAATATCCATATATTTTTAGGTATCCACAATTATTTCATTTCTGGTTAGCATAGATTCTTTTTACCTTTTATGAAGATAAAAATTATATTAAGAGACCAGAGGATTTGGCAGAGGAGAAGCTGGAGGCTAAACAAGCTCACTAAAACAAGCAGGTTTAGTGTTCCAGTGAAGAGTCCTAGGCTAGAGAATCACACCAAGTGTGCCATCACAGTACAAGGAGTTTTGCCAGAGAGGGAAAATCCAGGCAGCTTGGTCAAGGAGACAGATCTGAGCACTTGCCATTAGCCTTGGCTGTGACAGCTGAGGTGGCGGCTGAGGTGGTGGCTGTAGCCGCTGTACATACAGAGAAAGTCTGGGACAAAGGCACCAAAGGCAGCTTGCCAGTGGATTCTAATCAACACCAGTAAGAACTGACAAGGAGCAGAAATCTTCATCCTGCTGATTGTAGACCAGGGACTTCCAAGGAACCAAGACGCTGGCTTGAGTAGAACCCTGACATCCTCACTCCTTCCTACAGACCACCGTGGGAAGGCAGCTCCTCTCCAACCACTGGAGAAGATCTCCATCTTGTTACTGACAAAGCCAGCAGAGCAGCTAGCTCCAACCCAGGCCTTAGAAGAATACAATTGGAGCCATTAGAAGGTCACAGGAACCTGACCTAACCTTCCAGGCTCAGCTCCACCCAGGGGAAAGTCACCCAGCCCAAGCAGAGCGGGCTCCACCACCTGAGGAGTGACTTTCTTCACTGGGTAAACAGAGCCAGAGGCTGCTCCTCCCTAAGGCAGCCTAGACAAACAACTGAAACTCAGTAAACATAAACCCTGAGAATGGATACAGACTGGGCTCTGTGTGTCTCAGGAACTAGCCTCTCAGGGAAAAGCAACTATTTGCAGAAAGGTCTCAACCCTACCCAGAACCTAGCCTCAACACAGCATCTCCAAACGAGAGGAAACAGCCATCTCCCTCTTTTGTGATACTCAAAGCAGATCTCCCTACTGCATTCTCTCAGACAACAAGAGAATAAAATTAGAACTCAACACCAAAAGTGACCAAAGAAAGCCCAGTAACACAAGGAGACTGAAAAACACACTGTTGAATCAACAGTGGGCCATGGAAGAGATTAGTAAGGAAATTCAAATGTTCATGATATTCAACAAAAATGAACACACAAATTAGCAAATCCTCTGGGACACAGCAAAGGCAGTATTCAGAGGCAAAATTTAGCTCTGAGTTCCTACATCAACAAATTGGGAAATCTGAAACCAATAATTTAATGAGACATCTGAACCTCCTTGAAAAGAACAGCAAGCTAAACCCCAATACAGCAGATGAAAACAAATAGTTAAAATTAAATCTGAAATAAATGAATTAGGATCCAAAAAAAAGCATATAATCAACAAAACAAAGAATTGGTTCTTCCAAAAAATTAACAAAATTGACAGACCTTTAGCAAATCTTATCAGAAAAAGAAGACAGCACACCCAAATAAACAAACTCAGAGATGAGAATTAGAAACATCACCACAGAAATAACCAAGATCCAGAACATTATAAGGGAATACTTCTCAAACCTTTATGCTAATAAGTTTGAGAACCTGGAAGAAATGGAAGATTTCCTAGCAAATATCGACATGCCAAAACTAAACCAAGATGAGTTGAACCAACATAAGAGGCCCATATCAAGCACTGAAATAGAAGCAGCAATAGGAGACCTCCCATCTAAGAAAAGCCTAGGATGGGATGGATTTACAGCAGAATTCTAAAAGGCCTTCAAAGCAGAATTCACACCAATACTCCTCCAACTCTTCACTGAAATTGAAAGAGAAAGTTCACTACGAAACACATTCTATGAAGCCATCATAACCCTCATCCCAAAACCAGGCAGGGACTCATCAAAGAAAGAGAATTATAGATCCATTTTTTTGATGAACATGGATGCAAACTTCTCAACAAAATTTTGGCCGATCCACTTCAATAATTCATCCAAAAAATCATACACTACAATCAAATAGGATTCATTTCAGGGATGCAAAGCTGGTTCAATAAACGTGAATCAATCAATTAATATAATTCATCACATCAACAAAAGCAAGGATAAGAACCATATGATTATCTCAATAGATGCAGAAAAGGCATTTGGCAAGATCCAACACCCCTTTATGATTAAGGTTCTGGAAAAACTACGAATCCAGGGAACATGCTTCAATACAATAAAGGCTGTATATGATAAACATACAGCCAGCATTATACACAGTGGTGAAAAGCCAACACCATTTCCTATAAAATCGGGAATGAGACAAGGATGTCCACTCTCTCCACTTCTCTTCAATTTAGTATTAGAAATGTCTAGCTACAGCAATAAGACAAGATATAAACATAAAAGGAATCCAAACAGGGAAAGATTAAGTAATACTCTCCCTCTTTGTAGATGACATGATCTTGTATTTAAAGAATCCCATGGACTCCACTCCCAAATTACTCAAGCTGATTAAAAAATTTGGCAGAGTAGCAGGGTATACAATTAACCCTCAAAAATCAATGACTTTTTGTGTGTTAACAATAAGAAAAGTGTGGCTGAAATCAGGAAAGCAACTCCATTCCTAATACCCCACAAAAAATAAAATACCTAGGAATTAACTTAACCAAAGAAGTGAAGGACCACTATGATGAAAACTTTAAAAACCTGAAAAAGGAAATCAAAAGAGTACTTAGAAATTAGAAAAACCTCCCATGCTCCTGTATTGGAAGGATCAACATCATAAAAATGGCAATACTTCCCAAGGCCATCTAGAAATTAAATGCAATACTTTTTAATATTCCAACCTCATTCTTCAAGGAAATAGAAGAGGCAACCCAAAAATTCATAAGGTACAATAAAGGACCCCGAATAGCAAGAATGATCCTTAACAGAAAGAACAGTGCTGGACATATATCAAATAGCAAATTTCAAACTCTATTACAAAGCGTACTGGCACAAGAACAGACCTTAGGACCAATGGAATAGAACTGAATACCCAGAAATAAACCCACATACCTATAGCCATCTAATTTTCCACAAGGGAGCAAGAAAAGAAAATAGAATGGAAGAAAGCAGCCTCTTCAGTAAATGATGCTGGCAAAATTGGTTAATCACCTGTAGAAAACTAAAGCTAGATCCTTATATACCACCCTGCACCAGAATCAACTCCAAATGGATCAAAGAACTCAGAGTCAAAGCAGGCACTCTGAAAACATTACTGGACAGAATAGGAGAAACCCTAGGTCTCCTTGTCACAGGCCAAATTGTTTTTTTTATTGTGAGAATACCATACAGAGGATAATGAGTACATTTCTTATCAAGCATTGTTACCTCCTCTTTGTTTCCCCTTCCCATCCCTTCCCATACTCCACCCATCTCTCCCCATCTGATCCTCCTTCCCCGCCCCCCCACCAAAGTTGTTAAGTTCTTTTTTCGACATAAGGACTTGTACATCTCATTATTGAAATGGGTCCACCTGTATCCCTACTTAAAGTATTTGTTTTGCCCTTCCCCTCCACAAATTATACCAACATCAAATTCAGTGAAAGCATGGGTTATAACATAGAGACCCAGAAACACAACAAATCAAGGAAAGGTTGGACAAATGGGATTTCATGAAATTGCAGAGCTTCTGCATGGCAAAGGACAGGGCAGGGGGTAGGGAGTAAGGGATAATGAAGTTGTGGAGATGTCAGGTAAAGGATGATAGAGGAAAAACAAACAAAGGAGGTGGCAATAGTGCTTGATAAGAAATGTACTCATTACCTTGCTCATATGATTGTAACCCCTCTGTACAGTATTTTCACAATAAAAAACTTATTTTAAAAAATTACATTAAGTACACACACACAAACACACACACAAAGTGTACACTCTGTAATATATGCTTAACTTCTTACTGGTTTGATTGTATGTACCTTATATTCTTTATCACACAATATTGCATTTGTGCAACAGAGTTGCCTTCTTTGTAGTGACTTTATTATAGGTTATTTTTAATTATATGACCACAAAACTCATTTGAATAAAATGTAGTGAATTATACCATATTTGTAACAAACTAAAAAAACATACAACATACAGAGAATAGTTACTTGAATATCTAATAAGCTTTGCTGATTATCTAAATCCATGATTAGATAGTAATCTATAACATTAAAGGAGAGAAACATGATTTAAATAATTTGACTCAACCTGCAACAAATTACTTAAAATGTGAAGTATTTCATCTTAAGAAATGTGATTATATAAAGAAATTTTCAAATTAAATTTAAGATTTTTACTGGGATACTTTACCACTCTACCATTTAATATTTTTACTAATTGAAATTGAAATCCAGGTGCTGGTTGAACATGCCTGTAATTCTAGTTATCTCAGGAGGCTGAGATTTGAGAATAGAGGTTCAAAACCAGCCTTCGCAAGAAAATCTATTATGATACTCTTATCTCGAAGGAACCATCAAAAAAGCCGGAAATGGAGCTGTGTCTCAAGTAGTAGACCTCAGGGGCATAGCCCAGGACCAGACTTCCAGCCCTAAGACATGTTAATAAATAAATATACAATAAACAAACAAATAAGAAAAAGAAAGAAAAGAAATTGAAATGGAGTCATTCCTACATAGTCTAGTTTTGTGTAGGTTTATAAAATTCTAACCTCAAAATTTCAACTCATTAATTAAAATACCCACTAGCCTTAACAAATGATTGCTTACAGAATTTAGAGAAGTAATATCAATTGTCAGCCTTTCTCATAAAAATGCAAATTTACCCTTAAATATTTTATCTAAATAAATTTTTACTTAAGTGTTACATGGGGGGACCAGCCCCAGGGTTTGAACTCAGTACCTCATGCTCTCTCTTGGCTTTTCCACTTGATACTGGTGGTCAAATACTTAAGCCAAAACTCCACTTCTCGCTTTATACTGGTTAATTGGAGATAACCATCTTAAGGACTTTCCTACAAGGACTGGCTTCCAAATATCAGCTTCCTGATTAGCTAGATTTATAGTTATGAGCCACAGGTCACTGGCTAAAAGTTGTAATTTATTTTAACTTTTTTTATCTTATCATTAAGTAGTTGGACAAACGAATTGGCAGTTAACAAAGCAGTTTATGAACACAATCTACCTTGATCAGAGTTACCTCTTTCAACATTGTCACCTGTCTTACTTCTGCTATCCCCTTCTGTTTTGTAGGCTATACACTAGACTCTTGCCTGCATTTTCTTCCCCTTTTCCTCTTCATTTGTCTAGTCTTTCCCCTGGACCCCACCACACCCCTTTTGATATCTGAATTCGTGTTTTTTTCACTATATTCCTCATTTTTTTTGTTGGTTGTTTTTTTTGTCACTCATGAGGCTTGTGAATGCATATATATATATATATATATATATATATGTATACACACACATATATGTATATATATACACATAGATGTTAATATAGAATATATAGTACATAAATATAAAAAATAGATTTTGATAAAGATGAAAATAAAAATTTTGTATTCCTTAAGTGTTCTTTATATCAATTTATCATCTCTTCCTATTTATACTAACAGCATTAGACTTAGTCCTAATTATCTCATACTTGTATGAATAGTAAAGCTCTTAATTGGTTCCTTTTGATCTGAGATCCTATTTACATGAATTTCTTTTAAAAAAGCTTTTGATATAGCTTTAATAGATAACACACTTTTTCCAATTAAAATAGCTTTTTGTCCTTGTTTGCTCAAAGTTCAACAAGTGGACTTAAATTATATTCTCAAAATTATTCCTACCTTTTCTGATTCAAAAAAATATCGCAATTATTTTATTCCCAGAAGATTCCTCTGAGTCATGTATTATACATTTCTAGCTCAGAAAGTTTTGATGCACAACTGTGGCAGTCATTCTTCTCTAAAAATGCATGTCAATTTTCATCACTGTAACTAAGTAAATTCAAATCACTTAGTTCAAGTTGTTTATTAATCAATTTTTAAATTCAGCAATGTGTTAGACTTTCATCACTGAGAAATAACCTATGCAAAACCAGTTAAAGAAGGGAAGGCTATGTTGCTTCATGGTTCAGTTTTAGTTGATCTTGGGTGAGAGAAAATGGCCAAGCCAAGGAAATAAGTAACACATTATGGTGATTTGTAAGCAGAGAGAGAACTCCTGAATAAGTGTGTTTCTCATTTTCCCTCCTTTGATTCTAAGTTCTCAGACTTGAGGATAGTATACAATCAGCATGTGTTTTTCCACTTTGCTAAACTTCTCTTGGGAACTCAGTTGCCCAAACACCTAGTTGTGTATGTTATTGCTCTCCTGCATATTTTTCAATCCAATCAAAGTGACAATATGACTTAACCATTTCATTTGAACACAGCACCCAAACACATCTCCTTATCCAAAAACGATCCACTTTTGTCCCCAAAAGGCCTACATTCATCTTCTGACACTAGCATAAAAGGAGAGGTAACAGAATGCATTGCCTCTCTCCAAAACTCTTTGTAGCTTTGACTTCCAACATCATTCAAAATTCTAGGTTCAAAATGTCCACAGAGACTCAAGGAAAATTCTTAGCTGAGAGTTGCCATGAAAATAAAGCAAAATAGGGCTGGAAAGGTGGCTCAGTGGTAGAGTGCTTCCTTGTATGCATGAGGCCCTGGGTTCAATTCCTCAGCACCACATAAGCAGAAAAAGCTGGAATGGGTACTGTGGCTCAAGTGGTAAAGGGATAGCTTGAGCTGAAATGCTGAGGGACTGTGCCCAGGCCAAGTTCAGGCCCCATGACCAACAACAAAAAAAAGTAAATAATTTTCTTAAAAAAAAGCAAAACCAATTATATGCCAAGTATAAAGGCACATGCCTTTAATTAAAGCTACTCAGAGTGAAGACAGGAGGATCACAATTCTAGGGAAGCCTGAGTAAAAGCACTAGACCCTATGTGAAAAACAAACTAGGATGGTCCAGTTTTAAGTGGTAGAGTGCTTAGGAGGACAGTATGAAGCTTTGGTCCAAGAAAGAAGAAGAGAGGAAGAGAAGAAGAAGAAAAGGAACCAGAGAGGTAGAGTAAGAGGAAGGAAGAAGAGGAAGAGGAGAAAAAAGAAGTAGAGAAAGAGGAACAAGGAGGAGAAAGAAGAGAAAGGAAGAAGAGGAAGAGGATGACAGAGAGGATGAGGAGCACCATATCTTCATATATAATAACATGGTGTAAACATTCCTATTCCAAAAGAAAAGAATTGGAGAACAAGGAAAAATATGGACCAGTAACTCAATTAATGGACAAAGAATTTGACTTGAAATTTCTTAATCGAACAATGTGTAAACAGACAAAAGGAGGTTAATAGCATTAGCACATGTAAAATCACTTATAAAATAGAAATGATATGTCATTTGATACTCACCAGAATGGGTAAAAGAAGATGTGCATTAGTAGGTTTGACAAGGATGTAAAGAAATTGAAGCTCTCATACATTGGAAATTAGTGTGTAAAAGTTCCCACGAAGTTAGTTACAGAAACACCAAACAGCCTAGAAACTTTGTACAGCCTAGAAACTTTGCCTATAGATTTTATACACTTAAGTTCAAAACTTGTGCATCATCACAGCAATATTATCTATGACAGCCAAAGAATTTTAAAAAAAAATTCAGGCTGACCAATAGGAAAACAGATCACAAAACATATTATACTCATGAAGTAGCCCATTATCAAGTAAAAAAGAGAAATGGAGAATTGATATTAGTGGAAACACTGACAACAGGCTAGATGGAAAGAGCCAGACACAAAATAACACATAAAATGATTTGATTTTCATGAAATTTTTGAATTATCAAAATGAGGCATAACATTAGTTTCTTTGGGGTTGGAAGTCTAAGGAGAATTCAGAATAGCTGCAGACAGGTATAAGATTTCCTTGTGAATGATGAATATTTGAGAATATTCCAAGGTGATAATGATTGAATATACTTTCAAAATACAAAGAATCCCTAAATTTTATAGAATTAATTTAACAAATATAACATTTTTCAATTACACATAAAATGATTTTTAAATGGAATACTAGATAATCTTTCACTAACAAAGGTAAAAATAAATAAATGTTCTGGAATTTGGGAGTTGCACAGTCTCTCCTGCTAGGCATAAAATTAAAGTGTTCTACTATGAAAGTAGACATAGAATATAGCAAATTGGTGGAAAGCAGGAGCAAGTAAAAAAGAAAGCAATGCATATTCCACAAAATTAAGAAAAAAATCAGAGACTAAGCGGTTGGGAGAGATAAGTGGAAATGTTAAAAAGGGATTAAAGTGTTCAAGATGCATTGTATTCACAAACTACTTTATTGAATGGAAATTCCTTTCTTCAACTATTCAAATAAAATATTTTAAAAACTAGCAAATAAAATTAATTAATTAAACAAAAATAAATAATGAATAAATAAAATACAATAAAAAATAAACTATAGAACTATAACAATATATGCCACAAATTTATAACCCAAACAGGAATAAAGTAGTTTTGTTCCTGCTTCTAGATATATAAGGTAGAAAATTTTGACTACATCTAATTTATTGAGTTCTTTTGTCAATGGCATTAATTATGCCGGTAGTAAAAATAATCATGAAGTTCTGAAATGAACAATACAGTATCCAGGATATTACTAATTACTAATGCAAAGATATTATTGCAGAAAGATGGAATAGTATATGTTTGTATGATTAGATAAAATATCAAAATGATGTCAGAATGTAACATAGATTTCACAGAAATAAACAATAGAAATTTAGATGTATAAGCCAGGGAGATACAGCATGATTACAGCAAGTAATTTATCTTTTTTTTCCGGAAATGAGAGAAAAAAAACAACATGCACAGGACAACAGTCAACAACTACCAAAAGTGGCCAAAGTCACAAACACTACTTTTAAACCTATAATAGGAAGGTGAGGTCACCCTAAAAATCACATGTGGGAAGATAAACCAAGACTGCACTGAATTCTTTATACTCACATTTATACAGTGAAACATGACCACATAAACATTCTTCTAAAAAACTCAGCACCACCTTATGTTTATTAATACCTTCCTATGGTTTTCTAAATTGAAAAACTGGACCAACATCATTGCATTGTTATAAGGATTTAGTGTTAAGTAAATTGGTTGGCAGAGTTTAAGCAAATGGTATGAATTCAAAAGTACAGTACCAGAACTGTATACAACATACCATTTTTTAGGGCTGGGAAGGTGATTCAGTGGTAGAGCGCTTGCCTTGCATGCATGAGGCCCTGGGTTCAATTCCTCAGCACCACATACACAAAAAGAAAAAAGCTGGAAGTGGCGCTGTGGCTCAAGTGGTAGAGCTCTAGCCTTGAGCTGAAGAGCTGAGGGACAGTGCCCAGGCCCAGAGTTCTGGCCCCACGACCAGACCCAAACAACAACAACAACAACAACAAAAAACAACATATCATTTTTTAGTTTATTTTTGGAATACGATCTTGTGTTAATGCTTAGGCTTTCCTGGACTGAGATCTTCCTATTGAAACTTTGTATATAGCTGAGATGACAGACATATGCCAACTTGACTAGCTATTGGATGGGATGTGATCATTGTTAGATCTACAGGAAGCCTGCCCCCTACACCCATCTCCTTCACCAGCCTGAACCCAGTAATCACCTGACTGTCCATCACCTAATTGTGAGTCAGAAAAGGATCCTTGGATCTGAGGTTACTTCCTCCAAGTCTATTTTCTATTGTGACTTATCCATTTTATTTTTTTTCCCCAAACAGACCAGGAGTTTAAACTAAGGATCTATGTACTGTCCTTGAGCTTTATGTTGGAGAAAAAGGCTAATAAACACCATATATGACTAAGCTTATTTTAAAATGAAATAGTAACTTAATATATATGATGAACTGATAAAAGAACCTACTAATGCTCATGTGTGTGTGTGCGTGTGTGTGTGTGTGTGTGTGTGTATGTGTTTTATAAGAGCACATTATTAATACTCTATTCCCTATAAACTTTAGAAAATTATCTAGGATATTATTTTTAGGGTAGTAAGTTCTGTAGTATCAATGACATAAGCTTTCACATTCCAGGATTTATTACTATGAATCAATCTTGAACCTTTTCTGTTCTTGTTTGTTGAACCATGAGCTTTAAAAGCAAATTCTCCTATATCTGAATTGCCAAGAGGGAAGTAGCAATCTAACCCTACATTCATATAATTGAGTCTCAAGTTAGTAGTTTTTCCCTATGGATAAGATAATTACAGAAGGGATGAACACACAACAATTAAATATATAGAGTGAAAGGGAAACAAAAAAAGTAAGCATTTTTAACTCCATATGATAATGCCACAGGGGATCAAAGAACTACAATTAATTATCCAGAAAAGAGCCATTACACCTGCAAAGCATCCTGTTATATTGTTACAAGTGGTGCCTCTT
>NW_012267355.1:249871-281171 GCF_000151885.1 Dipodomys ordii
CATGCAAGGCAAGCGCTCTATCACTGAGCCACCTTCCCAGCCCTGCTATAGTTATTATTATGAATCTCTCTGCTCATTTTTACCCCCCCAAAGGATGACTTATTTCTTCTATTTAAAGACAGGCCTTCATCTTTAGTGTTCAGCCATGCATTTTCAGTCTTCACCATTATTACCAGCTCTTTGTCTGAGTATACATTTTCTTTCCCTCGTTTAGGAATTGGTACTGAAAGTTTAAGAATCCAATCTAATAGAAAGTGTAAACAATCCTGTGCTCTAGGAGAGAAGTCTTTGTTTTTTTCCTCCCAGGATGGATAACAGGACCTAATAATAGAAAGGCTGCTCTAGAACTTTGTGTCACTGAAACTAGTATTGCTTTTTTGTACTAATTGTTCCTGGAGCTTGAACTTAGGGCATGAGCCCTGTTCTTGTGGGAATTATTTTTTATTCTACCACGTGACCACAACTCCACTCTGGTGGTTAATTGGAGATAAGAGTCACTTGGATTTTTCTGTTCATCCTGGCTATACAATGCCATCCTCAGAACTCAGCCTGCTGAGTAGCAAAGATTACTGGTAAAACAACAGTGTCCACTGCATTCATTGTTGTTTTCTGTTGTTATTCTGGGCTCCAACTGCTTTCAGGGTGAAAAGCCGTCACTGGGGACTCAGTTTTGCATGGGTTTATTATTATAACAATTTTAAAGTATTTATTTGCTGTCTTGTTTCATTGTTGCTACTTTATCTTATCTTCATTTAATACTGGTTTTTACATTTTATTGTTACCACTATATTTCATGAAAAAATGGGATTACTACACAAAGAAATTTAAATTAGCACAGTATTAGTAGTTTGCTTCATTTGAGAAAAGTTCTTTGCCATAGAGTTCCCAACACATAGAGAGTCTCTTCACTTAGGACACCGGGATACCACTGGAAAAAAGGGGCCTGACAGGAAATCGGAGAGAGCCAGTGGGGTATCTCCAGATAAGGGAACTATTAGCCACATTCCAAAAACTCACACTGCCATGGTCAAGATCAAGAAACACACCAACCCGGCCCAGAGGCTTCTCTATATATTGAGACAGCAATGGAAAGGTGGTAAAAAGGGTGTAAAGAGTGTTCTCTTTCACAAACAAAAGGAGGAAAACATCCTCAGATTCACTGAGGTTGCTCCCTATGACAGAGTCCCTAACAACTCCCAAGGCCCAGGTGGAAGAGTCATCCACACTAATCTCCCAGTAATGTTTCCCAGAGCTGAAGACTTGGCATCCAAAAGCAGTAAAGTGGGGGGACTCTTCAGAATTCAAAACTCCATGGTTGTGTCTAACACTGCTCCCATGATCTTGATTCCCCACAGCTTCATTGAAAGAAATCTCCACCCAGTGCTGGCTGAGCCTCTCTATCAGTCCAGGAATGGGAGGGACACTGAGCTCTGGCCTCAGAGGAAGAGGCAGGAAGAACAAGACTGACTCACAGCTTTCTAGGGTCAACTCTACATCCTGAAGCAGGTCCACATCTGGCTTCTGGTATATTTTGATCAGCTCCTGATACATAATCCTGAGCTGATGCTTCTTCTGAAGCATTTGGGTTTCCCTTTCTCTGAGTTGCTGTAACATGGCTCTTCCTTCATTGATCAGTAGCTGGGAATGCTGTCTTTCCTCCTCCTGGACACCCAGCTGCAGCATTCTAAAAACATCCTTAGTCATGTCTCCGTATAGGTTCACATAACGAATCCATTGGTTGATGAGTCTCCTCTTCTCCTGTAAATTGTGCTGGTTTTCTTGAGTCTTTTCCCATACAGCATGCATCTGCTTTGAAATCACCTCCCTCTGCTCCTCAGCAGCCCTTTCTATTGGACGGTGTTTGTGAGCCCTGTGCTCCTGAGACTGGGAGCAGCTCCTACAGAGCAGGGCCCTGTCCACCTCACAGAATATCTGCTTGGTCTCCCTGTGTGTCCCACACATGTATTCCTCAGACCTCAGGAACCGCCTGAGACTGCCTCTTCTGGCAATGGCCACCAGGCTCCTCAGAACCACGTTGGTTTTGAGGTTTCTCTGCTGGCAGGGTCCCTTGCATCCAGGGCACCTGGCTGGAGTCTCTTCCCAGCAAAGGCAGAGACAAGGTCGACAAAAACTGTGCCCGCACTCTAGGGTGACTGGCTCTATAAAAGTATTCATACAGATAGCACAGCTCAGTTCCTTCTGGAAGGCCTGGGCAATGTCAGGATCCATCATTCCTAGGAGCTAATTCTAGGTGGCTCACCCCTAGAAGCCTATATACCCAAGAGGCTGAGATCTGAGGATCAAGCTTTGAAGCCTGCCTGGGCACCAAAGTCCCCCTGACACAGACTCTTATCTCCTATTTACCACTCCAAAATCACAAGTGGGCTGTGTCTCAAGTGGTAAAGCACTAGCCTTGACCACAAAGTGGCCCAGGGACAATGCCCAGTCTTGAGCACAAAGTGGCCCAACAACACTTCCCTACCACTGGGTTCAATCCCCACAACCGACAAAACACCACCAACAACAACCACACCAAACCAAGGAGAGAAGAATTAAAAGAGGAGTAGATTCTCCCACTCTGATCCTCACCTGGAGTATCCAAGCTCCAAACGGCCTCCTCCTGCTGAGGGATCTTCAGCAATGCCTGAGTCTCAGACTTCCACTCTATTTATACTGAAAGAGGGTGGGCCCAGGAAAGGAAGTGTCTCTGATTGGTTGTTTAGGGAAGCTGATTTACATATCAATAGGAGTTGGAATGTACATCCTGCCAACCCCACCTTTCACTTCCTCTTTCAAGGACTTACAATTTGGTTAGGTTATTTGGGTTAGGTCCAGGGTTGGAAAAGTGTATTGTGTTTGTTTTGTTTCGTTTTGTTTTTTACTTCTGTGTATGCTTTATATTGGGACTATGAGTTTATTACTTTTCCACCGGACTGTAGGCCACATTCGTGGCGTCATCCATTGTATCTTGTGGGTCTTGATTAATTTGGAATTTGTCAGGCCTGATGCTGGGTTGGTACTTTACCACTTAAGCCATGTCCTCTTCTGTGTTTGCTTTTGCTTTAGGAATAGAAAATTGTGTTTATGCTTAGGCTCTGCTGGACTGAGATCTTCTGATTCACACTTTGCACAAAGTTGAGATGACAAGAATTATCTCTTGCTTGAGTTGTGATCATGGTTAAGTCTGCCCACAGACCAGCCCCTCCCAGCTTTCCCATCACCTGCTTTAATCAGACCAGTAATCACCTGACTGTCGATGATCACCTGACTGTGAGTCAACAAACATCCTAAGTCCATTTTCCATACTGATTCATTCTTCCAATGTTGTTCTTGTTTGTCAGTGCTGGACTTGAACTCAGGGTAGAAGATCTGTCCCTGAGCTCTTCTTCCACTCTATTTCTCTTATCTTTATTTTAAATATCATTTATGCCTTTTTTTATAAAATGATGTGGTATTCTGATAATTTAATAACTCATTTTTGAGAATGATCTAAAAATTATCCGAGACATAAACATATATATATATATATATATATATATATATACACATTGGATTTCAAGAGCAGATTATTAATATTCAATTCACTCTAAGTTTTATCCTATCAGAATATTCTCTTTAGGGTTATAGGTTCTGAAGTGTCCCTGGCATAACCTTTCCCGTTTGTGGTTTTGTTACTATAATCAATCTTGTACCTTTCTTGGTGTTGATCCATTAGCTTTGAAAGCATAATCCCCTATCTGAATTGCCAGCAGGGAAATAGTAGCCTAACACTATGTTTGCATCATTGACTCTCAGGCATTGACTCTCAATCTTTTTAATTTTTCTTTTTAAAAAATTTTTGTCATTAGTGCTGCGTAACTCTGGGTCTGGTGCTTTCCCTCAGCATTTCAGCTCAAGGTGAGCCCTCTACCACTTGAGCCACAGCACTACTTCCAGTTTTCTAGTGGTTTATTGGAGATGAGTGTCTATGACTTTCCTGCCTGGGCTGGGTTTGAACCGAGATCCTCAGATCTGTTTCCTGAGTAGCTAGGATTACAGGGAGTGCACCACTGGAGCTGGCTAAGCATTATTTTTTATCTTCATATGATAATGACAGCAGGGATGAAGGCACAATAATTGGGTACATAGAGTGAAAGACAGACACCAACAAAGAGACATCTCAACTGGACAGCAAACTGTTGAATTGTTACAATTGTTGGCTATTGTTAACCTCTCAGTATGCCTAATGTGTAAATTGAGCTTTGCCATTGTTTTTATTAATCTCTTAGCCTGAGTTAATGTTCTCTTCCTTTTTACCCTAAAAAATTATGACTTATTTTTTTAAAGCCATACCTTCATCTTTAGTGTTCAACCATGCACTTTCTTTCTTCTCTATTATTACCAGCTATTTCTCTAAGTATCCCAGTTTATTTTATTTTATTTTTAGGAATTAGTACTGAAACTTAAAGAATCCAATCTAATAGAAAGTTTAAATGCCCCAATGGCCTAGTATAGAGGTGTTTCTGTTTTTTCTTCCCAGGATGGATAACAGGATCTAGTCATCAAAAGCCTGCTTTAGAACTTTTGAATCACCGAAACTAGTACTGCTTTTTTGTTCTAGGATGTACCTGGGGCTTGAACTTAGAGCACTATTTGTGAGGGAATTTTGTTGTTGTTGTTTGCTTTGCTTTTTTTTTTTCTCCTACTACTTGGACCACAGCTCCACTTTGGTGGTTAATTGAAGATGAGTCTTTTGGACTTTCCTATATGAACTGGCTATGAACTGCCATCCTGCTCAGCCTGCTGAGTAGCAAGGATTACTGGGAAAATAACAATGCCCACTGAATTAAATGGTTTTTGTTTTGTTTTGTTTTGTTTTTTGCTGTTATTCTGAGATCCACCTTTTTTCATGGTGAAAAGCAGTCACTGGGGACTCATTTTTGCATGGGTTTATTTTTATAGCAATTTTTAAATAGTTTTTTGCTCTCTTGTTGCATTGTTGCTACTTTATCTTATCTTCATTATTTTATACATTTTTTATTTTATTATATGTTACCTCCATATTTCATAACAAAATGGGATTACTGTGCAAAGAAATTCAAATTAGTACAATATTAATGGTTTGCTTCATTTGAGAAAGGTTCTCTGCTATAGAGTTCCCAATATATAGAATCTTCACTAATAATGGTTTATCATTGGAGAAAAAGGGTCTGACAGGAAATTGGAAATAGCCAATGGGATATCTCCAGAGAAGGGAACTCTTAACCACATTCCAAAAACTCACCCTGCCATGGTCAAGATAAAGAAACACCACAACCCGACCCAGAGACTTCTCTATATAATGTGTCAGCAATGGGGAGGTGGTAAAAAAAAGTGTAAAGAAAGTTCCCTTTCACAAAAAGAGGAGGAAAAGGTCCTTGATTCAAGGTGGTGGTCCTAGAAAAGGGTGTGTACCTAAGTTCTCATTTAGGGAAGTTGATTTACATATCATTTGGAGTTGGAATTTCCATCCTGGCAACCACACCTTGAACTTCCTCTTTCAAGGAAATGCCTCTTACAATTTCTTTAGACAGTCACAAGTGCTGTGTATTTTGGTTAGGTGCAAGTTAAATTTGTACAGGATTGGAAAACCTTTTTTTTCCTTACCTTTGTGTATCTTTTGTTTTCGTACTATGCATTAATTACTTTTCCACCAGAATGTAGGTGACTTTGTATCTTGTGGTTTTGAAAATTAGCTGAGCTTACATTGTGGAGTTATTAGATGATCATCCAAGTTTTTTATTTGGAAATTGTCATGCCTCCTGCTTGTCAGGTGCTTCACCACTTGAGCCATTTCAATCTTTTTATTCTCATTGGACTTCTAATCTCATAAAAAATACTGTATTCATTTTCTATTGGTAATGTAGTTCCTCAATTTTAATTTATGCAAGAAATTCTGAACTGATTTCAAAAATGAAGGACATTGTAAAGTAATTCATTAAAAATTTCATAAAAGCTATGAATATGGAGCTATATATAATTCATTACTTTTGTTTAATTTTTCACACCACAGTTGTAGAGTATGTTCAAAGGTGATTTTTGCACTAACCTTTTTCTTGGAGGAATTTTTTTAATTAAGAAAATACTTTAGAGACATTAATGTTAGTTCAGCTATTTATTATGCTTCATAAGGAATGTGATTTTAAGTTAATACACAGAAAATCTAAGACAGATGATACATTTGGCATTTAGATCAATTTGTGTAATTACTTTTTTATTTAAATACTGAATACCTGTTTCTGAATTTTCAATTTATTACCTGAGTCAAAGGTATATCATTACACCTCAGAATCTAATCCACTTTACAAAACTAAGTAACATATTAGTTTGAATTTTATTTTTTTAGTTCAACAATAATATTCAACATATATCATTTCAGTAGTTTTCACTGAAAATTTATTAAGATATGCAATATCTATAGATATTTCATAATTCTATATTCTTATTTTTGGATTACATTTCTGTAATCCATGTGTCTTGTGTTAGACTTCCAATTGTTCATCTCACATCTCTGTTTGTTCCAGGATTTCAGCATTAATGTTTTCTTTTTTCCGTGGTTTTTATTATTTTTTCACCTCTCTATGGCCGTTGTAACTTTTTAACATACAAAAAAGAAAATTCACTATTGCCCAGCTCAGCATTCTTCACATTTTCAAAATCCCAAGTAATGCTAGTGACATACAACATACGTCATGAAATGATTGATATAATGTATACAATAAAGTAATATCAAAATATTGCATAAAAATTAAGAAAATGTAATGTTATGAAATTAAAATACACTATTATTAAACTGTGACATCAAACATTTTCTATTATTACCATAATATAGTAATATAAAACTGTGCCATCACTCTCCAACTTCCTTTGTAAAGAATTTACACTTTGTGGAAAACTACACCTGAGCCCCTTTCCTGGTAATGAACGGACTGTTAAATGTCTCCAGAATTTGGGCCACCTCCCAGAAGCCACTGGTATGTTTGGCTCCTCCCCTCTCTCACCTATTATAATTAGGCCTGAGAGAATGCCACCTAGTCCTCATGCAACAAAGTAAGTTAGAGGACGAGAGCCCCGTTCCCCAGCTGGACGCCTCCAGATCTTCATGCAAAAATGATCTCCAAGTTGTCGTTTGCCTCAGTCCTGCACCATCATTGCTCAAGCCAATAAGCTCATGTAGGTGCTTGAATAGCAAGTTATTGTAGCACAATCTGCTCTGTAGTAGGGGTCCTTGAGATGCCAAGGTACCCCAGCCTCTCCTTGGGCAGGCTCCACATAGTGTTCAAGCTTTAACTCTTCAAAATCTTGTTGCCCCTTCATAACTTCCCTCTTTCTGGAGCCTGATAGGTCTGAGGGGCTCTCATAAGCAGGGGTCTGGATGGCTGCCAGGATCTTGTCCTGAAACTCAGGTGCCTTCATCTGCAAGAAGCAATAGCAGCTCCTGCAGCTCCTTCTTCTCCTTCTCCTCCTGGAAGAGCTGGTTGACACACTCATCTTTCTTCTGATATAGCTCATCCAGTACTTCCATCTGTTCTTTATAGAAATCTAGGGACTTTTCAACGGTGCTGATAGGTTTTGACAGCTGGATGCATCGATGTTGGAGTTTATCCACTTGCCTCTGGTAGCCCACCTTTTCCAGGCAGCTTGAGGATGAAGCAGAATTTCAGGGTCCTGGAGAAGAAACCTTACTGCTTCATCTTTCTCTGGCTCTTGACTACCAGATTGGCCAGGGACCCATAGTAGGTCTGTTGCTCCTGCAGCTGCTGGCTGAGCTTCACCTTCTTTAATTCATCAATGGATAAAGATAAAAATCCCACCTGGTCTTTGGGTTGTCTGTCCTCTAGGACAGTCACAAAAAATAGAGTCACCCCTTTTCTTTTTGCTCACTCTTCCTTCTCTAGTGAAAGCCAAAAAGCTCAGCTGGGGTCCACAGCTGTTCCTGCTTCTGTCTGGTGGTTTTAAGGCACATCAAAAGTGTTGTGTAATTTTTGATGGACCTTCTTGGTCCTCCAACTTTGTCTAGCAGCTGAGTCTACTTGTGCAGGTGCTGTGGCAAGGCCTCATTCTTTAAGGTCAGCTGCAGTTTGTAGGCCCTGTGCTGTTCACAGGTAGCTCTGAGCTCCTGCAGCTGTCTATGAAGCTCCTGAGATTCTGAGCCACTTGGCTCCTTAACTCACCCATCTTTTTCCATTCTTCTAACTTCTCTTGCTGGTCCAGCTTCTTCCTTCACCAGCAGCTCTGAGTGCAACACACTAGAGAGCTCCTCCTTCTCTTTCTTAGCCTGTGGAAGGCATCCTGCAGATGGCCCAGCTGCTTTTTGATCTCTAAGTTATGCAAAATTGTGCATCTCATGGCCTCATGTATGTGTAATCTTCCCATTATCTTGAAGAACTCATGCAGATCCCAGGCCTTTCCCTGCTGCTCCAGTTACCACAGCCACTCCTGCTGCTAAAGATTCTGGAGACTGAGACGCTAGTTTTCCCGCCTTTGAATGTAACACTGCTTCTCCCATTTCTGTTGCTACTTCTGCGACTAATAGGTCTTGGCTGGCAGCTGTAGCTTGATCTGAGTTGGTCCTGCAGGCTGCTGCTGGGAGGGCAGCTCTGCCAACTGCCTTTGAAATTCCACCATGTTGGTCTCTAGGTCAAACACTTATGGCACCCATTGTTCTTTCTCATCTCTCAGTTGGTTCATCTGTTGAGCCTTTTGTCTTTCCTCATGGACCTCTCCAACTTCAAGTCCACTGCAACATGTCTCTCTCCAGCCTTAATTTGGTCATTAATTCTTTCATGGTCTCTAGCTTTGTCTCCACCCATGCCTTCTCTCCTATTACCATTGTCTATATTTTGGTTACTCTCTTGGGGTGAAGTAGGACTTCTGACATATTGTTAGTGATTCCAGTGTTAGTGGAAAGTACACTAGCAGGAAAGGAACCAGAGGAAGATTCCAGGTATGCATGGTCTTTGGTCTCACCCTTGGTTGATTTACAGTCCCCAGTAATGTTTGTTTTGAGGTTAACTCTGTTTTCAGTTTTCTTTTTGTTGGTTTCAGTGGGTCCACCAGGAAAATTCCTCTCCAGATACTCTTTCTGTAGTTTCTTGCCTAAAGAAAATTTTATTGTGCATGCATGTCTGGTTTGGTTCGATATCCCAGCACTGGGATAGGGAAGGTGGAGAGACCATATTCCCAGGCTTTCTGAAATCACCTCTATTCTTGCAATCACCCACTTCCTACAGGATCTCTGAAATTCACTTAGTCACCCATAGCACCTTTACTTCCTTCACCTGCCGGTAGTGGTATGAGCCAAGAGAGGGAAATGCTAGTGGTACTAGGCAGCACAGAATGTGGAGGTGGCCTCAATTCTTGTATGTTATTGGTCAGCTGGAAACAGATTTGCATTGTGGGATCATTATAATCCATACACAGTGGGTGGAGCACCATGAGACCTGCTCCTTCAGTCCTTCCGCATCCACATACCTACTTGGGGAGCAGGGCAGCACCAGCTCCTGCTTGCCCTCCCCATCTAACCTGCCCACCTGGGCTGATTAAATAGGATTAGCTCTAGTTGTACTGGAGACTGCTCAAGACAATGTCTTCCATCCCACAATTACAATCACCAAGTTATCCTGTGTGGTTGCTCTCAGACCACTGTCATAGTCCCTCTTATGCTGGGACTATGGAGGGATCAGACCCCAGAGCTTAGGGGATGAGTGAGTGACAGACAGTAGGGATACCAGATACTGCATCATTTTACAGTCTGTTTCCTCATATTACAACTTGGTCCGCATATTTTTACATCGCAGAAATACTGTCCAAATAATTTCTATCCAGTCCTCCAGACTGCCAGACTGTGCAAGTCCCACTCACTCCTTACTGCAAGTTTCTAATCTGATTCTGAATCTGTTCCCCTTACCACCCAGGTCTCTATCCCACACCTAGTGTACTATGTTCCCATAAGAGAGAACAATGGATTGAACCAGCATTTGTCTTTCTTTTTTTAATTTTTTATTGTGAAAATACCGTACAGAGGGGTTACAATTACATGGGTAAGGTAATGAGTACATTTCTTATCAAGTATTGTTGCCTCCTCCTTTATTTCCCCTTCCCATCCCTTCCCATCTTCCCCCACCCCCATCCTGCCTGGCCAAAGTTGTAAAGTTCGTTTTTCAGTATAACGACTTTTGCATCTCATTGTTTCCATGGGTCCACCTGTATTCCTATTTAAATGGTTTGTTTTTGCCCTTCCCCTCCACGAATTATACCAACATCAAATACAATCAAAGCAGGGGTTATACCGTGGGGGAGGGACATATAAACCAACAAAGAACTCATTATAAATACCTGAGGGTTCCTTTCACCTAACACCAACTTACCTGATCTTTTCTCCTTGTCTCAGACATATACTAGTTATTGCACATAAAGCAAATCATGGGACCTATGTTTCTTTGGGCCTGGCTTACTTCACTTAATATAATTTTTTCCAAGTCTTTCCATTCCCTAAGAAATGGGGCAATGCCATTCTTTCTGATGGTGGCATAGAATTCCATTGTGTATATATACTACATTTTCTTGATCCATTCATCTACTGAGGTGCATCTTAGCTATGGTAAATAATGCTGCAATAAACATAGTTGTGCTAGTAGCTTTAGTATGGTCTTGTTTGTGATCATTTGGGTAAATTCCCAAAAAGTGGGATTGCTGGGGAGCTCTATGTGGAGTCTTTTGAGGAACTCCATATTACTTTCCAAAGTGGTTGAACAAGTTTACATTCCCACCAACAATGCTGTAAGGGTTCCCTTCTGTCCACATCCCCTCCACAGCTTGGTACTGGCACAAGAACAGACCTCAGGACCAATGGAATAGAATTGAAAATCCAGAAGTGAACCTACAGACCTATAGCCATCTAATCTTTGATAAGGGAGCTAAAAAATAGAATGGAAGAAAGACAACCTCCTCAGTAAGTGGCAAAACTGGTTAATCACTTGTAGAAAACTAAAGCTAGATGCTTATACATCACCCTGCAACAGAATCAACTCCAAATTGATCAAAGACCTTGAAGTCAAAGCAGACCCTCTGAAAACATTACAGGATGGAATAGGAGAAACCCTAGGTCTCCTTGCCACAGGCCGAAATTTTCTTAATAGAGACCCAGGAACACAATAAATCCAAGAATGGTTGGAAAAATGGGATTGCATGAAATTGCAGAGCATCTGCATGGCAAAGGACATAGCTATCAAGATCAATAGAAAACCCACCGGTTGGGAGAAGATCTTCACTAGCCGTACAATGGACAAGGGTCTCATAACTAAAATATACCTGGAACTCAAAAAATTAAATCCCTCCAACAAAAATCCTCAAAGAAACAACTGCCCAATAAATAAGTGGGCTAAAGACTTGAAGAGAAACTTCTCTGAAGAGGAAAGAAGGATGGCCAATAGAAACATGAAGAAATGCTCAAATTCCCTAGCCATAATAGAAATACAAATCAAAACAACGTTGAGATTCCAACTCACCCCAGTTAGAATGGCTGTAATCAAGAACTCTAATAACAGCCTTTGTCTTGACATCAGAACAGGAAAGTTGCCAGGGACCTTCTCTAATACACAGTATGCTTGTGCTCCTCTGTCTCACCTGGCCCCAACTGCAGCCAACTGTCTCAGCTTTCTTCAAGATCTTCTTCTAGTAGTCCTGTATAGTAACCACATTTTTACATGTCTAATAACTATGTATGATTCACTAGTGGCTATCATACAGAGCAGGCTTAGACATTCCATTAATTTCTTACTACCAGTAAAAGGATGATTAAGCACAATTAGCTGATACTAAAATGTGTGTTCTTGTTGCAGGTTTGAGTGTAAGTTAGAAAATACAAAAATAAGATGGGTACTGGTGGCTCATGCCTAATAATCCTAGCTACTCAGGAGGCTGAATTCTGAGGATCTCAGTTCGAAGCCAGCACAGACAGGAAAGTCCAAGACACTCTTATCTCCAATAACCCACCAGAAAACCACTACTTTGGTCATACAGTACCATCCTTGAGCAAAATGAACCCCGGGACAGTGCCCAGGCTCTAAATTCCAGCCTCACAAACAAGGACAACAAAATACAAAAAATAATCTGTGAGTAGTTTGCATTGAATAATATCTCATTTAATCCTGGTCTTCTTTTTTGTTTATGGGTGTTTGATTGCCAGAAATAGACTCTCCTAAAATTTTGTGAAATAAAGTTACACAGTTCTTGAGTTATAGAGCATTTGTAATCTGCTTTTTCTTGCTGTATTTTACAAAAAGCAATCTCTTCTGTCAAACCAAAGTGTCTCCAACTTGCAGCAAGTTACCATTTGTTAACACACATTTACTGGAATAATTCATATCTTAACTTCAAACTGTAACCGTCAGCTATATTGTTCATAACCAGCCAGCGGTGTCAAGGCTATGAAGTCCTTACCAATGGAGTTAAAAGAACAGAATGTGCTTCCCACATTCCTTAAATCAGCCCCTGAAAGTCAAGCAAACAATGTGAGCCCAACACCTACTGTGGCTCAGATACATCACCACTCCTTGTATTAGGATAAAAAGCTCAAGGGCCACCCTGCCTGGCATGCCTGCTTGACTCTGGGTAGAATGTCTAGGCTCCCTTCCTCACAGAACTAAACTGCCTTGGTGAGATTTCCTTTACTTCTGTGTGTCTATTCTATCTGGGTTAATATTTTGACTATTTTGTTTTGACACTGGAGCATTCAGGGGGGTAGTCTGCAATCTTCATTCTCTCTGGGATGGTGAGGAACCCTATTAGGGGATATGATTGTCCTGCTACTCAGCTGCAACAAGGTGGGGGCTGGGCAGCACTGGTGACATCTCGTATCTGTGAATGAACTCCAACACTTGGACATTACATGTGGATTAAAAAAAATCCCTAAAGCTGGGCTCCTATGGCCCTGAACTCTGAAGATTATGGATTAGATAATGGTTTGAAGGTAAACATTGATCCTCAGATCTCAGCCTCCTGAATAGCTAGGATAGGAGGTATAAGCCACCAGCACCCAAATTTGCTCTTTCTTTCTTTGGTGTAATTGCCTTACAAAGTCTTATCTCATTTAAATCTGATTTCTTTCTGAGTTCTACTCTGAGCAGTACATTACAGATGGAAATTGCTGATCCTGTGCTGTCTTGGTCTTATTAAAACAAAGATTACTCTTCAGTAGATTTTTGCTGCTGCTTACCAAGTACACCATTCCCTAGTCCACTCCATGAGTAATTATTACATATTTAAAACCTTACATAAACTACAGGAACCCTTCTAATTTCCTGGGTTAAAGTGTTGAAATATTGTATGTCTCCTTCCCTTCTTTTCTTTTCCTTTTTTCTTTTATTTAATTATTTATTTATTTTGGTCCATTGTGGGTCTTGAACTCTGGGTATGGGCACTGTCCCTCAGATCTTCAGCTCAAGGCTAGTGTTTTACTCCTTGAGCCACAGCACCACTTCCTCCCTTATCTTCTTGTTTTCTCTGTCCACATTCAAGGCATTTCAACATCTATTTTCCAAACAATGAACAATATATTTACACAGTATAGACTAAAGGGGTAGGTAATCAAATATACTTGTAAAATCAAACTAAGCATGAATCTAACAAATTTTCTTGATTGATTCACTTAAAACTCTTGTCTGGAATGACTAGTTCTAGTTGCAATTGTGGCATAAATTTCTTTTTTTCTGAAATCAAATGATGGAAGAAACATTTCAACAAAGGAAGTGAGGAATGTGCTCACACCTAAGGAAGTAACAGGGACCTCTCTAAGCTTATGGAGTACAATAAGAAAAATATTGCAAAAGGAACAGCTAAATTTGAAATTTATGACAGGTATGATATCAAGAACCCATTATTCGTTAAAGTAAGCCTGAATTTACAGCATCAATGATTTTTAGCTAGTTTTCAGTGTTTTACACCTGAAATATCTAACCACACTTGAGGCTAAGATCTAGAGAACTGAAGATTGAGGCCAACTTTGGCAGAAATGTCCTGCCTCTCTGCAAAACTATCAGCAAAAATATAAGTAGGTGTGTGGCTCAAGTGGTAAAGCTCTATCCAGTTAAAGTGGAGCAAGGAAGCATGGCTCTGAGTTCAAACCCCAATACGAAAAACATTAAAGAATCACAATTCTGGATTCTTGAAATTCACTTGAATGTAAAATCATTTGGCAGAAAAGACTGTAAAGATAAAAATTAAAGCAGAACAAGTTTATTGTTCTATACACACAAAAAAGGTTTTATAGATATTTAAATATACATACATACTTGTGCAATCTATAGAGAATAATGTCTGTAATTACATATATACATATATATATAACAACTAAATGTATAAGTTTGTCCATAATCCCTAAATTAAACTAAAAGTCCATATTTTAAACTGTGACTCTTAGAAAGCATTGTTTTCACCTTTAAATATTTTCTGGATATTAATTTGTGTATGAAAGAGGAAAAGGATTTAAGTACATGTAACAATATTTATATTAACATGACCAACTGTAATGGCTTTACATAATTCTGTTTCATAATTCAAGTCATTATGCATTAGTTATATTGAGAGTTTAAATATGAGAATTATACACATATTAACAATCTATTTCTGAATAAGTTTGCTCTCTCCAACATCTTCCTATGTTCCCCTTCCTATTTCTAGCTTTTTAAACTGTGCTTAGTGGATATATTTATATTGTTTACACATATATATGTAGATATGTGTATATGTATGTACCCTCATATATACTTAGAAATGTGCATATGCAAATATATGCATATATGTGAATACAATATAAATATATATTATATTAATAATACAATATTATAAATATATATTTATATGTTACCTCTTTTATATCCATGTCCCATGATAATTATTAATTTTTACTACATTTGTTATTATCATTTTTCTGGTTTCTCATCTGAGAACAAGACTAGTCAGTGTGATTTTTTCACATTAGTAGAAATATCACTGTGATATCATAATTAGAAGTTCTATGAGAAGAACCAGGAAATTTAAGAATATATCTAGAAAAAAGAGTCTATCCTTCTCATTCCCAGTCTTGGCCTTCCTTCACTTGTACCTTTGTTCCCCACTATGACCTTTCAACAATAATACTGTTCTGTCATGGCTTACAATGCCTAATATCACAACATCACAAAGAAAATTTTTCTGGATTGAGGATAGATGGCTAGATAAAGGCTTTTAACAAAATAAAAATTAGATCTTTTTTTCTTTTCATATTATCTTTTCTTCTTCAAGTGTTTTTGATTGACACATCACAATTCTATATACGTTAGAGGTATAATGAGCTGTTTTATTCTTGCTTTGCTTTGCTTTCTGCATTTCTGGTATTGAACTCTGAGCCTCACACTCTCACTGTGGGGGCTCACCAGGATATAATATGTTTTGACTTGTTCCATCATTAGACAATCAAATCTGAGCAATCAGCATATTGATCTTTAAAGTTAAACATTTCAAAGTCAATGGATATGTTACAAGTTCTTTTTCTAAATTTGAAATTTCTTAGCAACATAGAAAATAAATGAACATCAGAATAACAATTCAACAGATTGAAATACAGAGAAATATACTATAAAGTTTTTTTCAAATGCCCACGTGAATAGATGAAATTCTAAAGAGAACAGCTTGAATTTACCCTTAAAACGTATTCTATAAGAGGCAACAATGCTTGATAAGAAATGAACTCGTTATCTTGCTCATGTAATTGTAACCTCTCTGTATGGTATTTTCACAATAAAAAAAATAAAATAAATATATTCTTTTAAAAAAAAAGAGAGTGAGGGAAGGAGTGACATTCTCAAAAAAGAAATGAACTCTTTACCTGAATTACGTAACTGTAACCCCGTGTACATCCCCTTATAACAATAAAAACTTAAAACATTCTAGCAATTGTATTAAGTATAAAGCAAACATAAACACATCTATTCACTAGCTCTTCTTAACCTTCCTGAAATTTAATGTGTCCCTTTTCCATGATATAGCAGTAAATATAAATGAACTATAAATGTATTGATCACCAAATGCCAGTGGCTCACAACGTAATCCTAACAAGGAAGTATGCTGAGATCAGAAGATTGTGATTTAAAGCCAACAGGCAAAAAACCATCTATGAGACTCTTACCTCCAAATTAACCAGCAAAAAGCCTAAAGTGGAGAAATGGCTCAAGTGAAAGAATAAATAAATAAATACATAACTCAAGGACAACATCCCAGGCCGTTAGTTCAAGCCCCATGATTAACACACACACACACACACACACACACACACACACACACACTGCTTTCTGCTCTTCCATTTATGTTGAAAATATTATCTCATGTGAGAAACATTTAACATACTTTTTTAATTTATAAATTATAAATTTATTTAAAAACAGGTATTCTAGGCACTTGCTATCTGCTAGGAGACATTAATAATACCTTGATATAGTTAATGCCTTAATTAAATTTCCTAACTGTGACAGGTGGACATATATTATTATTATTTCTCCTCAACAAATGTGGAAAAATTTGGAAGAAAATGTCATAATAGTGGAATTTCATAAATTTATGTTTCATAAGAGGTAATAATCATTGTAACTCCTAAACATAGCTTAAAACCAATAATGCAGTGATATTGAATTTCTCTGTAGTTTATATAGTGTGCAAAAAAACACTATATAGTATCTCCTTTACATTTCCTGGGAAGAAGCTAAATAAGAATATATACATCTTAAAATCATAAAATAACACTTTGGTTATACTAATGAAATGCCCACATTCAAAATCATTAATAAGTTTATGTAAATAGTACAGCTCTTAGATATTGAAATTTTGAAACAAGTCATTCCAAAGTTAAAAACAATAATAAAAATAATCATTTTAATCAAACTAAACATATCCTTGATTGGACCATCAACTTTCATAGGAATATATAAGTCTAGATAAATAGTATCCTTGGTATGCGAGTACTTGTGGCTCTTTGATATTTATATTGCATTCTTCTCTTTGGTGTGTATTGATTCACGTTAATACCAGTTTTGCATAATTCATCATGCATTTAAAAATGTGAAAGACCGAGGTATCCAAAGGTAGCCCTCTATAGAAAAATGGTGGCGTGTGAAGAGCCCATCAGTTTGAAATCAAGCAATGTATCATCATTTATTATTCATTAGGACCACTTTTACACACAGCTTCAAACATCTCCTTAGTGTTTATATTGGAGAAGGGCAACATGCATAGATGCATGCATAGACACATGTTGTTACCTAATAAATCTCTTCATGCTTTTGACTGGCAGTATAAGTATCTGACCTTGGAAGCGACCTCTCATCTGGACTCTTTACATAGAGATGTAGGAGCAGCATTGACAAGCAAAATGAACCCTTGATACTCTCTGACACTGTTAGCATGGCTTAAGCTTCTTACTATATTACCACAGAGCCTTTCCATCATTTTTTACAAACATATTTCAATTTTACTACATACTTTTTAAAACTCTTAAAGAGAGCCATGATGTAGAGGAATAAAAATGCTAGACAAACAAGAAGAACTAATCCGTCCAATAATAAGTGAATAATAATAATAAGCCACAGGAAAGACAATTTTAAATCCACACAAAATTGCAAGAGGGAAAGATTAGAGGGGCAAGATCAAACCCATGAAATTATAAAGAATGAGGCAATAAAAGTAAAGCACTGAGATGAAAAGTAATGTTATTAATTGTCCAGTAGCTTTTCTTTCCACTGGATCTCATTTATCTTTGGAAGAAGTTTAAAGAAAAATCACAGCCGCTGCATAAACTTTGTTTTTCCACTGTCAGGTGTATCGGCAACATCTTGTATTTACAGCTATCTTCACAAAATCACAGGCAATTATGTATGTGTCTTTTCATTTACAACAAGTATCATCTTTGCAATCCTCTAAACTTTATTCCTTGGTGATTTTTAAATAAAAGCTTGTGATTTTATTTGCTGTGGTTTAAGAAACAACTTAGAAGACATTGAAGAGTTCATTGTTGCCACACCATGACAGGTTCTATTACTTAAAAAGCAGAGTAGATTCCATGCTAATGTTCATATGGCCAAATTGTATATATTAAAGAAAATAATCGCAGTACATCTTAAAATTTTTGATGGTACTTGGCTCTTTACTTACTACATTTCTTTATGATTTGTTAAACTACTGTTAAGAGAGCTATTATTTCTTTCCCAAATGCAAAGAAGAAATAAATATTTTTACATAATGATATATGACATTAACTCATATTCTAAGTTGATTTGAGCAGAAAATGGAATATTTCATTTCTCATTATGACAAAAATAAACAGTTCATTCTTAGATGTACTTTGTTTTAAAAAATATATATCACTAAAGATTAAGTTCACCTGAAAATAATGGCGATCCAAAATAAAACTGGCAGGAATAAGTAAAAAACATAATATTTTGTCCAACATTTTGAAAGAAAGCAATCTGTTTGGTTTTATTAATGCCTTAAAATCTGCAAATGAGTATCATGGTTCATCCTCTGTGAATTTCAATAGTCCAATCTAGATACAATGGAACCTTTCCTCTTTTCTAATCCATAAAAATTCCTCTTGGCAGATTTTTCAAACTGTACACTAAGTCTAATTACTTCTGTCACCTTTAGTGCTACATTTATGTTGAAGCCAGAACCTCTCTTACTTGAATTATTGCAATAGACTTCAATAAGTTCTTTATATTGTTTCTCATACTTTTATAAATTCAACATAACAAACAGAAACTTCTAAATTGTAATTCTGCTAATTTTTTCCTTTACTCAAAACTATTCTGTGGCTTGTCATGCATGTAGAATTATAGGTAAGTTGGTCTTACATAAGTTACACAACCATCCCTACTTCTTTGACATGTTTTCTCTTATTCTTGTATTTTATGACTTCCAAAACTTTAATTTTCATATTGTTTACTGAACAAGACTGACTCCTTTACTGTCTCCCAGCCCATCTTTTTAGAATATTCTTATCCTAGCTATCAATTTGTTAGTAATGGGGCTTGCATGCAAGGCCTTACCATTGGTAGGGTAGATTTCTACCACTTAGCAGCAACTCCCAGGCTAGCTACCAATTTTGATTCTTCAATTCTTTGCTCAGATCTCACTTTCTCAATGGGGACTGCCTTGAGTAATGTTATCTCCCACTGAAATTTCATACTCATTGGACCTCAAAATTTAAACACCACATTTATTCCATACCATAATTTATTTCTAGTATGCCATATGTTTTACTGATTTCATAGGTATTTGTTTATGAACAGTCTTTTTGTCTAGAGTCAAGTTTCTATTTTTATCTATTATTTACTTATTTTTTGTGTACCCAAAATCAATTCAGAGCACGTGTTTTATGTGCCATATTCAAGTGGTTTTGCTGATTGAAGACTTTTATTAGAATGGAAGAATAAAACTAGGGTTGGTGATAAGTAACCACTCATGATCACCAAATTTATAGTGTGCTAAAATTGATTAAACCTCTTTTCCTTGGCAACATTTAGCAGTGAGTTGGATAGAAGTAGTATGCATTTCTGGATTCATGACATTTTTTTACAAATGAAGTTTAATTTGTCTTCACAGATTTGATTAAGTCATTATTACCACTATTTCTTGATCAGTATGATTGAGACTTCTGAGTCAGCCATTTTCCTAGATCAGAGAATAAAATCTAAATTTAGGTATTGAAATGTTATTTATAGATACGAGTAAACATACATTTTTCTATGTATATTTAATAATCAAGGCTATTGTCATGCATTCTTGCTCTTGTTCTTGCTCTATTTCTCTGTTTTCATGTATATAATTATCGCACTATTATTTTCTTTTATAATTTACCCTTTTCCTGCCAGTCGTGGGGCTTGAACTCAGGGCCTACTCACCAGGCTAGCCCTCTACTACATTGACTACAGTGCCACTTCTGGGTTTCGGTGGTTAAAGGGAGGTAAGAGTCTGATGGACTTTTCTGCATCTCAGCCTCCATAGTAGCTAGGATTACAAGCATAAGTCACAGGTGCCCAGCTTTTATATTTCTGTTTTATTCTCTGCATCTAATAGAGAGGATAAGTAGGTTTGAGAGCCTTTCTGGAACCAGAGAGAGACCCAATCTACAGAAACATCTTACACTGTGCAGGAAATTTTACCCTGGACCATTCTCCATTATCCACAACAAAATCCCAAGTTAGGGTACTGGAGCTGTGGCTCAAGTGGTAAAGGGCCAAATGGATTGAAAATGCCAAAAGAGAGTGTGAGGCCCTGACTTCAAGAAGCTCTACTACTGGCATGAGCAAACAAACAAATAGTTAACTAACTAATTACCTGGTTAAATAATTAATTCCATAATTAATTACTTAAATTTTGAAACCTTATAAAATTGAAGCTAGAATGTAGCTCTTTCAAAACATTTAAGACCAGTTTAGTAAGCTTGCATTTCTTTTCCCAGAATCTCACTTATGTTTGTGCTAAATCTCATGCCCTCCATGGTGCAGTTGAAATAATCATGTTCTATATTCAAACTAAGTTTAGGCTTAGAAAGCTGTATTTGTTCATCTGACTGATCATTCACTCACTCATGTCATAAGTCATTATGGAAACTGGAGCAGCCTTGGAGACATAGATTTAACAACTGCATATCTCAACTAATTATGTTATTCCTTGCTTGTCTTATTGTACTAATCATCCGACTATCAAATCTGTCATTCAACCACACACACACAAAATACATAAATGTGTTTAAAATCTGAATATCTATCAGTTTTAAAAAGCAAAATAAATAAGAAATGTTTTAGGTTTTAGAAATGTTTCATTTTAAGATGCAGAGTTGTACGATAGGGTCAAGTTGTACAATGGTTGTTCAAAGCTTATAATTATCTCCATGTTGAAAACAGAGTGATCTCATTGTTAAATGCAAATAAATATTGGAGAAATGTGGTATGGATTCTAATGTGTGTAGCTTAAGTTGAATAATCTATATGCTTCAAAGCGACTTAATTATTATGATTCATTTTTCACATTGGAAATAAGTCAGTTGACAAAGGCTTTGATTCTTTGGTTATAATTGTAAAAGAAAATAACTGGCAATTCTTGGTTTATAAAGATTAGAATCTTAGAGCACCAATTACTCTATATTAAGGCAGAAATAAATATGCTAAAATAGTGCAGAGAATGTTCAATTAGATACATGGACTTTGCCAGACTATTGGCTTTTCAACAATTCATGTAAAGTTCTCTGACTATAAAATACACAGATTCGTAAGTATACCCTGCTGTGACTGGAGAGGGACAAGCCATTGTGAAGGCTGCCTGAGAAACATAAATCATTTCAAAATAAATTTTCATGCATTCTACTAGACAGCACTAATAAAATGTGTTTATGATTAAGGACATTTGTCTTAGCTGAAAAAAGCTCAGAACTATACAATATAAACATGTTCACATAGATGTATGGACACATTTTCTTAGAGTATCTATCCATTCTGATATATGATGTTTCCCATTGATTTGAGGCCATAATTAAAATTCCCTATATGATTTCTGAATAACTAAATGTAACATTGCATTAAAATATGTTTTTTTCTTCAAGCATTTTTTTTCAGGAACACACTTGCCAATTCACAATAAATAGTGTCAATTAGCAACATGTATAAATTTCAACAATTTATTGAGAAGCATGCTTGCTTCATTTAATACTTCGGTCTATTTTATTGTCCTGAGTTTCAGAACTTGTGTCGATGTCTTAAAACTTTAAATATATTTTCAGCTTCCAAACACATTGTGACCATTAATTTATACAATTAATTTTCCTTTAAATTTAATCTCTTACTTGTCTTTTCTTCCATTCTCTGCTTTCTGCTTGGATAACTTTGCTCCTGTTTCCTTAACTACTTTTACTAACATTTGGCTAGTGATGGTTTCTCTATGTTTTTCCTGATATGAACATGTATTTTAGTTTTAAGGATGGTAATAAAAAGTTAGAATTGTAGCCATTTCCTCTGTTTTCATCATGTCTAAAAAGTGCTTTGAGATATTATGGTCTTTATCCATTGAAATAAATGAGCACCTCAAACTTCCCATTTTAGGATACCCTATTTTTCTTTGCATATTAGTGATTAGATTATGAGAAACAAACTATAGTTTTATGGTATTTGTAGTTAGTTCTTCCAGATGAGACCTATCATCCCTGACTAAATTTGAAAATTTTTCAGTTGTTTTCCCTGTGATTCTCACCTTTAATCACCCTTTCTGTTGTATTTGTGCACATTCAATTTTTTATGTTTTATAACTTATCCTCATAGTTCCATTTGGCTCTTGTTGCATTGTTTTCCCATCATTTTTGCCTGAGTGTTACAATGTAGATATTTTGCTGTGGATATATTGCTTCTGGAATATATAATCTCTTACAAAATCTACCTGTTAGATTTATATTAAGTACCGGAGTTTTGTTTATTTGTTTATTTTTTGTTTATTTATCTATGTTGAGGTGCTTGGGATAAGACTATACTGGAGTCTTAATCAGCAGGGACACTGGATGTAAGTGTAAGGACACTGTACTACAGCATGTCAGTGTCATATATTAATTATTACTATCACTATTGCATTGTGGGGAGAGTGTCATTTATATTGAGTTTTGAGCTCAATGCTTCTTACTGTTTTGGCTTATTTGCACAGTGTACCCTACCAGTTAAATCACACTCCAGCCTGGCTTTTTTGTTGATTCTTTTGGTGACAGAGTATCATGGACTTTCCTGGCTTTGAACTATGATTGTCTGGATTTCAGACTCCTGAATTGCTTAAATTAGAAGCAAAGCCAAGGGAACCAGCTGTCAATGGTCAAACTGCAAAGATCAGGTTTGAATACCAATAATCTTTATACTTGAATCAAATTCTCAACCTTTGTTTCTGAAGTTAATGCAGATCAGTAAATGTATGAGATGTATAAGTAAGCATACAATGTGTAGAGCTACATTTTGAGTGAGTTGCTCTATGAAGAACATTCTCCAAACTTTTTTTTTCTTTTGGTGGTGGGACTTGAACTCAGGACTGGGCACTGTCCCTGAGCAATTTTGCTCAAAGCTAGATCTCTACCACTTGGAGCCACAGCTCCAGTTCTGGTGGTTAATTGGAATTTAAAGTTACATGGGCTTTTCTTGTGTGGTCTGGCTTTGAATTGAATCCTCATATCTCAGCCTCCTGAAGAGTTACGATTACAGGAATGAGCCACCAGCACCTGGCTAACTATATATTTTTTGGCTTTTTCTTTTTTGGTACTGGGGATTGAACCCAGGAAATTGCCCTTGCTAGGCAAGCACTTTGCCACTGAACTACATCCCAGCCCCATTCTTAACACAGTTCTTAATCATGTCCTAAATGAGATTGCTGTTAGGTTTCTCTTAGATACTAATTTGACAAGCAAACTTAGTTTAGATGTACTTTGAGCATATTCTATTTTAGATGGTGGAATTTCTACAGTGTTAATGTTTACAATGAAGAGAATAGATGCTAAATTTTATTAATTTGTTCAAGCCACAATATCCACACTCACCTGCAGAATCATGAAATCATACTACATTTAACTATTCATATATGCTAGTAAGAAATATCAAATTAAAAATTTAAAATATTAGAGGGTATGTTTATTTAAAGTATAGAGTTTACTTACATCCTCATATTCTAAAAAATTCTCTTTCAATTTTTCCACTGATTATTGTCTTCCTCTTCATATATTTCAACCAGAAGCTTTGGTTCTCCATTGACAAACAGATTCCATTTAACATAAGGTCACTCAGCTACAGGATTTCTTCTTGCAAAATAAGAGCTGCAAACTAGTATGTAAGGCACATTCTGGTTTCCCAATAATCTTCACAAAATTTATTATGGTTACTTAAATTCTTCCAATCTTCAGTTTGTCTTTTGTTTGACACCTAATATATTTAAAACATGCAATCTCATCATAGAGGAAAGCTTGTCCAATTAATTTAAGCAGTATCAATCATGTTGACTAGGCTAAGTCATTTCTGAATAAACATTTGCATGCATGTATTATGCTAAAGAACAACTTAAGAAGATATAGTGTATTTTCTTGTAAAAATGAAAGAATGAAGTAAATTGTTTAAAGCAATATTTCTTCCCTTTGTAATTGTTTATTGTTTATAGAACATATGGTTAACATTTGGCTTATAAAATTTTAAATTACACTGTAGATACTGCTGTTATTTTGAAAATAGATTTTTCTACAGTCATATGATTTAGGTATATTTAATAAATATTGAGTACTATGGTACAAATAAATGGGCATTAACCAGGTGCTGGGGTTGATGCCTATAGTTCTAGCTATTCAGAAGGCTGAGAGCTGAGGAAATAGGTTCAAAGCCAGGAAAAAAAGTCCATAGGTCTCTTAGATACAATTAACTAGAGAAAAGATGGAAGTGGAAGTGTGGTTTTTGTGGCTTTGATTGAAGAGGCCATGTGAGAGCTTGAAGCCTAATACATTGTTGGGAGGAATGTAAATTAGCAAAAACACTTTGGAAGGCAGTTTTGGAGATTCTTCAAAAAAGAAGAAAAAGAAACATAAGCTTCCCCTACAATCCAGCTCTTGTTCATCTACCCAGAATATTACAAGCCAGTACACAGCAAAGCCACATACAACCATATTCATTGCTCATTATTCACTATAGCCAAGTTATGCAAACAGCACAAATGTCTTTAAATGGATGAGTGGAAGCAAAAAACTGTGGTGCATTGTTTCAATGGAATTTGCTCAACTACTGGAAAGAAATGATTGAACCTGAAAAACATCATGTTAAGTGAAGTAAAACCAGCTCAGACAGCCAAGGAGCGAATGCTTTTTCTCATGTGTTGATAAATTAAATTATAAACATATTCAAAAACATGTAGGAGTCATATAAAATAAACCCCCCCAAAATTGTCTAAAGCACAGAATCCTTGGGGAGGATTTTAGTGATGTAACTCCTTGGAACACTCACAAACAGTTTCACAAAATGAAAACCAGAAAATTCAGAAACCAGCGTTGTATGGTATCTGGAGGAATTGGTCAAAGGCAGGCAGATAAATGGAAAGAGGAAGGGTGAATGGATACAGTCATTATATTCAATGCACATATATCAGAATGAAATCATGTAAGCTGAGGAATGGATAGAGTTGGGACAGATGGGAGTGGGAATGATGGAAGGAGTGACATGAATCAAGATGTATTATACCCATAGGCTGACATGTTGAGTTGAAATCCCTTTGTACAACTACTTACAGGCAATAAAAATTGCCTTGTCTTTGTTAGTTTGCCAGAAATATACAGTGGTTCTCTTCACCAATCCAGTACCAATTGTTTATTCTAGCAAGGAGTTATGCAGTTCATCCAAAAGTTTATTTGTAGGTCTCAGCTTAAGTGAGCATTTGTGTTCCAGTTGAGCTATATAAACTATTGCTTGCCTTTAGTTACATCATTCAAAAGTTAATTTAATACCTCTTGTGAAACAAACTTGGCTATAAGCTGATGCCCACAGACTCACAATAGCATTTCTCTAACAGTATCTCTGCTGGACATTTCTTATAATGTTTAAGTACTAAATTCCTCGACAATGAGTTAATCATTTATGCAAAATGCCAGATTCAATATAATTTCATAAAAGTAAAAATTCTCTGTCTTGTTTAAACAATCTATCTACTGCATCTGGTCTCTCATTTCTGGAAAATGAATTCTATCCAGGAAGTCTATCTACACCTACCAGTTGGTTTGTGATCCTCAGGTGATCCATCAGTTAACAATCTCAGTGTTTAGCATAGCTTATTAAATCATTGTGCTTACAGTATTTGTCTCTTTATAGTATGAAATCAGCAAAAGTTTTATGTCCTTAAATAATTTTTCCAGGCTTTGAATTACCCACATTTTTCTTGTTAATATGCACTACATACTGGTTGAATTGAATTCAAGTTGGATATTGTCACTATGAATGCAATGAATGCAAACAATGAATGCAAAACCTTATTTCTATTTTAATTTTTTAAATTCCAAAGCCAGGTTCAATGGCTCATGCTGCCTCTAAACCTAGATACTCAGGAGGCTGAGATTTTAGGATCTTGGTTTGAAGCCAGCCTGAGCAGACAAATCCAAGACAATATTCTTACCAAAGAGCTGAAAGTATGTAGCTCAAGGTAGAGCACCTGCATGAGTGACAATATACAACATGAGTCCCTGAATTCAAGTCTCAATACTGACAAACACCAAAACAAAGCAAAACAACCAATTAGTCTCCTAGAAATATTCATTGGATCTAACAGAATTAGTCAACTGTATAACATATAAAAAGTATTAAGTTTTTATGCCATTATCCCTTTTTGTTTATTTTTTGTAGTCAATAAATTCATTGTATATGAATCTGCTATGGTTTTGCAAGACATATCTGTGCTGTAACTTATGTGCTGTTGTTCTGGAATCCACAATATTTCTCTCAATGTCACATTTATATGAATAGTCTATTATAGACTTTTAACTCTTCATCTATAATTGAGTCATTTCATTGTCATCCATACATTTTCGAAATAGATTCACTCAAACTTAAAAAAATACAAAATCAACATTTTTATGTATAGAGATATATAGTCATTCATTACAGGTCAATGACATATTCCAGTAATATGACTATAAAATTAAAATATTTTTAAATTACAAAAGTGACTAAGCAATGAGATGCCACGTCTATGAATGGACCTCACAGCACAGAGTGAAATCCTCTGGTTACTAATTGAAAGTGTTGTACAGCCATTTTGATTATTAATGGGAGGAAAAGAGCATCCGTGGAAGTATTTCAAACTCAGTATCCAAGTATATTAGTGCAAAGATAAACTCCACTGCATAGTTTTGAGCTTTGAAATGCCGACATTGGGTCTCAAATCTGATGACTTTCTGGTCTGTCATTTATTTATACACTGATTTAATGGGGAACTTAATTCTCTTTGGCAAGCATTATTTTTTCTTGTAAAATGGGAATACTATTACTTATTAAAAGAGTATAAAGGATAACATTTGTGTTCACATATACAAATATATTCAGCATGTAGTAGATTATATTAGATGATATTTTGTCGCTATTTGTAGGATTTCTTTGTTTAGTTGCATTTAAATCACCATCCTGCAGACTTCATCCCCTAAGTAGTTATAATTACACAGCCCTAATGAGCTTTTCAGTATGTATGTTTTGTATGACATTATAATTTTGCCACATTATGTCAATTTACAATAAAAAACAATCCTTAGCCAAACACTTCATAAATGAAAATGTCCAATAGGAAATTAGTGCAAAACATTAAAGTATTGACACATGAGAACAAAAAATCTCATTCAAAAATCCAAAAATCATAAGGCTCATAATTTGGGGGGAAGGATTGCAACCATCAAATTCTTATTCAAGAGGAACTAAGGCTTATTTGCATATTACTATGTACATGATTGGAAATTCAGATATGCAAATAAAGCACTCCATGTTTTGGCATGGTTTCTGGGTTTTGGTGGGTTTAATTGCCTTGAAAGATTTTAAAAGGTTGAAAACACAGAAAATTTCTTTTCCAATCAACACACAGACAACAAACATCTTTTAAAATGTTTATCAAAATTAATATACTAGGCTTTGGAGAGGTGACTCAATTAGTAAAGCTCTAGCCAATGACAGTCCTGATCTTGGATATAAAAATTAATAAACTAGTCTATACATTTATGTAAATAATGGCTGTTAGTGATGATAGTCATAAAAATTACTACTGGACTTGAACTCAGGGTTCCAGCCTTGTATTTTACCACTCAGAACTTATGCTATACCACTTAAGTCAGAACTCCACTCCTGAATTTTGCTGATTACTTGAAGATGAGAGTCTCTTGGATTTGTCTGTCTGGGCTGGCTTAGAACTTCTTTCTGAGCTCTCAACCTCTTGAGTATCTATGATTGTAGATGTGAGCTACCAGTGCCTAGAAGGATAAAAGTATTAAATTTCTAATAGTTTGCAAATAAATTTTATGTTCTACTAAAGAACAATTGAATAGGAAATATCTACAGACACATTATCTTTACTTCTTAAAGTATTTAAGTACATGGTAAGATAATTCAAGTCATAATCACATCATCATTTGTCAGCACACTAACCATTATTTCTATATTAATTGTACTTTGAATTATCTAGATTTTGTGATAACATGTTTATGTATTATCTAGGATTTATGAGAATGATCATTCACACATGTACCTATATGTTCATGCATGTACATGCATGAATATAGCAAAGCAAGGTTGTTGGATGAAAATGAGCAAATACTTTTTCATTCTATTATAGTTGCATATGAGCATTTGGGATCTCACAGTAGTTCTCAAAAATTCTAAAAATCATTAGGCATATAATTTGGGAGATGGATTGCAACCATCAAATTCTTATTCAAGAGGAACTAAGGCTTATTTGCATATTACTAGGCACATAATTGGAAATCTGGATATGCAAATCTAGTGCTTCATATTTTGGCCTTGTTTCTGGGTTTTTCTCGGTTTAATTGCCCTAAATGATTTTAAAAAGTTCAAAACATGGAAGATTTCTTTCACAATCAGCACACAGACAACAAAACTTACAAGTGCTGACAAGAGTCAATGTTTGTGACATTGTTTACATTATGTGAAACATTTGTATCCTTAGCCAGGAAAATTTTATTTTCTCTTTCTTACATTTTTCATTTCTTACCCTCTAAATATTTACAATAATCACTGTATTTTTATGGAGTGACACAGATAGGTATCGATTAAATTACAGTGGAATAAATACAAATTCCAGTATGTGAGATCCCCTGAAGATTACTGTGAGAGTAAGTTTATGAATGCAAGTGATGGCATCCAAAGGAACCTATATCTGTGCCTGGGCTGAAGTGTGCCCCTCCCCCAACTTTACTTTTTCAGCCCTCATCCATCATACCCAGGAATATGATATTTACAATAGAGATTTTGCACCAAGGAAAAAGTTAAAATGAGGCCTTTAGGGGATAGCACAGTGAAAATGAACTATGATCCTTTATTGACAAGGAAATGTCGTAGAGAAAAAAGCCCAAGGAATAACAGCAGCAGGAAAACAAGTGCAAGGGAGGAGACAGGACCCCCATGGAAGGGAGGGGAGGATGCCTCCAACATCAGCATCAGCTTGACTTCCAGTCTCTCTAAGTGTGAGAATAAACAAATAATTCACCATGTGTGTGGTATTTCATTTGAAAGCCTTAGAAAAGGAATGTAAAGCTTACAATGCTTTTTCTTAATCAGTTTTTTTTATTGTGAAAATACTGTACAGAGGGGTTACAGTTACATGAGCAAGGTAATGAGTATATTTCTTATCAAGCAGTGTTGCCTCCTCCTTTGTTTCCCCTACCATCCTTTCCCTCCCACCCCACAACTACCGTCCTCCCCACCCCCCCCACTCCACCCCCAGCCTAAATTGTAAAGTTTGTTTTTCAACATAGTGTCTTCTAGATCTCATTGTTACAATGGGTCCACCTGTAACCCTATTTAAACAATTTGTTTTTTTTCCCTTCCCCTCCCCAAATTATGCTAACATCAAATACAGTGAAAACAGGGGTTATACCATAGGGGAGGGGCATACAAAGCAACAAAAAAATCACCTTATAAATATGTTAGAAACAATAGCAAGAAAGAAAAACCACTTGAGTCCTTATCTTGGGGTTCATTTTGCCTAACATCAAATTATCTGTTCTTTTCTGCTTGTTTCAGACATATACTAGTTATTGCAAATGAGGGAAACCATGGGACCTATGTTTCTTTGGGCCTGGCTTTCTTCACTTAGGAAAGTAGTATGGAGGTTCCTCAAAAGACTCCACAAAGAGCTTCCCAATAATCCAGCAATCCCACTCTTTGGCATTTACCCAAATGATCACAAACAAAACCATACTAAAGCTACCAGCACAACTATGTTTACTGCAGCATTATTTACCATACCTAAAATATGGAACCAACCACATGCCCCTCAGTAGATGAATGGATCGAGAAAATGTGGTATATATACACACAATGGAATTCTATGCCTCCATCAGAAAGAATGGCATTACCCCATTTGTTAGGAAATGGAAAGACTTAAACACTTTTCTAAAATAAGTTTGCAAATGAATTCTGAAAACTTGGATTGAATGCCATTTGTGTGTGTGTGTGTGTGTGTGTGTGTTGGTCCTGGAGCTTAAACTCAAGACTTGTGCACAGTCACTGGGCTTCTTTTGCCCAAGGCTAGTGCTCTACCATTTGAGCTACACTTCCAGACTTTTTGGTAGTTACTTGGAGATAAGTGTTTCAGGGACTTTGCTTCCCAGGCTGGCTTTGAACTACTATCCTCATATCTCAGCCTTCTGAGTAGCAAGGATTACAGGTGTGAGTCACTGGTGCCTGGCATTTTCCTTATCTCCAAAGTTAAATTGGCCATTTTACCTGATTTATATCATTAGTGCAGTCTCCCATGATCTGTGACTATGTTGCATACATAGACATGCATACATAGACATACTTGTAGCAATGTGATTATTATATGTTCTTCTTGCTCACTAATCCTTGAGGAATCACAAATCAGTTTAAAGTAGAAGCTGTTGTTTGAAATGAAAAGTATACTAAAAATCAATGTGCTATCTAGTTACTGATCCATGGTACAAAGTGTAAAAGAGGTAATTGTGCCAGAAATCCCTGCACACATTTCTTTCCTCATTTTAAGAAGAGAGAAAAAGCATAATGTAGTTTCCAGGCAGACCTTACTGTCCCTTTCTAAAACTAATCCATATAATAGATACATTTTATTCAAGATAATATCCTTTTATATCACAGAAGTACAATCTGAAATGCTTTACTGTTTTTTAATCTTTTAAAAATTAGTCTCAGATTGACTCTCTCCAACAGTAATGCTTCTCTTCAGTTAGAACAAAAGTCCCCCTGGCACTAATTTGGTTTCCTTCTGAGCTGTTACTGCAAAGGCACCTACTAGTGCTCTTACACCTAAGAAACTTTCCTCCCGAAGTTTTTGTCCTTTTTTTTTTTTTTTGGTACTGGAGATCGAATCCAGGACGTTGCACTTGCTAGGCAAGCACTTTGCTACTGAGGTATATCCCAGCCCTTCCAGAAGTTTTGGAAACTGAGTCATGCTTTTAAAATAGAGGCATATATATATATATATATATATATATATATATATATATATATATATA
>NW_012267355.1:281221-284959 GCF_000151885.1 Dipodomys ordii
ATATATATATATATATATATATATATATATATATATATGCAAAATATACAGAGAATGCCTGTCAATTCTTTACCACCTTTGTTGCAATTAAACTTCTTCATTTTCAGTATAAACAACTCACTGAAATACTGTATTACGAAAGAATGATCTCTATTATATTTCCAGCTTACTGTGAGGTGTGTGCTTCTTGTCTTCCATGGCTGAAATTGCTGGGTAACTGCTGCGGAAAACCTTCAGATACATCTTGGACTACGTAAATTTCCTACCAAGTAATGAAGTCAATCAATGAATGGAGAGTCAAAATATCAAATAGTCATAATAAAAACGGCATGTATGTGTAATATGCAAGAGTTCTCAAGCACAGAACATTTCAACGTTGTTGATTTCCCTTTCTCTTTTCCACAGCTAAATGTTTCCTATTATTCACTTGCTTTAAGGAAAAATAAATGTGAAGGATAATATTCCCTTCAATGAATCATCTTTTCAAAAGTGAAGAGAATAGGGTGAAATCCTCTGATTTCCTAAGTACACCCATGAAACTGTAACCGCAAAGTCGATGAAACCAGTAGCATGGTTTAGGATGAACCAAGTCAGAGCCAGGTGAAATATTTGTACATGTCACTCTGAAACTCCCTTGTTCAAGACAAGCAAGTGATGCAAATAAAAATATGAGGGAAGGAAAGGCTATTGAAACTTAGAGTGTCATGGATTTGGGGAGCATGTTTGTTGAAGAAAACTTATGATTGAAGCCATATTAAAATAAGAGGAGGAGGAGGAAAAGGAAAGAATAAAGAGGAGGAGGAGGAAGGGGAGGAGGAGGAGGAAGAAGAGGAGGAGGAGGAGGAAGAAGAGGAGGAAGAGGAGGAGGAGGAGAAAGATGTATACTAATTTCTAGTTTTAGTCTCAAATATTCCTGTATCTTCTTATTTGTCCATAGCCACATGTTCTAAATCAGAAACCACTTAAATGAATCAAAAGTTATTATATATGATATTCTAGAAAAATAATTCAAAGAACATGATTATGGTGAGGAGTTATAAGGAATGCAACAAACTTAGCCAAGAAAATGCAAACAATAGAAATAAAATGTGAAGACAGTTCATTTGGCTAAAATGATTTCTCTATGTGCCCAGTATTGTTAGGTGGAAGTTGGGAGAAAAGGCAATAATTTAGGGAAAGAAAGGAAATATGATGTAAGAGAATAGCACGTAATGTTTTGGTGACACCTTAGGAAGAAAGGTAGGCTAGAGTGAAGACAATTATAATCCCTAATAGTAGACAAAAATAGCCTTCTATCTGAGCTCTGGTTGCTCACACCAGTAATACTAGCTACTCAAGAAATTGAGATCTGGGCTGGGAAGGTGGCTCAGTGGTAGAGCGCTTTCCTTGCATGCCTGAGGCCCTGGGTTCAATTCCTCAGCACCACATACACAAAAAGAAAATAGCCGGAAGTGGTGCTGTGGCTCAAGTGGTGCTGTGGCTCAAGTGGTAGAGTGCTAGCCTTGAGCTGAAGAGCTGAGGGACAGCGCCCATGCCCAGAGTTCAGTCCCCACGACTGACCAAAAAATAAAAAAAGAAAAGAAATTGAGATCTGAGGATTGTAAAGCCAGCAGGAAACTCCACAAAACTCTAAACTCCAATTAACCATCAAAAAGCTGGAAGTAGATCTGTGGCTTAAGTGACAACATTGAACAAAAAAGCTCAGAGACAGCACCGAGTTCATGCCCCCAAGACAGGCCAACGTACACACACACACACACTCCACACACACACACACACAAACCTAGTTTTGTATACAGTTATTTTTCTCCAAATTTCTAATGCAGATGGTTTAATAAAGAAAAACAAAGACAACAAGCTAGTCTTCAGTAGGCAGCAACTAACTTTTTGATTTAGACACTGAGAATGGCTTTCTCTTAGGACATTACAGATGAACAGAGCACAGTTTTCCTGCTAATCCAGTATGATTAGAGCTTTCCCAAAAGTTAAAATGGTCTGTAACAGGTTCAAATTATCTCCAAAATGAAAATACATCAAAAATAAAAAAGAACAATGCCATATAATTTGAAAGCTGGATATTCGCTTTTTGATCAACAAAAAGGAAATATTTAAAAATAATTATATAAACCACATGTAGTCAAATATGACACTAGAAAATGTATATATATGGGAACAATAAACATTTAAATAAGTGTATATATAATTTTTCTGAATGATTGAATATTGGTTTTATTTATTTATATATTTATTTTCTGAAGCACACTTTTCATTTGTTTTTATTTTTTTCAATTCTATATGTCAGTTTATGAGTCCATTGATATTGATCAATGTCACTGCTTCCACTCAAATCCTTCTGAAAAATTTATACACATATAAAATATGGCATTTGTAATAATTTGATCTAATTTTTATGGTACTTATTGCTGAATGTATTATGCATTATTTTATATTACTGTATAATTAAGTTGTGGAATTAGTCTAATTTCCTTTATAATAATAATAATAATTATTATTATTATTGTCATTTGAGGGGCTTGAACTCTGGGCCGGGGCGCTGTCCCTGTGCTCTTCAGCTCAAGGTGAGCACTCTACCGCTTGAACCACAGCATCACTTCTGGTTTTCTAGTGGTTTGTTGGGGAAAGGGTCTCACCGACTTTCCTTCACACACTGTCACACACACATCCCACATTCCACACTATTGCCTGGGGAATTCCCTTATCTGTTAATACTCAGTACCCATGATGGCCTGATCCACCTGTATTTCTTATGTACCATTAATCATTTCTGTCTAGTAAATGGAAGACATATTCACTTATATTTTGTTTAAGAACACTGACACACACACACTTACATATATACTACCTATAACATATATTAGATACATAGATCTCTTCTTTTCACAGAGAATTCAAGGTGTATAAAACCTGGAAGAAATAATTTGTTAAGGCACAGGAAGAAATTTGGTTTGGGAAACTTAAAAGTTTATAGTTTGGAGAACTTTACAGCCAATAATGTTAATAGGTGTGATGTCAATACGATAAAGATTAAATGACTTTTTGACTAATAGTTACCCTGGAAGTGGCTAATAGCACTATGGAAACAATTCAGAGAATACTTGAAAAGTAAATCATTTAAATGATACAAGAAGTTGTTCCAGCATTTATTAATTTAAATTGAGACTGTGGTTAAAGATTATTATTGTCCAAGATATTATTATACTAACTGAATATAACCACATGTTTATTGAGAAATATTCCTTTGACAAAATTTTGACAACTTTACAGTGTGTTTTTACTTTTGCTCAACTTTTAATAGTGGCCTCGAGATCTTTTCCCAAAGGTAGTTTTTATTTGTAATATTTCTTCTTTTTTCTTTTTCACAATTTAATTTCATGTTTGTCTACAGAAAAAAACCTCCATTTTTGTCATTGATTACTTCAGATGAATCTAAATTAGACTGTCTCATACTCAGTTAATTTAGCTGGAAACTATGAAAAAAATCTATGAAAAAGGGCTGTTTATTAAGTAAGAAAAATGACAGAATATTTGTGATGCTTGGCAGTTATTTCACATTTAATTCCACAAGCAAAGTTCTAAGCATTCAGCAGATTTTCATTCATTTTTCATGCAGTTAAAATAAGCAGATTTGGAATTAGTTCAGAGAAAGTCAGAACTGAATGAAAAAAAGTTCTCAGAATTTGATACTTCTGTGGTAATTGAATGGAGTGTACAAACAGA
>NW_012267355.1:287181-289863 GCF_000151885.1 Dipodomys ordii
ATATATTTAGAGAGAGAGAGAGATGTCTGTACATAGACATGTATAATACATACTCATACTGATGTGGATAGGTATATATACACATTTACATAGATTTTACATAATGTTATACCTAGGAAACTGTCACAAATAATAAGACATTAAACAAAATTATACTCCTGCCATTCTTGAATGCTTCCTGATGTCCTTTAGAAGAAGCAATGTCTCTCTATTCTTGGCCTACATGGAAAATAGATTAGTTTTCAGTTTCTAGAGTTTTATATACAAAATAATATAGTATATCACCTGTTTTTTGGCATCTATAAGTTGGTAACATTATTTGGTAAATCCACTGGATTGGTTGTGCTTTTGTATATTTTTGTATGTTTACTTCCTTTAGCAATATTCTGTCAAGTTAATAGGTAAATTTTGTGTACCTTTCACTTGTTAATGAACATTTGAGTTAATTTAATTGTCTACTAAAAATAAAGCTTTCAGCCAGCAATAAGAAAACAATTCAGTTAACATTAAGTCAATTTGCAATGAACAATTTGATTAGGAAAGATAAGATTTTGCTTTTTATTTGGTTTAAAACATTTTTGTCTCCACAGCTTTATAGAAATCTCTGTCAAAACACCCATGTACTACAAGCTAAGGGGAAGTTGGCTGCAGAAATGACGAGCCTGACTCTTGGACTTATTCCTGAATGCATCTCAACTCTACAAACAGTTCATCTAACCAAAATTGATGTGCCAAACATACATTATTTTAAGAGTTTTTCTTGTGTATGTTCTATCTAGTATTTTCATCATATACCTTTTCAATTTTGTGGATAACTTCATAGTCATACTTTGGTCTTCAAGTATACATTAAATTTATTAGACAAAATTTTAAATGGAGTATTACTAATTTTTTCAGACTTTCCTGTGGAAAGATGAAGAGAATACCTTTATATATATATATATATATATATATATATATATATATATATAATTTAGCACAAAATTTGTAATAGAGATGGAATCTTGGGAACTGGAGGCACAACATTACATCAGCAAACAGGAGGTCATGTAGTATGTTTTAGGAAGTTTATAATTGTCTGGTACTTACACTATGGAAGGTTATTCAAAATCAGACTTTGAAGAGCAACATAAGACATCTTAAATGCAATAAAAATCTTTATAAGAAATAAGAAAAGTTGTAGATGAATGGATCAAGAAAATGTGGTGTCTATACACAATGGAATTCTATGCCTCCATCAGAAAGAATGACATTGGCCCATTTGCTAGGAAAGGGAAAGACTTGAAAAAATTATATTAAGTAAAGTAAGCCAGGCCCAAAGAAACATAGGTCCCATGGTTTCCCATATGTGCAATAACTAGTATATGTCTGAGTGAAGCAGAAAAGGTCAGATAAGTTGATGTTAGGCAAAATGAACCCCAAGATAAGGACTCAAATGATTTTTTTTCTTGCTATTGTTTCTAACATATTTGACATATTTATAAGATGATTTCTTTGTTGCTTTGTATGTCCCTCCCCCACGGTATAATCCCTGTTTTCACTGTATTTGATGTTGGTTATAATTTATAGAGGGAAAGGGAGAAAACAAATCGTTTAACTAGGGATACAGATGGACCCATTGCAACAATGAGATGTACAAGATGTTATGTTAAAAAACGAACTTTGGCGCGGGGGTGGGAGTGGGGGATGGGGGTAGGAGAGGGAGATGGGAAGGGATGGGAAGGGGAAACAAAAGAGGAGGCAACAATGCTTGATAAGAAATGTACTCATTACCTTGCTCATGTAATTGTAACCACTCTGTATGGTATTTTCACAATAAAAAAAAAAGAAGTAAAAAAAAACTAGTACAGAAACAAGTAACCAGCAACCAGGGTACCATGTCACTATGTACACATTTCAAAATTCTACTTTCATGTAGTCTCAATTATGAGAATCAGTCTTTTTCTTCTTTTACTTATAATTAAATGAACGTCTTAATAAAGGTAACAATAATAAATACTTCTTAAAGAAATATCTTCTTGTAGGTAATTATTTTGCATTCTGTATTAATTCCTGGTTCTCTATTTTATGCCTTTACAAATCACCAAAGAGAAAAAAGTAGCAATGGAATGATACTAGTGTGATACAAAAGGACAGAATTTCGTGGGGAGAAAAAAAAAACCTCACAACCAAATATGACCAAAATTATGTTTTTCTTAGATAAATAAAAGTATCTAGAAATGATGGTATATAGACACACTGGGTTAATTATAATAATTTCATCAAAAAAGGTGGTGTACCACTGTCAAATAAAGAAACAATGTTAATAAATATAGCTACACATAGAGAGAGAGAGAGAGAGATCATGTATTTAAAATGGAATTAATGCCATCATTAGAGAAAGTGCAGCTAAAGTGTGCTGTTAATTTAGAGATTCAATGCCAGGCAGATAGATGTAGGAATGCTAGAGAGATGTCAGAGAAAAAGAAAAAAAAATAAGGTAAAGGAGTGTCTGATTTGTAAGGGGAGATTAAAGCAACATGATGTTTATAGCTGGCTAAGGGAATATGAAAATGATCCACAAATAGCTGAAAGATGTAAATAACAAGTAGTAAAAGAATTCTGGAGGAGGAAGCAGAAAAGAAGCAATGCAGTTTGAATGAAAAGTGGCAAGGTTATTTATGCCACATAAGGATTCATACA
>NW_012267355.1:289946-292687 GCF_000151885.1 Dipodomys ordii
TACAACCAGAGTATGATATTGATTACAGTCCTCATTTTATGTGCAAGTGTAAACAAAAGTACCTTCAGACAAAGAGAGGAATATATAGCTAAATATATCAGTAACTTTGAACTTCTGATTTGGAGAAGTGCTAGTAGCATTAGCACAATTCAGAGATATGACTCTTTCATTAATAAGACCTTGCTAGCTATAGAGGACAGAAACCAATTTGAGGAAAAGTAATGAATAATTTAATAATTAGAAGAAGTTTGCAGGAGATTTATTATACACATAGACTTGTATTTTATCAGCCAAAAGTAGGAATGCCTTGTAACATTAAACCGCTGACTTTCTTGGCAAATTTACTAATTATTTCATTGAAACAATTTAGATTGGTTCTTAAATGTCCTTCTGAATGTGGATTTTCCATACATCGGCAGGAAAACTGAATTTTTTTTATTAAAATCAGGAAAAAATATTTACCCATGAGGTTGTCTAATTCACTGTCTGTATTTCAGTAGGACTCAATATTTTCTTAAGTTTAAGAATGCAAAGATTTATTTTATGTTTTCTTTTTCTTATCTTTTGCATAAAATGTAATTGGGAATGATTATTAGCAGACCTTAAGCAAGGAAGAAGAGGTCACACAGAAAAAGATATGCAAAGATATTGCTCCAAGAGGCAATGATGAGTGATAGGTACTCACAAAATTCACATATGGTAATTTTGCCTATAGAGACTTTACATGTGCATCTATATTTCTTGTAAGTACCTTTAACCACTTTGTGTCAATTATAACTTCAAAAATGTGAATTAAAAACTTTGCCTTTGTAACTTTTTCTTATAAATTATTTTTGTACATCTTTTAATAGTTTGCATCTTGAATACCACAAGGACCACAGATTAAATGCTGGCTCATAGGATGTCACTATAGAGAGGTCTCCTTAGTGGGAGAGGTCTTAGGTTATTGGTTATTGTCCACATGTCCTTAAGAGGTTAATAAGATGCTAGACAATTCCTCTTCATGTCTTTGCTCCTTAGTATGCAAGGATATAGTTTCATAGTGTAATATGATTTTGCTACAGGGTGTTTCTCATTACATGCCAAAAACTACAGGAACTTATCATGTACTGGATCCTCCAAAACTATGAGCTAAAATAAACATTTTTAATTTATAATTTGATTATCTTGGACTTTTATTTAAAGTAGTGATCCAAAGCTAACTGTAAATAATTCCTGTAAAACTCTTTTCTCCCATTGTAATATTGAGTCCTATTTCAAGTATATTTCTTTTCTGTGATGTATGGATGCCCAGATAGATATCATTTCTAACACCTTATACCTTTACGGCAAGCTGATACTGCACTACTGATTTTATATATTTTATGAATTTATTATATTTTCTGTCTATTCAGAGAGGCATTCAAAATTATTTTTCCTTGTGATCATGTGTGTTTATTACTCATTTTTTTAGTATGAAGGTCATGTGAGACACTTGGAGAAATTCCAAGATAAAATCTAGACAGTACATAATATCATCATTTTTTTTGCAGTAACATGAGCAAAATTGCCCAACTTGAAGCAGTGACCTTCTGTTTCTTGAAAGAGAAGTAAATGTAGCACTGATACCACTTTGAGAATCACTCAGAGAAGCTGTTTACTCTTTCTCTTAGATTACACAGTAAAATCTCACTGCCTTCTCATCTCCTTATCCTCAATGCAACCCCTGGTGTTGTCAAGAATGTGTCTGAATTTGACTAGTTCTTAATCTTCCCACTCTCCTGAATTAAGACTCCACATGCTACATTCTCTTTTGAAGAATCCTACAAACACTTATCCTTTTCTCCCCTTATTTCAAAGCTACTTTGATTTCACTGAAGAAAAAACAAATTATTAATCAACCCATGGTTTCCAATTTCGCACTACTGAATTTCCCTACCTACCATACCCTGAAAAATCTGTATGGATTGAATTTATTACTATTACTTGCACACAAAGGTATCACTCTAACCATTTTCTCTTTCTCTACTACATTATTAGTTTTTCTTTCAATGTTTACATATTTATGATTAACTGGACAATGTGCAATCAGCCAATCAACATTATGGCAGGGCTGAGGTTCAACTAGGGATATAGCGCATGTGTTTCTGTACAAGGCCCTGGGTTTGACCCACAGCAGCTCCCGTCAACATAAAGAGCGATACCAATGACTCCTCTGATGTCGGCCTTTCTTTAGCAACATCTCCATGTTTCTCCCTTATTTTTTTTAAGCAGTGACCCATGATTTGAATTTGAGTCGAAAGACATAAAATTTCTTCAGATGGTGAATATTGTTAATAAGTGACAAATTTTAATTAAATTCTGAAAAATCAAATCATCCATACCCCTTTGAATTATTTAGAACTCACAGGTTAGAATTAAATACATGAAAGTGGATGACTTTTCAACAAATATAGAGAAAATCTTTTAAAATATCTTGCTCCTAAACACCTTTTTTTTGCTGTACCCATTTAAAAGAGATAAATAGTTCAAGTCGTTAATAATCTGAACTAAACCTGTTGTTGTCATTCTCCTCATTTATCATCAAGTGAAATATTTTTATTGCTTAGATTACATTGTGTTCTGTCCTTTCAAAGTCCATACACATTTTATTATTACCTTTCACATATTTTGTTACCTGAATGACAGCTATTTGCTCTCATCCTTTGATAAATGTGTTTACTATTTTACAACCAGAGTATGATATTGATTACAGTCCTCAT
>NW_012267355.1:292737-294121 GCF_000151885.1 Dipodomys ordii
ATCCTCAGATCTCAACTTCCTGAGTAGCTAAGATTACAATTTTCAAACACCAGCTCCCAGCTTATTATCTTTACTAGTAGACACCATGGAATTATTAAGAGGGCTAATTTACCTACAATATATAGAAGCATGTTTTAATTCCTAAAGCATAGTATAGGGTCATTTCCTATCCTGTGATTTTTAAGCTTCTTCCACTTTGACTAAATGTTTACATGCTTCAATACAAATATAGTTAACATATAGTGCTATAGTGTTAAACTACTGTAAATTAATGTGCTATTTATAACTATATTTTTGTATAATTATATATAGACTGTGAGTTAAGCAATTGCTAAGTATAGTTTGCATACATAATATATATTACATATGTATGAACACTCATATCTTCATGTTTCTCATGACATTCATTTATTTCAATGAATTACCAAATTATACTGTAATTTAGAAAAATAAAAATTAACAAATAAGTATATATTTCAGTAAGCATAAAATATTTGAGCCAAGTGCTAGAGTTTTAAACATTTTTAGTTATTCAGGAGACAGATATGGAGGATCTGGCAGACCAGGTAAAGACATCTTTAAGACTCTATCTCTACAATAACCATCACAAAGCTGATATGGAGCTATGGCTCAAATGGTAAACTGACAGCCTTTAACAAGAAATGTACATGAATATGATGTCTAGGATATGAAACTGGCAAATTAAAAGTGAGAATTTGGTAAAAATTAACCACAATGCAACTACATTTTCTGTTATTTTTCTTTGAATTTTATCCAGAAATAAGGAAAAAATTTTAAAGTCTATATTATGACTCAACTAAATGTTATCATGGGTTTAACCGTACTGGATTTAAACAAAATACTGGTTTTACTTGACTGTATTTTGAAGAGTATACAAAAAGAGGAGATCAGAATGGCCTAAGAATTTTAACCATCCCCTTTGAGTTCTAATATTTCTATATAATCTTGGTATGTGTACCTAAATTGTTCTGTCATTATTATCTATCATTTGTATTTTATATTAGAATAACCATGTCCTGTTGGTTTTTAGGGGATTCCCTTGTTTAAAAACAAATTCTGATTTAAAAGTTCTTAATCCAAATGAAATTTTTACACAGTGTCTCATCTTAGATACTTTATCAACACCAACGAATGAAGAATTAAGGATAATCTGTTTGTTGTTGTTCAAGGCTGACACTTTATCACTTGAGCTACAGCTGGTTAATTGGAAATATGAGTCTCATGGACTTTATTGGCTGGCTTTTAACATAGATTCTCATATCCCAGCCTCCTGAATATGTTCCCACAAGTGCCTGGCTAAAGAGAATCATTTAAATGGGACAATGTTATACAACACTACTATATAAAATAACCTATATATATA
>NW_012267355.1:307520-310686 GCF_000151885.1 Dipodomys ordii
AATAAAGCTGTAGTAAATATAGTTGTATTGGTAGCTTTAGTGTGGCCTTGTTTGTGATCATTTGGGTGAATGCCTAAAAGTGGGATTGCTGGGTCATAAGGGAACTCTCTGTGTAGTATTTTGAGGAATCTCTATAATACTTTCCAGAGTGGTTGAACAAGTTTACACTCCCACCAACAATGTGGTAGGGTTCCCTTTTGGCCACATCCACTCCAGCATCTGTTGTTACTAGATTTCTTGATTATAGTCATTTTAACTGGGATTAGGTGGAATCTCAATGTTGTTTTGATTTGGATTTCTTTTATGGATAGAGAAGTTGAATATTTCTTCATGTGTATATTGTCCATTCTTATTTCCTCTTCAGAGAAGTCTCTCTAAGTCTTTACCCGACTCTCTCCACAACTCTTCAAGTTAGTATTAGAATGCCTAGCTAGAGTAATAAGGCAAGATGCAAACATAAAAGGGATCCAAATAGGGAAAGATGAAGCAAAACTCTCCCTCTTTGCAGATGACATGATCTTGTATTTAAAGAACCCCATGGATTCCCCTCCCAAGTTACTTGAACCGATCCAAAACTTTGGCAAATAGCAGGGTATAAAATTATCCCTCAAAAATTAGTAGCTTTTCTGTTTGCCAATAATGAGAAGAATGAAGCTGAAATCAGGAAAACAACTCCTTTTGTAATAACTCTACAAAAAATAAAATGCATAGGAGTTAACTAAAGAAGTGAAGGACTTCCATGATGAAAACTTTAAATACCTGAAAAAGGAAATTAAAGAAGAACTAAGGAAGTAGAAAAACCTCTCATGCTCCTGGATTGGGAGGATTCACATTGTGAAAATGACAATACTGCCAAAGGCTACCTATAAATTCAATGTGATACCTATCAATATCTCACCCTCATTTTTCAATGAAATAAAAGAAGCGATCCAAAAATTCATATGAATTTACATTTTTTTTTGTCATTCATGGGCCTTGAACTCTGGGTTGGGCACTGTCCCTGAGCGCCTCAGCTCAAAGTGAGCACTCTACCTCTTGAGCCACAGCACCACTTCTGGTTTTCTAGTAGTTTTTTATTGGAAATCAGAGTTTCATGGACTTTTCTGCCCTGACTGGCTTTGAACCGTGATCCTCAGATCTCAGCCTCCTGAGTAGCTAGGATTACAGGTGTGAGCCACTGGCATCCGGCTTTGAATTTACATTTATAAACAGAAAAATTGTAAAAATTTGATGATTATTCCATTATGCTGTATAATACAAATGATGTCTTTAAAAATGTTTTACTTGTAAAGTAATAGTTATCCATGTGGGTTTACCATTTTGTAATAAACTATTTTGTAAAAAAAGAACTTTAAGAACTCAATAAAGCAAAGATTGTTGGTATGATTGCTTATTGTACCAATCAAATATGTACCTTGGAAAAGAAGGAATATAACATAGCAAGAAGCAATATCATGTACTGGTTGAAGAGATTGTTAATTCTCTTATTTTATTTTATTTTTCCATGAACATCTAAAGAAAAAAAATTGCATCAGCCATAGTTGTTTTGATAAGGACACTTTAATATGAAAGATGTTTTGAGGAAGCTCTTTCAATCATGTAAAACACCACATTTTTTACCACAGAAATCAGTGCATCAGCAATGTCTTAAGAGCAACGTTTAAGAGAAAAATGCTTTCTGAATTTTAATTAAAAAGTGTTACAGGAGCTGGGAAGGTGGCTCAGTGGTAGAGCGCTTGCCTTGCATGCCTGAGGCCCTGGGTTCGATTCCTCAGCACCACATAAGCAAAAAGAAAAAAGCCAGAAGTGGCGCTGTGACTCAAGTGGTAGAACGCTAGCCTTGAGCTGAAGAGCTGAGGGACAGCACCCAGGCCCAGAGTTCAGGCCTCACGACTGGACCCAAAAAAAAATAAAAATAAAAAAGTGTTACAAAATAGAATTGTAATACACATGGGTAAGGGACCTAAAATTTCAGGAACTAAAGAAAAATACCTATGTATTAAGTTTTTAAAAATATAAGTATATATGAGTTGTAAAAAATATGTGTTTATGTCCGTAGATAAATGAAAGATAAATATCAATAGCTATAGAAAACCCCAAATTATTGACATAACAACAAAGAGCATCTATTAATCAGAAATCCTTTATGAGCAATGACTTGCTTTTGTACTGTCCGGGGATGAAATGGGATTTAGCCTCTATCCTCCAGTTTTCTTTGACTCCAATCAACTTTCAGGCCTGCCTGGACATAAATGTTCATGAGATGTCTTCATTGAAGGGGAGATGAATGTGATGCCACTCATTGTGGTTCTAGCCATGAGAGAAGCCTCAAATGGGTCCATCATGAATCAGGTAATTCTCAGGACAGGAAGTGAGACAGTATCTTAAATTATGGAACCAAACCAGATGCCCCTCAATAGATGAATGGATCAAGAAAATGTGGTTTATATACACAATGGAATTCTATGCCTCCATCAGAAAGAATGACATTTCCCCATTTGTTAGGAAATAGAAAGACTTGGAAAAAATTATATTAAGTGAAGTAAGCCAGGCCCTAAGAAACATAGGTCCCATGGTTTCCCATACAATAACTAGTATCTGTCAGACAAGCAGAAACGGTAAGATAAGTTAATGTTAGTTGAAATGAACCCCAAGATAAGGACACAAATGGTTTTCTTTCTTACGATTGTTTCTAACTCATTTATCAGATTATTTCTTTGTTGCTTTGTATTTCCCTCCCCCACGGTATAACCCCTGTTTTCACTGTATTTGATGTTGGTATAATTTGTGGAGGGGAAGGGAAAAAACAAATTGTTTAAAAAGGGATAGAGGTAGATCCATTGTAACAATGAGATGTACAAGACGTTATGTCGAAAATGAACTTTACAACTTTGGCGGGGGTGGGGGGGGCAGGGGAGAGGGAGAAGGGAGAGGTGAGTAGGGAGGGAGGGAGGGTACAGGGGCGTGGGGGGCAGGGGAGGAGATGGGAAGACATGGGAAGGAGAAACAAAGGAGGAGAAAGAATCAACAAAACAAAGAGTTGGTTCTTCAAAAAAATTAACAAAATTGGCAGACCCTTAGCAAATCTTATCAGAAAAAGAAGAGAACACACCCAAATAAATAAACTCAGAGATGAGAATGGAAACATCACCACGGAAACAACCAA
>NW_012267355.1:313093-353920 GCF_000151885.1 Dipodomys ordii
GGGGGAGGAGGCTGGGAAGGGATGTGAAGGGTAAACAAAGGAGGAGGCTGCAATGCTTGATAAGAAATGTACGCATTATCCTGCCCATGTAATTGTAACCCCTCTGTACAGTATGTTCACACACAAAAAAATAAAATAAAATTAATTATAAATTCAAAAAAAAAGAAAAATGAACTTTACAACTTTGGTGGGGGGGAAAGGGGGGTAGATGAGTAGGGAGGGAGGGAGGGTGCGGGGGCGTGGGAGCAGGGGGGGGAGGAGATGGGAAGGGATGGGAAGAGGAAACAAAAGAGGAGGCAACAATGCTTGCTAAGAAATGTACTCATTACCTTGCTCATGTAATTGTAAACCCTCTGTACAGTATTTTCACAATAATAAAAAAGAAAAAGAGTCAAGAAATGGACCTAAAACCTGCAAAAAAAATACTAATGAAAAACAGGGCAAGTCATCCAGCATTGTCCCAGCCTAGTAAGTATGAGGCACTGAGTCAAAACATAAATCTCAGTTGCTTAGAAAACACTTTTATAAATCTAGCTTAAACATTATTTTCATTACTAGGCTACAGACATGAAGGCATTTATTATTCAGAATTAGAAATGCTTGACTCAATAGATAAGCTATTTTTCCCCAAGTTATTTCAGTTTCTAGTTAGAAAATTAAAATACCTCATACGTAAAACAAGCAAATAAATGCTAGCAACACAGCTGAATTTCCTGTTTGATCATAAATTAGAAATTATTAATGAAGTAAAGGATAGGTACAAAAATAAACAGAAAGCCAAGCACTCATGGCTCATGCCTATAATCCTAGCTACTCCGTTCCTCCATTTGAGTATTGCTATTCAAAGCCAGCCTGAGCAGGAAAGTCAGTGAGACTCTCCTCTCCAATAAACTACTCAGAAAACAAAGAAGTGGTAATGAGGCTCAAGTAGTAGAGCGCTAGCTTTGAACACAAAGAAACTCAGGGAAAGCACTGAGGCTCTGAGTTCTAATGCCAGGACCGGAAAGAAAGAAAGGAAGAGAGAAAGTGAGAAAGAGAGAGAGGGAGGGATGGAGGGAAGTAAGGAAGGGAGGAAGGGAGGGAAGGAGGGAAGGAGGGAGGGAGGGAAGGAAGGTAGGGATGGAGGGAGCAAGAAAGGAAGGGAGGAAAGAAAGAAGGAAGGAAGGAGGGAAGGAAGGAAGCAAAGGAGGGAAGGAGAGAAAGGAAGGGAGGAGGGAGGGAGGAAGGAAGGAAGGAAGGAAGGAAGGAAGGAAGGAAGGAAGGAAAAAGGAGAGAGAAAATAAATAAACAGAAACCTCCTATCACAATTAGCAGACAGGAAATTAATACCGATGTAATAGGCAAGACTCATTAAAATTGATGTATGCCATTTTAACCAAGTATTCGGATTTCACTTTAGTGGGTACAGTGTCCTATCTCCTATTCAATGTTACTGCCAATTCACAAAAATTACTGGAAAAAAGGATCTAGAATAATTTTAGAGGTAGAAATAATCGTGGTGTAGGAAATTTGAATGGACACAACCGTAACAATTATCCACTGTGTTTTTACCACAAAACCTCCAAATCGATCATCTCTTAAATAACCATTTTGCCATCACTTGAATGATTAAAATTTCTCTGTCGCACCCATTGGCTGATACTGAACAATCATTTCCTGTACAAATAAGAAAATAAGTTCACGTCTTGTTTTGATTCCCTCTTGGTGATAAAGCAGAAAAGAACTAATCATAATTTGCCAGTTAAGTGCAAAGGAAATTACAAATTACTCTGCATTTATTTTGCTTCCTTTTTCAAATACTGTACCTTGACACTTTGATATCACTAATTTACAAATAATTTCCTTATTTTATTTGCATTCTTTTATAACATACTCTCATGTATTAATTGTACAAGGGTGTTGTATTGTCATACTTTATATATGAATGCAAATGCACCCCTTTATCTTGATACCTTGTCCTTCTCCCCATTTTACTTAAAACAATTTCAACAAATTTCATTGTTTTATTTCATACATGTTGAAAGGTATTTTGACCATATTTACCCTCTTTTATCTTCTCCTATCATTCACAATTGTACCTTCCCCTAAGCAAACCTATTTTATATTCTTATTATTTCTTTCATTTTTAATGCATATCAATTAAGGGATTTCATGTAGTATTTCATATGCACTTAAACATTAATTAATATATTGGTATCCACTCTATCATTCTCTCATTATCCATCCTTTCCACTCTGCCATTATTTAACAGTTTCCAATAAGTATGCTACCTTCACACATATAATAAGGTAAACCAGTATAATTACTTACACTTGACTGTTCTCCCATTCACCCTTTTCCTCATTCCAATACCATCCCATGTTTATATTCATCTTTTTTATAAATCCATATGTAGTAAGAATAAAAATTCAAGTATTTAAAGTCAGAAATGAAAGTGCATCTGAATTACTCCCCCATAAACGTGTATAAAAACAGCTCTCTGCTGGATGCCAGTGGCTCTTGACTATAATCCTAGCTACTAAGTAGGCTGAGTTTTGAGGATTGCAGTTGAAAGCCAGCCCTGGAAGAAAACTTTGTGAAACTCTTATCTCCAATGAATGCCAACAAGCCAGAAGTAGAGCTATGGCTCAAGTGCTTAAGTGCCAGCCTGGACAAAAAATAAATCTCAAGGACAACACCTAGGCCAAAAGTTCAAACCCCCAGACCAGCACACACACACACACACACACACACACACACACACACACACACACACACAAATAGTAGTCCATCCTCCTTGGGGTACAGCCCAGAGGAACCCAAAAGGAAGTGCTACAGAGACAAGAGGCTCTTCTACTAGATCCCTTTCACCTTGTCCATGGCCTTCTTATATTGCTTCTTCATTGTTTTCTCCAGAAACCCATTGTTAATATCATGACTGTTTTGAGTGAAAAATCAAATTTCACAGTAATGCAATTGCTGGATCATCTGGAAGTTGTATATTTAGGGTTTTTTTGTTTTTTGTTTTCTTTTGAGTGCCAGTCCTGGGGCTTGGATGTTGTCCTGAGATTTTTTGCACCAGGCTGGCCCTCTACCACTTAAGCCATAGCTCTACTTTCAGTATTTTGGTGCTTAATTGTAGATAATGGATCAAGAAAATGTGATATATATAAATTCTAGGCCTCCATCAAAAAGAAGGACATTGCCCCATTTGTTAATAAATGGAAAGACTTAGAAAAAATTATATTAAGTGAAGTAAGCCAGACTCAAAGAAACATAGGTCCCACAGGTTTTTCTTATCTGCAATAACCAGTATATGCCTAGAACAAGTAGAAGAGGTCAAAAGCTATGTACATATGACATATAACTTGATGTTAAGTGAAATGAACCTCAAGATAGGGACACAAGAGGTGTTATCTTTGTTGGTGTTCTTCTTAATGTATTTATAATGTACTATGTGATCTTTTTCTTTCTTTTGTATGTTCCTCCCCCATGGTACAACCCTGTTGTCACTGTATTTGATTCTGTTGCCCTGCATTGTGTATATACATTTTTTTTCTAATTTGGGGAGAGGAAGGGAAATAATAAAATGCTGAAATAAGGATATAGGATGACCCATTGTAACAATGAGATGTACAAGACACTATGTTGAAAACAAACTACAACTTTTGGGGGGGAGAGGGAAGAGTTGGTGAGGTGGGGAGGAAAGGGATGGTAGGGGAAATATAAAGGAGGGTGGAACAATGCTCAATAGGAAATGGACTCGTTACCTTGCTCAGGTAGCTGTAACCCCTCTGTACCGTACCTTTACAATAAAATATATAATAAAAAACTAAAAATAAATAATTTCTAATGAGAAAAAAAAGATTTGTGGCTTTGAAACTGACCCTTAGATCTTAGCCTCTTCAGTCCTAGGATTACAGGCCTAAGCCACTGATGTCTACCTGTATTTTTAGTTTTTTATAGGAATCTCCATGATACTTTTTTGTTTTGTTTTGTTTGTTTGTTTGTTGTTGTTGTTGTTGTTGTTTGTGTCCAGTCATGGGGTCTGCACTCTGGGCCTGGGCGCTGTCCCTCAGTGCTTCAGCTCAAGGCTAGCACTCTACCACTTGAGCCACAGCGCCACTTCAGGCTTTTTTTCTTTTTGCTTATGTGGTGCTGCGGAAATGAACCCAGGGCTTCAGGCATGCAAGGCAAGCGCTCTACCATTGAGCCACCTTCCCAGCCCTGTTTTATTTTGTTTTTTGGGGTCCGGTCATGGGGCCTGAACTATGGGCCTGGGCGCTGTCCCTCAGCTCTTCAGCTCAAGGCTAGCACTCTACCACTTTAGCCACATCGCCACTTCTGGCTTTTTTCTTTTTTCCTTATGTGGTGCTGAGGAACCAAACCCAAGGCTTCAGGCATGCAAGGCAAGCACTCTACCACTGAGCCACCTTCTCAGCCCTCCATGATACTTTTAATAATGCTTTTAGCAATATATGATTCTATCATCATTAATAATAGTTTCTTTTTTTCTGCATGCTTTTAACACTTCTTTTTTCTTTTTCAAGGAAGGCTGCTACTCCAAGTAGTGAGTTTTTTCTATTTTCTTAAACATGCCTTGGGGAAAAATATCTTTTTAATTTAGTTGCCTTCTAGAGATGAGAAATCTAGTATAAATACCTGATTACTGTTGCATTAAAACTATGTGAACTTTCAAGTTGGAATTTCCTACTGTGCAAATTGCTCTATATGTGCATGATTCTGAGAAGGGAAAATAATTCCATTTTTTAGTTTTAATAACTTTACGCTATCTATGAAATGCAGTCTGCTTTGTACTACCACATCTATTAAGAAATAGGAATTGGATCAAAGAAAGTCATTAGGATAATATCAGAATCAAATTAAAATTTACTTCTGTTAGATATTAAGTTTCTGCTTATATGGATACTAATCAGGCAGGAGTATTCTAACTAGTGAAAACATTACATTTATTTTTCTCTCATATGTGGCCCGTGAAATTATTACTCTTGCAAACATACTGTCATATAACTCATCTAATTTACTAGAGTTTAGATAGTGAAAGGTACAGAAGAACTAAATGGCACTTTATAGTTGTTGTGTTGCTATGGTATGTCACCATTACTTGTGTGTGTGTGTGTGTGTATGTGCGTGCGTGCTGATCGTGAGTCTCAAACTCAGTGCCTAAGTGTTCTTCCTTAGCTTTTCCATCAAGTCTGGTGCTCTACCAGTTCAACCACAGTTCTCACTCAGTTTGCTGCTTAATTAGAGTTAAGTCTCCTGAGACTTTCCTGTCCAGGCTGGCTTTGAACTTTCTAAGTAGCTAAGATGACAAGTATGAGCCATTAAAACCTGACTCTCATGGGGCTGGGAAGGTGGCTCAAGTGGTAGAGTGCTAGCCTTGAGCTGAAGAGCTGTGGTACAGTGCCCAGGCCCAGAGATCAGGCCCCACAACCGGAGCCCCCACCAAAAAAAAAAAAAACTGACTCTCAAAAAATTATTTCTACCTAGAAAAGTGTTAAATGGGTTAATACATACACAGTTTCTGTGGAAGCATATTCACATTAAGTATCATAAGTAGTAGTATTCTCCATATATTTTTCATTTACTTGATAGTATCTATTGCCTTTTTTTGTTAAAATCTTGGTAAATAGAAACTACCCTGTTCTCTTGGTAAGTAGAAACTACCCTGTTCTCTTTATCTTGTTGATCAGCTTCATAGAAATATAAAATGATTATCATGGGAGTAAAGTGATAGTCTTAGCATGCTTAGAGGTAATTTAGAGTTATTATATGAATCTGTAATATACTCTAGGGATTTGTGCAAACTAAAAAGAAACTATACAAAAATATGTAAGCATATTTAAGACGGTGCTAATGATTCTAGCTGATTTTACCTTTAGATCTATGACCTTCTCTCATTTTCCTTCTGAACAGTAATTCTTACAGCAAGATTAGGCTCAGTACAGGAAGCAACACTGCTCAATACCTCCCACGGGCTCAGTAGAGCTTAATTTGTGAATTTCAGTGGTAGTAATACTTTATTTGGCAAAAAAATATTAGTTGCTAAGTTGATCCCTAGTGCATTGCAATGTTGCTACCTTTTCAAACTATGCACAGGAAGCTGCATTAGTTATTCAGAGTAATTGTTTTTTTTTAAATCAATGACCATGAGACCGAAAAAAATTCTGTGTCAAGCCACAGTACCACTCAGCATAAGATCTATTCACTCTCTCTATTCACACCTGTTGACTGTACATCTGACAGAAATGACATCTCAGTTCTCATTGTATAAATGACACAAAAAGAAATTACTTGCAGGTCACAATCATTATCTTGAAAACAGCAATAGTAAAATGAGTGATTGTGGCCAGGTATTGTGGTACATACCCGTAATCCTAGTAACTCAGGAGGTAAATTTTGAGTTTAAAACTCTGAGGCCACCTGGCCCAAAAAAAAAATCATGAAATGCTGGTCAGTCCTGTAATCAGAAGACAGAAATTAGGAATATCACAGTTTGAGGCCAACCTGAGAAACAGTGACACTTTTCATTTCAACCTATATAGTAAGAATTGTGGCATTCTATCTATGCAAAGGGAATGCATAGCAATTATGGAGTTATTGCAAATTTAAAAACATTAACATCTTAGAACTGTGAGTAATTTGCTTTGGTTTCTATTGTTACAGAGAGTAATGAATATACACTAACCTACTCAGGAAGCTGAGATCTGAGGATTGTGATTCAAAGCCAGCTCAGGCAGGAAAAGCTGTGAAACTCTTATCTCCAGTTAACCACCAGAATTATCTTCCAGAATAGGTCCCTCCCACCCCGAGATTGGGGTTAAATAACTTTACTTCAATTAGTATATATGGTACAGATTTCATGCAAATAAAGTGTGCCAGCAGTGTGATAATATAAATAAACAAATAACAAAAAAAGGACAAATGCACAAACTTGCTGCTGCTTAGATCACTGCAGCTTCTAGGGCCCAGTTTTTTATTTACAGATTTAAATAAAAATGGAAAAAAATAAAAAAGTTGTTCCAGAAAAAAAAAAGAAAACTGGAAGTAGTGCTGTGGCTCAAGTGGTAGAGCGCTAACCTTGAGCTGAAGAGCTGAGGGACAATGCTCAGGCCCAGAGTTCAAGCCTCATGACAGACAAATAGAGAGAGAGAAAGAAAGAGAGAGAGAGAGAGAGAAAGAAAGAAAGAGAGGAAGGAAGGAAGGAAAGAAGGAAGGGAGGGAGGGAGGAAGGAAGGAAGGAAGAGAGGTAGGGATGGAGGGAGGGAGGAAGGGAGGAAGGAAGGGAGGGAGGGAGGAAGGAGGAAGGAAGGAAGAAAGAAAGAAAGAACATTCTGGAAGTGGCTCAAAAGACACCTGACACTAAATTCAGTTCCCAGCAATACACATAAAGACACACACACACACACACACACACACACACACACACACACACACACACACACACAGATTTACAAGGAAATCACAGTAAAATGCAACTCTAACCTCAACCCCATTTCAACAGAAAAGGCTTGGTGAGGAAGTTTGTATGTGTCATTCAAGGTACAACAAAAAGTGAGAATGGGATTAGGGTCCAGGCTGGATGACCCAGGCAAACAGCAAGATTGTGTCTAAAAATTATCAGAATAAAAACTGGAGTCATGCTCAAGAAGTCAAACACCCGCCTAGCAACTGCAAAGCCTCAACCTTAGAACTCTGCTTCTACCAATGAACAATGTTAAACTAGTCCTGTTTAAATTCTACAGTGAGATCCACATTGTTTCCCCTCAAGTTAAAACAAAGGAAATTAAAGAAAGATGGAAGATGGTAGAAATAGTCACACCTATGCCTCATTGATTTTACAACATAGCTATTACAAAGCTACATTTCCTACGGACAACTACTGGGCAGCTGGAATTTCCATATGATATCATCTGACTAATGGCCAGGCATGCACGGACATAACCATCTGCTTTTTAAAAAAATTATTATTAATTGCTTCATTCAATGGTTTCTTGGCCTGCCAGCTTCATTGTTTCCTTTCTGTACTCTTTTTTTTGTCGGTCATGGGGCTTGAACTCTGAGCCTGGGTGCTTTCCCTGTACTCTTCAGCTCAAGGCAAGTGCTCTACCACTTGAGCCACAGTGCCATTTCCTCTGTACTCTTTTCTTTATATGAATCACAGAACAGAGATGCATTGCCAATATTCAACCAACATGTTGCTAGGGTTTTCAATCATTATGAGATTGCTTCTAATACTAAAAGAAAGACCAGCAGAGCCAATGCCAACACAACTATCATAAATTAATTTTTCTTCAGCTTGTATCTGCAGGATCCTTCAATACCATAGTGTATATTCATTACTCTCTGTAACAAAAGAAACCAGAGCAATTTACTCACAGTTCCAAGATGTTAATATGTTTTTAAATTTGCAGTAACTCCATAGGAAAAATAATGAAACTGGAGAAAATTGCTATTTTGATTTCAAAGAGTATCAAAGGAGATAGTGTTCTTTTGAAAGCATACAATGGTGCTGAAAAAGTCTATTAAAATAGCAGCAGGTTATAGAGCTTATATTTCATAGAATTATTATTTAAGTTACCAAGAAAGAAAACACCTATATGGTATCTATTATACTTGAGACATTCTAAAATTGAAAATATAGCCAAAATATTAATTTTCACCAAAGCTAGCCTTATTATTCCTTTGTCACTTACTGCATTGATGTCTAATTGTATTTTAGTGGAAGAAAAAGAATGACTATTAATATGGCAGGGGATTGAAAAAAGTCGAATTGGGATTTAACCTACTGATAATGCTACTAAATGTGCTTGAATATTAAGATTAGTTTGTAAGAACTTTTCGCAAAATTTCAATCAGAAAATTATACAAAATCATTTATACAATTCCTTTCAACAAATTTAATCAAGACTTCTCTCATGCAGGGCACTTTTAACTAGACATCTGCATGTGACAACAAAAAGACATGGCTGAATCGAAAAGTTTTCCCCCCTTTATTCTTATGTGTCTGTGTCTGTGTCAGTCCTGGGGCTTGAACTCCAGGCCTAGAGGCTGTCCCTAAGTTTTTGTGCTCAGGTTAATGCTCTACCACTTGAACCACATCTCCACTTCCAGCTATTTTAGTAGTTTGGTGAAAGTAAGTGTCTCAGTCTCCTCTGCCTGGGTTGGCTTCAAATCACGATTCTCAGATCACAACCTCCTGAGTAGCTAGGATTACAGGTGTGAGCCATCAGCTCCCATTTATTTTTTCCTTTACTTTTCTTAGGTTCGATGTATGAGGACATGCAAACAAAACTGACAAATATTAACATGAGAAAGCCAAATAGATGTAGCCCTCATCACCTCCTGGAGATGTAGCTCAAAGGACAATGAGATAATTGATTTGTAGAGTGACAAGTGGAGAATAAAAAAAAGACTGTTAGGGTTCTTGGTTTATATATATCTATATCTATATATATATAATATGTGTATACATACATATGCATGTATACATTTGTATATCGACAAAAGATTAATGAAGTCATCTTTCTTTGTGATGATCAGGATTATCCAACTTCTCTTTATCTGCATGGTCATAAAACTATCTTGGAAGACTTGGAAGAGGGGATTTTTTGACAACCTTCATTAAGCTTCTGATTTCAGTCCAAAAATGGTTTCCTTTGCATCTGTTACATCTCATTTGGCTACAGCTCAGCATAACACTTATGTGAAGTGCCATATTCTGTGGTGGCATGTGTGGATCTCAAGCACAATGCAATGTGCATATATTTAAGAACATTAAATCAGCTCTGCTCACCCACTGGCTCAGTACCTTCCTATCAGTCACCAAATAGTTGCTCCCAACTGGAAGACCCAGTGCAGTTTGTCAGAGGCTGAGTTGTGACCTTACAAAGGTGAAATTCCTCTGAAGAATCAATGAACTTTTGACAAATATCAGGAAGCATATATATGTTTGGGCAGAAGAGGGCAATAAGCATACAAATAGAGAAAAGAAGGGTGAACAAATGCAGCCATTAGATTCAATGTATATTATGTAAAAATTGAACTACATGATCTGAGTATAGGGATGGAAACTAGGAAAATGGGAGAGAATGACGGCAGGAGTGACTTTGAGCAAGACGCATTGTAGACATAACTTGACCTATGGAACTGGAACATCTTTGTATAACAAATTGTTTTTGAGTATAGATCATTTTACAAGTAGAACATGAACATTATGGCAACTTTCTGGTGGTGGCAACTGTTTGTATCCTAACTTGCTCACAACCCAACATTTATTAGCATCAATTTGTACAAGAAGCTTTCACTCTGACATGTCAAAATACATGCACAATGTATGTGCACCAGCCTCCTCTCACTGGTACCCTCCCTCATCTCTTTCTACCCTTTTCCCAAATCATTTCAATACATGCCATTGTTATTCGTTTTGTTTGTTCCTTTGTTTGGATGGGACTGGGCTTTTGAAGTCAGTGCCTTACATTTTCTTGTGTGATTTGTTAAGCTGGTGCTCTAGTACTTGAGCCACATCTCCAGATAAGTTTTGGTAAGTTGTTTTGGAGATTGAATCTCTCAGACTTTTCTGCTTGGGCTGGTTTCTAACTAAAAATTTCATTGGATTTCAGCCTAAAGAGTAACAAGCAGTACCTGCCTTGGTTTTTTGTTTGTTGTATTATTGCTAGTCCTGGGACTTGTATTCAGAGTCTGTGTCCCGATCTTGAGTTTTTTGTGCTCAGGGCTAGAGCTCTACCACTTGAGCCACACACAGGTCCATATTTGGCATTTTGGTGATTAACTAAAGACAAGAGTTTTAAGAACTTTCCTGTCTGTCCAGGTTGGCTTTGAACCACAATCCTCAGATCTCAGCCTCCTGAGCAGGTAGATTTCAGTCATGAGCTACAGGTGCCGGACAAAGCTGTTTTCTTTACACTAACTGAGCTTTTAATTATTGGTTTTGAATAAGTAAGTGCTTAATGCCAAGTGTCTCCATAGCATGATAAGATCAATGTGTCTAATTAATATTATGTTCTAGTCCCTAGGACATGAGTATTTGCACCTTTCTTGTTCATTGTCATTCCTGTCCCAGTTTTTATGGGATAACTTGTCTTTTTCATGTTATCCCAAGAAGAATTTCAATAGAAAGGAGTTATATTTCAATGGGAAAACTAGTGACCTCTTTGTTTTAAAAGGAGTTCACAGAAAACATTTAATGAGACTCTTGGAAATAACCTTGTTGATTGACATAGAATAGATGCATTAGAAAAAGAAAATGAAGAATGTAGTCAAGACAGTAGATGTTCTGGTAAAAGATTAGCATGTATGTAAGATTTGAAGTTCTTATTGCTTCCAGGTAGTGGCTATCAACAGAATGTTAAAATAAAATAAAACTCATGAAACAGGTTTGATATTTTTAGCAAAAACAATTAATTCATCATTTATTGAAGCATATCCATTTAAATTTATTAATATCAATCAAATATTTCTTATTTGAAATTTATCTATTTATCCCCACCACTGTACAGATACTTTTGTTTGAAAGAATTTAGTTTCTATATATAATGCTGTGTAAAAATATTCCCGGTAAATTCTGACCTTTTTATTCTAGATTTTAATGAGTACAATTCTTCACAAAGTTCTGTAAATTATTAGAACTTCTTGGTTAATTAACTTGAATGATTATTTGAAAACTTCTGTAGATCTTCATCTTTGAAGAGAGATTTTTTAAATGACTGGCAATTAGATGAAACATAATGTATACCTATAATAGAATGTATTAAATTTGGAATATATATCATGTTAAAGTCATAAAACTGTCATTTTTGATAAGCTTTCTGTTGTATGCAGTTGTTAATTGTTTCAGTATTACATTACTTCATTGCAAAAAAGAAAACAACAAAGCCCTAAAGACAACTTTTCAACATTTTCACAGTTTTAATGTTTGTGACTATTAAAAGTCAGTATTTCTTCACAGAATTTTCCACAGACACTTGAGTTCTTAAAGAAATCCTCCTCTTACCCCAGTAAAAAAATTGTCTCTGGTTGTCTTTCTCTTCCTTTCTTTAGTATTAGGAACAGATGGAGAATCTAATAGTGGGTCAAAAACATAATCAATGCTCTCTAAAATCATGCCACACTTTATTCTTTCTGCAAATATAATGTGTAAAGCAAGAAATAAATGGAATCATTTCCATAAATATTTGACAATGTTTGTTCATGTTTTATAATTGTAGATTTTTAAGTGGTATTACCAATGGAGTAAAGATGAACTACTTTTTTTAACTGACTTAAAGTTGAGATATTATCATATTTGTAAGTAGTAGGCACCAAGTCAATTGGGTTGAAAGTCCAAAATATGATTCCTTGGTGAACTTGTTGGTGGAATGAATGAGTCACTGTTGTTGTATAGGTGTTGAGTGAAAAGCAGCACCTCTATTTTTGCTAACTACTTTGTGTGTGTGTGTGTGTGTGTGTGTGTGTGTTGTTGTTGTTGTTGTTGCTGTTGTTTTTATAAGTAGAATCATTGGGGAAGCCAGGGCAGAAGGTGAAATGAAATTTAAGTACAACTTTCCATTGTTGTACTAATCTTCTGAGACAAGGAAGAAAGATTTCTTTTGACTTATAAGAGGCTTTTGCCCAAGATCTGCTTGGTTTCTTTTAGGCCTACAACTATGTTAAGGTAAGCAATGATTGTAATGACAGCATATGGAAGAGAAGGCTGATCACCTCGTGGCTGTCAGAGGCAATGAAGTTACAGAAAGAGAACAGAGAGACTTGCTATAACTCCCAAAGCCACGCTTTAAGGAGCCATTCTCTTTAAATACATCTACAACTCAAGTTCCCATCACCCCCTAATATGCCATCAAATTAAAATTGATTATTAATTAATGCAACAATGAGGTCAAAACGCTCATGATCCAATAACTTCCCTAATGTGCCAGCTTTAAACATCGATGAATTGGGAATCAACTATTCAACATTGGATCCTTTAGAGAGCACTTAAGCTTCTAAACTATCACATATATATGGTCTAACCTGATTAAATTCTGTTCAGATACAATAGCAAGATATTACCCCAGAGAAATCACACCAATTTTTTCTTGAAATATCATTTTTCTCCAAAGAAACTCACAAACATCCTTTAAAAGTCACATTGGTAGTGAGAATCATCAAACTTAGATAACAATTATCCTAAGAGAAACAGAGCATAAAGTTCACACAGATATTAGAGAAATTAGAGAGTTTGACCACTTCATAAGCCATATCTACAATTCATTCAACAGCTTACATTCTCCTCTTACAGGCCCTAGGTTTTTCACCAAGAAAAATGGGAGTAATTACAATCCCAATTTTATAGAGTTGTTGAATTAATTAAATGAGCCATGAGTTACTTAGTACTAAGCAAACAGAATTGGTAGTCAGATAACACTTAAAAACACATAAACATTTTGTCAGAAAAGAAAATAACATATATTTACATTCTGACCATAATATCTTGATATTCAGAAAGAAAGAAATGTGTGCACCAGTTTTGTTAAAGTTAAACTTATCTTTATAGTGTATGTTTTACTACTCATAAATGCCATATTCTTAAATCTCAATTGAAATTAGTGACCAATTTGCTCTATATTTTCTTATTTTTGTTGATTTTTTTCTCTTTTTATGTAATTCTTACACTGAGGATTTATTCAGGAAAATAATTTTTTAATGAGGCTGTTAACCCATATTAGAAATAAAAGAACATTGCTTTAGTTATTCTTTATCTTTGCTCTTGTAACTCTTATAATAAAGGATTTTTCCACTCAGAAGTATCAATATGGCATGTTTTATGATTGGAGTTTACATCTAACCTTTTAGTAGGCTTGGTACTACTGTCAACTAGTAAATAATATTTGTCCTCAAATACTATCTTTACAATTTATGAACTGTACTGTAAAATTTACAACTATTTTTACATGTTTCTATTATGAACAGTAAATTTACATTATAGCAGAAAGTAAATGAAAAATGTTATGAAGATATAGTTATACTTATAAACGTTTGTTGATAACAGTCATAGTAATTGTACTGCTGAAGTATTTATGCTCATTTTACATCAACTTCACAAAAACATGTTTTAAATTAGAAATTCAGCTACCTACACAAATAACAGAGCAATGTCAGTTCAAAATACATTCTCTGCATTTCAGAAAATGTTGATAAATATTTTCTACTCAATATTATTTTCAAAATATCATAATACTAAAAAATGTCAATGCCTTATTTTCTCTTACCTGGTATTCCATACCAATACAATATGATCTCCATTATAATAACCTACTTTATGAAGATTAAATGCTTTTGCAATTCAAACATGGCAAAATTGGCTTAAAGCAAAATCAAACACTAGTTTGCTGGTTCAGGATTTGAATAGTGGAATGAGAAATCTCTCTTATATTGCTATTGTGCACTGGTCAGCTAAGAAGTAATTGCTTTTTATAAGACAAATTTGCTTTTACTTTTCTAAGGTAATGAAATGAACCTGAAACATTTCCTTGGAAATCAAAGTCACTATCCCTGAAATGTCACCAGACAAATTCCATCATATAGTTTCAGCAAACACATAATGAGAAAGTTGGGCTACGAGTTGATTGACAGAATTCTATTAGGAAGCCTTCTCACACATTCATCCATAATTATCTGTGTTGTAAATCAATATCTATTTGATTTCTTCATATTTCTGTGCTGCTAACACGGAGAGGAAACCAAATCATATGTATTTCAAGGAGGAAAAAAATGCAAAAAATGTGCAGATGTGTTAAGATGCCTAAAATGAGATTCTTGACCTATTTTTAGGTAATCTATCCAGTGCTATAGCTGTTTGAACAACCTATTAGCAACAAGCATACATATGTTCGCATAAACAGCATACACACACATATATACATTCATATATATATACATGTATATGTATATAACTTATATACATATATTTTGTTTTATAAAGAAAGTTTAATTCTAAAGCACTATTATTGATACAGTGCTGCCACCAAAACCTGTTACTTATCAAATAAATGTTCAGTTCACCTTGATTAAATTATCACTTTATAAGTCAGGCACCAGTTCACACCTGTAAATCCTGTCTATTCAGGAGGCTAATATCTGAGGATGGCAGAAAGTCAATGAGACTTTGCGTTCCAACTAACCACCAAAAAGCCAGAAATGGAACTGTGGCTTAAGTGGTAGAGTGCTAGCCTTGAGCAATAAAGCTTAGGGACAACATGTAGGCTCCAAGTTCAAGCCCCAAGATATGTACATGCGTGTGCATGTGCACGCGCACGCACACACACACACACACACAGATTGACTTGCTAAAAATCAACTAATAGTTGAAAATATTAATATAGAAATTCTATAAATACATGAAGTATAGTTTACAGAAGTATTCACTGGGGAAGGAGTCTATACAATATGAATGTTAATAATAACAGGATAGCATTTGTGTGTTGAATATACCTAAATAAATGACAGTTAAATGAAAAATATTAGGCATGTAATGCATCTAAATATTTCAACGCCATATTGTCTAGGTAGTATCTACTTGGGCTTTGGTACAAGTCATACATGCTCTGTGATATTTCCTTTTCCCACATAGTTATCTTTCAAAATGTAAGCCCAATCAGGATGTTTTTATTTAAATAGCTCTACAACATATGATTTTGAACTACATACTTTTTCTAAAAGCAAGTTACTACATGAGTTGATTTTATGAGCAAGTTAGGTAGTTTCCTTTGGCAGTTTGCAAAGTTCCAGTCTTGTGAACTGTTTTATAAAAATATGACATTCTTATGAAAGAAACTTGTGAACAGAATATAATAAATCAGTATAACAGTAAAGGCAGTACAAAAATATGTAATATAAGGCAATGCAAATTCATTTTTAGTATCAAATCATTTACTCCTATTACCGTTTGTGTCACTATTTAATTTTATATGTCCAAATATTCTATAAGATTAAAGCTACATGAACAGAGACATTCCTTGGATACTCAATTGGCCACTGGAATCCATGCTCTGTAAATCATTTTATTCTGCCTGGCTCAGGATGCCTTTGGTATTTAAAAAATTGTGCCCTATTGTTTGAATTCACATCTTGGGATGCAAATAACCTCTTTTATTTTTGTCTGCCTTGAAACTAAATATATTTCTCCCTCTTTCATCCATCCATTAAGTGTATAATCCAATTATTTGTTTGCTGTATATATTTCATATAAACTAGTATACATATATGCAGCAGTAGCAGAAATTGTTCATGCATATTAAGGATTGCTTCCCAGGAAAATTTATCAAGAAACTTCTTCAAACCTGATTGTGCATAATTGTGTCTTATCTTCCTAATGTCAATTTTTTTTTAAAGAAAATGTAATTGGAATGAAAAGTTTTGTCAGAGAAAAACCCAGCTAGATAGGTTGAAAGCTGGGTATTAGTGGCTCATGCTTATAACCATAGCTATTCCTGAGGATAGGAACTGAGAATCATGATTCTAAGTCAGTCTAATCAGAAACTCTTATCTTCAACTAACCAGCAAAGAATCCAGAAGTACAGCTGTGGTTCAAGTGGTAGAGTGACTACATTTTCCGAAATAAATTTTTTACCTTCCTTGTATTGCTTTATTGGTTATAAGTCTATAGTTCAAAAGTAACAGATACAATTGGAGTTCTTTTTGGTTTCTGAAGGGAATAAAAACAAATTATCTGTAAGATACCCTGTAAGTCATCTGTACAGATGATGTAAAATCTGATATCATGATAACATTTCAGCAAAAATGAGGTAATAATATTAAGCTTCAATTAATGGTAATTTTCATGACTTAATATTTGTTGTTCATATAAAATCTATAGAAAGGTATAAGATTTTATTTTCCAGAACTTAATGTCCCTAAAAAATGAAAAAGATGGTACCAAGATGGGTTATACTAACGAGTTTGACATTGAATTTAAATTGTACGTTACTTAAACATAATAAAAATGAAAAAAATATAAAGCAATTGATGTTATATATAATCATAAATTACAAAGATAGAAAGTGCTAAATAACAGACTCTCAAAACCCGATGGTTTACCCTCAGAAACAAGTTGGAAAGCAATTGCTAGACAGTCAGGAGTCTTTTCACCCCCTCATTTCAATTGCATTATTTAGCAGCTTGATTCCCGTTAACAAAAGGGACACTCACACAGCATGATGAATGCTTTTTGTCCAAGGTCATTTTTGTGTTGAGAATAAAAGTACTACCTATACATGTCCAAGTGGATGGTTCAAAAAGATACTCTATTTAAAACACCAGAGTCTTCGACTCTGTTTCCAAACAGGATCAGTCAGTAAAATTGTCCAATGTGTTTATCTTCATTCCACTTTACCAAGTTGATATTTAGAACACAAAGGTGGTTAGACTACCTGCATGGATGAAAGCTAAAGAAAAAGTCAGTGTAGTTCTAATTGCAGACCCCCATCTACTGCAGCATGCTTTCAACGTGTAAGAAGCTTTGTGAAGATCAATTAACCACTAAGAAATCCTCCTGAGATACACTAGGGTGGATTGACTGAGGAGAGGAAAAGAATATTAGCCTAAAAGACACCACAGAGTGAAAAATTACATTTCTGCTCTGAGGGCACTTCCCATGCTCTTTATTGGATCCCTAATATGTAGAATGTTATTCACGGAATTGAATTTCTATTCTATTCCATTTTTCCTTTAAGTGAGGATATCCAGGAATATTTGTTTTAGAAAACAAAGTACTTATTCAAAGGCACAGAGCCTCTCTTTTTGGCTTATATTAATTTTTTCCTTTTTTTCTTTTTTGTCAGTTGTGGGGCCTGAACTCTGAGCCTGGGCACTGTCCCTCAGCTCTTCAGCTCAAGGCTAATGTTATACTACTTGAGCCACAGTGCCACCTCTGGATTTTTCTGTTTATGTGGTGCAGAGGAATTGAACCCAGGGCATCATGCATGGGAGGTAAGCACTCTACCACTGAGCCACCTTACCAGCCACTGATAGTAATATTATTTTCACCTGATATTAATACAGCATATTTTTGTATTTTGATCATTTGATGAAGAATAAAGCACTAGAAATGCAAGAACATTCTCTTATATACTTCCTGGCATTAAGGCAATTCAAATGCATTGAATAATTATTTCATATATTTATGAATATTAACACATATTTCAAGAGTAAGATCAGTTTTACAATTCAAGTGCCCACTTCTAGAAAAACACAGGGAAACATATATAATGCTAACGCTATTAAAATTTGTGGTTGTTTCATTTGATATAGTGAATTTAAATGAATGTTCTGAAATGTCATTTTTATGAATAATTTTTAAACTATTCCTAAAGTATATAGATTCAATTGATTCAGAACCACAGATACTTTCTCTAACACTCCTTTCAGACTAGTGATCATTTAAATTGAATCAACTGCAATTATATGACAGAATATTTTTTCGTGATATTTTATTAAGCCTGGAAACAATGGCTCAAGATGCTAGGATTTGAAGATAAGGGCTCAAAGTCGGCTAATCTCAATTTAACCAACAAAAAGTCAGAAGTAGAGTTGTGGCTCTAGTTGTAATGAACCAGCCTTGAGTGGAAAAGCTAAGAGACAATGCCCAGACCTTGAGTTCAAGCCTCAGTACTAGCACACATACATTGTCCCCCCAGGAAGTGGCGCTGTAGCTCAAGTGGTAGAGCACTCGCCTTGAGTTGAAGAGCTGAGGGATAATGCCCAGGCCCAGAGTTCAAGCCCCACGACTGACAAAAAAAAAAAAAAAAAAACATCGTCCCCTAACTCCTCCACCCCTTCCACACACACACAAAAGGAAAGATATGTTTTTGTTCAAGGAACCAAGCCCTGTTTCTAACCAGAAAAAAAATTGGAAACAAATGAGCACATTTTTGTGAGCCTTTGCAAAGTCTTTACCCTGGACTAAATTAGGTTCTGGCCACCAGTGGAGTAAGAGACACAAAATATAAAATAGAATAATATGAAATGAAGCAAATAAAATACCTCAGACAATTTGAAATACTTAAATTTATGTGATATTATCAGTAATGTGTTGGGATCATGATTTCAAAATCATCTATATTGACGAGTGCAGCTTTGACAAATTGTAATAGAGGAATATTCAACTTATTATATATTGTACCTATGAAAATATCAGAATAAGCCAGGTGCCAGTGGCTCACACCTGTAATCCTAGCTACCCAGGAGGCTGAGACCTGAGGATACTGGTTCAAAGCCAGCCCGGGCAGGAAAGTTGGTGAAACTCATATCTCCAATAAACCACTAGAAAACCGGAAGTGACGCTGTAGCTCAAGTGATAGAGCGCTCGCCTTAAGCTGAAGAGCTGAGGGACAGTGCCCAGGCCCAGAGTTCAGGCCCCATGCCTGACAAAAAAACAAAATCAGGATAAATTCATTATGTATTAAAAAGATGTAAAAGAGTGACAAGCTGTGTTAAGAGCACATACCTATCCTTCAGCAACTCAGAGGCTCAGGTAGGTAGATTGTGAAACTGATGAAATGGGCAGTCATAATAATTAGACAATTACTTAGAGGTTATTGATTATGTCTTCCTGGGCCTGCTGATGTTTGTGGTACACATAGCTTTCTAAACATTAGTTTGTTATGATGTGGAAATCTTCACTATAAATAAAAAAATGTTTAGGCCAAACATTGCAATTAGACATTTATATTCTGTTCCTTCTTAGCAATTTTCTCTCAGTTGCATCTCCTATTTCTCCACTGGTCCTGGGTTTGGAGTGCTGCGTTATGGTCCCCTGGCCCTAAAAGCATATTCTTGTCACCCTTCCACCATTTCCCCCCATTGGAAGCACATTTTAAGTAAAATATGTTAAGGCCTTAATAATATTTTGTTTTAAACTGAGTATTTAAAGCATTAAAACACTTGACAAGTGAATTTAGTAGCATTAGAATGTGTTTTCACTTTGGGTGTTTACCAAATGAGGGCAATGCATTCACCCAATTTCCTTTCCACATATTCCAAGCTATTTGCGATAAAATGTAAAAAATAAGGTTGGTTCATAGGAAGAAAGCAAAGAATGCCAACGAAAGCAAAATGGAAAACTGATTTATGCTGTGAAATGAAAATTGTCACCATTTCTATTCATTTAAAGATTTACTTGGAATAAATTAGTAACATTGCAAAATTGCTTAATGGAACCTAACTATGTGTTATTTGCAATAGGCATATATTGAATATGTGGTCACAGGCCAGTAGAATAGAAGCAAGGAATTAGATATACTTAGCTATTTTGAACTAAAAGAAACTTTACCTCCTTTCTTATCAGTTCAGGTAAGAAATACTATTAGATTCATAGAATTATAATTTACATAGAAAAAAGTCAAATTCTGAGGGAAAATATAACAATTAAATGTTTATATGTTACCACTTTTTTCAACAAAATACTAAAGTTCCAAGTTAAATAATATGCATTTTCTAAAAAATGTTATTAAAATAATAAAGCTGGACATGGTGGCTTATGCCTATAATCCTAACTATTCAGAGCCTGAATTCTCAAGATTGCAGTTGAGCTGGGTGCTGGTGGCTCACACCTGTAATCCTAGCTACTCAGGAGGCTAAGATCTGAGGATCATGGTTCAAAGCCAGCCCCAGCAAGGAAAGTCCGTGAGACTCTTATCTCCAATAAAACCACTAGAAAACCAGAAGTGGCGCTGTGGCTCCAGCGGTAGAGCACTCACCTTGAGCTGAAGAGCGCAGGGACAGCGCCCAAGCCCAGAGTTCAAGCCGCACGACCGACCAAAAAAAAAAAGGTTAAGGCAAGCCTAAGTAGAAAAGGCCATATTACTCTTACATCCAAGTAACCACCTGCAAAAAGCTGGAAATTGTGCAGCTCAAGTGGTAGAGTGATAGAAATAGAGTGTGAGACCCTGAGTTCAAGCTCTAGTACCAGCAGAACGACAGTAACAACACAATAGTTCTAGGATATTATAAGAAAGGAATTGCAAGCCAAATTATCATGAACTTAGAGATGAAAATACTAGATATACAGTTTTTAGTCAATTCCCATAATATAAAACCAGAACATTGTACCTTGACCAAATGGATTAGTTTCACAATTGAATGGGTACTTTAAAATATAAAACAGTACATTTTACCATAGAAACAACAAAAAGGCAGATAAGATTTCAGTAGATACATAAAAGTCATTTGATAAAAAATGAGAAAGTAAACTGAAATATCACTGCTTTTGCAAACTAGAAATCATAAGGAACATGTTCAACCTCTTGAAGAAAATTATATATGTATGTATCTTTATATACATATATGTTTATGTGTGTATCTATTAATAGATAGATATCTCCATATCTATCTATATCTATTGATAGATGATATATCTTTCTATATATCTATCGATAGACATTTTTTGCATGCATGCATTAACCTTATGACAATTTTTGATCAAAATCTTGCTCTTGCTGAACTTATTTTTATGTATTCTGTGCTTGTTAATAATATTTTTCTTCTTGTCAGGTACTTTGTGCACCCATCTGTAATCTGAGCTATTTAAGAAAAAAATTCGAAGCCATTCTGGGCAGAAATTTCCATGAGACTCTAATCTCAAATTAACCTGAGAAAGCCCAGAAGTGAACATGTAAAAAAAGTAGTAGAACACCAATCGTGGGTGGAAATGTTAAGAAACAATGCCCTGCTGTCATGTATGCATGCAGATGGGCACATGCACGTGCATGTGCACACACGCACGTGCGCACACACACACAATCTTCTTAAGGGATAGAAACCTATAATGACTTTCACTCTCCCTTAGGAAAATGTGTTTATAAAAACTGTAAGATTGATGCCATACAGTAACCCACCCACTATTGCCACAGGCCCCATTTCCTTCTGTTGTTTGCCCTAATTTCCCAATGCTGTCCACATTGGTCATATTTGTGTGTGTGTGTGTGTGTGTGTGCGCGCGCGCGCGCGTGCGTGCGCACACTTTGGCATAGGATCTTGAAGTCAGGATCTCATAGTCTTGACCTCTAGCTGATATTTTACTCACTGCTGGTACTCTATCACTCAAGCCAATCTTCCAGTTCTAGTTTTTTGATAGTTACTTTGGAGGTAAGAGTATCACAAATTTGTCTACTAAGGCTGGTTTCAAAACCATCATTTTCAAATTCTAGCCTCCAGAGTAAATAGCAGTATGGGAATAAACCACAGTATCTCATGTATTTCTAAGTCTTCTGGCCTTTTTTTCTTTTATTGGTTCCAGTCATTGGGCCTGAACTCTGGGCCTGGGCGCTGTCCCTCAGCTCTTCAGCTCAAGGCTAGCACTCTACCACTTGAGCCACAGTGCCACTTCTGGCTTTTTTCTTTTTGCTTTTATGTGGTGTTGAGGAATCAAACCCAGGGCCTCAGGCATGCAAGGCAAGCACTCTACCACTGAGCCACCTTCCCAGCCCTGTTCTGGCCTTTTTTTCCATATAAAATTCTCCCCTATGGTCTCTGAGCTCAAGCCCCAGGACTAGCTTAAAAGAACTCTCTCTCTCTCTCTCTCTCTCTCTCTCTTTCTCCCTCTCCTCTCTTTCTCTCCCCCATCTCTCTCTTTCTCTCTGTCTCTGTCTCTCTGTCTCTGTCTGTCTCTCTCTGTCTCCAAAGTACTGGGTTTTGAACTCAGAACTTATGCTCATTCAGCAGGCACTCTACAATCATCTACTTCTTTTGTTGTCAGTCACAGGGTTTTAACTTAGGGCTGTCCCTGAGTTTTTTGCTCAAGCTGCTTCTTTACCACTTTAAGCCACAGTATTACTTCTGGTTTTCTTAGGGTTAATTGGAGTTGAAGAGTCCACAGAGTTTCCTGCCCAGGCTGGCCTGGAAAAGAGATTCTCAGATTCAGCCTCCCAAGTAGCTATGATTACAGGTGTGAAACACCAGGGCCAGCTCCATTTTCTTTTAGATATGTTTTGTATCATGTTTTTTGGCCTCAGCCTAGGACTACAGGCATGTAGAGCATGCTCAGATTTTTGTTGAGAGGGAATTTTAAATCATGTTAATACAAATTCTCCCACTTAAATTTATACACATTGTTAGATATACAGATTTCTAATTATTATTTAATACTAATATTCATGTTTTGATTCTAAAAGTGGAATACGAAGTGATCTGCTCCTCTTGTGTGCTGCCCTTTTTAGGTACTGCATTGTCTGATTATTTCCAAGGTCAGAATTGAAAGGAAGATGAGGTCCAGTGGCTCATGCTTGTAATCCTAGCTACTAAGGAGGCTGAGATCCGAGGATTTTGGTTTAAAGCCAACCTGGGCAGAAAAGTCTTTGAGACTCTTATCTCCAATTAACCGCCAGAAAATTGGAAGTGACATGGTGGCTCAAGTGGTAGAGCACTCGCCTTGAGCTGAAGAGTGCAGGGACAGCACCCAGGCCTGAGTTCTACCCTCACTACTGACCAAAAAAAAAAAAACTGAAAGGAAAAATGACACTCTGGATTTATCGATGTTTATGAAAATCCAGTTGATAATACACAGATGAAAACTATGTAGAACTGTGGGTAAGTGGCCCACTCTTGTAATCCTAGCTACTCAGGAGGCTGAAATCTGTGAATCATGGTTTGGAGCTAATCTGAGCAGGCTGGTCCTTGACACTCATGTCTAATTAAGCTCCAAAAACAAAACAAAACAGCAAAAAGCCAAAAGTGGAGCTGTGGCTCAAGTAGGAGGAGAGTTAGCCTTGAGCAAAAAAAGTAAAGGACTTTGCATTTCCTTACATATAGGGCATGTCATTCTTTCTGATGGAGACATAGGACTCCATTGTGTATATATACCACATCTTCTTAATCCATCCATCTACTGAGGGACATCCAGGTTGGTTCCATGCCATAGCTATGGTTAATAATGCTGCAATGAACATGCTTGTGCTGGTGTCCTTCATTTGCAGTAACTAGAATATGCCTATGATATTCTCAGCAGAAGAGCCCAATCCCTAAGTGCATATGACCATGTATACTGAAATATGTCAAAATTATTTCAAAGAATTGGAAGGAAGAGGTTCTTATTATGTCTTGTATGCAGTAATTTCTATTTTTTCTTTCTGTGTTAGTAGTCTGTATCCTTTAACTTGTATATAAGCTTATTTGATCTTTGGAAGGGAAAGGAAATCACAGGAACAGCAGGACAAAGTATGAACTAATACAACATTGACACTCACTAGACTCATGTTGGAAATGAACTTCATGACTTAGAGTGGGGAGGGAAGTGGGGAGTGGTAAGCAGTTGAAAATGTTGGAGGGGGTAACAGTGTTTAGAAAGAAATGTATCATTACCTTATTTATGAAACTATAACAGCCTATTCATCACCTTTACAATAAAAAAAAAAAGGTAGAGAGCCCAGTCCCAGACTGGCACAAAAAATAATAAAAATAAAAAAGTAGGTAGATTGCTAAACTGTGCTTTCATTTGTTTCTTGATTGTAAGTGTAGTAATTTCCTATACAAAATTGTTATTTTCCTTAGTGGTGGAAAGCAACAAAGCTTTCATTCAAGTTTAAGTCATAGTCCTTCTGTAGATAAGATAGAAAAACTAGCAATAGGAGAAAACAGAATTTATTTATTGTTTTCTTTTGTTTCCTACTCTTCCTACTCTGATCTTGCAGAGTAAAACAAGATTTTGAAAGAAATCCTAAAATAGTTAAATACCTAAGTCTTCTGTTAAAAGCTTTCCTAATTTTCTTACATATTTTCTTAAAGATGATAAAAATTATTTTAATGAATCCTTAAGTTTATTTCTACAGGATTTTTATATCATCATAATATCCATGCAAATATGTATTTTATTTCAAATATTCATCTTAAAAATGAGCATTACATCTGATAGTTAATAATTTTGTAAAAGAAAAGCAACATTTGCATCTTTCTTAAGGCCTAGGTATCATAAAAAGACATCAGTTAAATTATCTAAAACTGCATCAGCACTGAATAAACTGGCATTATCGGCATGTATAGAAAATTTCCACATATGTATTCTGTTGGCCTGCCTTTGCTTTGTATGAATATAAATGTGCATACAAAAGCTAAAATTGAATAGGATTTTTTAAGCTAATGAAGGTTTGAACACTTCAAACAAAACAAGGTCAGATGCCATACATATGCTCAGCTTTTGAATTAGTCATACTATTAGGATCCTTCCCAGACATGCCAGGGGATCACACAGAGGGAGGCAGACACAGGAGAAAGATTATTTTAAGGTTTATTAAAAGGGCCATATCTCCCCCAGAAGAGGGAGCAATATGGCTTCATCTCCCATCCAGGTGGGTGGCTAGTAGGTCAGGTACTTATGGGTGAAGACAGGGAGTGGCCAGCTATCCAGGCAGGAACTCTAGGGCAGGGAGGAGTTCAGGTGTGGGTGGAGCTGAGGACCAGGGTGGAGAGAATGCTAGCACATAATTTTGTGAAAAAAGAAGAGAGGACTTTATGATGACAATGCTGAACATACTCTTTTCCTTTTTTAAAACTTTTGTGAAGCAAGGGCAATTAAAAACCAAAGTTGGAGTGGCTGGGAAGGTGGCTCATTGGTAGAGTGCTTGCCTCGCAGGCAAGAGGCCCTGGGTTCAATTCCTCAGCACCACATAAGCAGAAAAAAGACGGAAGTGGTGCTGTGGCTCAAGTGGTAGAGCACTAGCCTTGAGCTGAAGAGCTGAGGGACAGTGCAAGGGCCCAGAGTTTAAGCCCCATGACCAACAACAACAAATACAAAACAAAAAAAAAGAGGACTGGGCATAGTTGGCTCATGCCTGGAACCTTAGCTACTCGGTACCTGGGATCTGAGGATCTTGGTTGAAAAGGAATGAATGTCTTTGAGATTCTTATCTCCAGGTAACAAAAAGAAAAAAAGAAAAGAAACAAAACTGGAAATAGAGTTTTGCTCAAGTGGTAAAAATAAAAGTGTTGAGCAAATATTTCAGGGACAGCATTCAGACCATAAGTATAAGCCCTAGGAATGGTATACACTCATATGAACACACACACACACACACACACACACAGTGGGCTACTTCATGTGGACTACTTCTTAATACTACAAGTCCTTGGAAGACAGACATTTTGATAGTCTTTATACTGCCTTAATAAAGACTAGAGGCTATCAGCCCATAGTGTAGGCCAATTGCTATGATTTAGCCAGTTGATAGAAACAAAATCATTGTGGGATTTGATACCTAACTATAAGACTGTAATCTAATATGTGTTTGATACTTACACTTCTTAGCACTCATTAGGGTTGCCTTTAATTCTTTTATTTCAATGGTGGTTTTGTGTTTCAAAAAATAGACTAATACTTTCAGAAATTTTCTGTCATTCTGTAAGAAAACTAGCAAAGTTGCTAGCTAGTTTCCAAATATAAATTCTTCTTTGTAGAGAGGAGGATGGAGAGTGAGAAGAGACAGGGAGAGCTTTGTAAATATTGTTGTTATGGTTTGATATCTATTAATAAAATTTCATCTGAAATATATAATCCAACATGATTTTATTATTAAATTATAACTTTCCATCCTAATCTTAAAAATCTCCATTTGATAGATTTCGCTTTTTCCCTTTAACTTTTAATATATCAATATTTAAAGGAGATGAAGTTCCCCAAATCTCTCCCTTTACAAAAAACTATCATGAAGAAATAACAAGACCTGAGAAATCAATGTATAAACTAAGAACCAGTGGCTCTTGCCAGTAATACTATCTTCTGAAGAGGCTGATATATGAGCATTGCAAAGTGAATGAAGGTCCAAACCAACAAATCCAAGACAAACAACATACATATTAAAAACAAAAATGACCTTTATCAATATAGAAGCATATGTTTTGACTAACATTTCACTAATTAAACCCCTTTGATGCATTTTTATATCATGGAGGACACATTTAAATAGTGAAATAAAACAAGATGTACATACTTATCACAATAAAATGTGGATTATTCTGTTGCATTTCAGATTGACTTAAAACTAAAATAGAGATTATACAGTGAATGAGTGTATACATTTAAATATGTGCATGAACATTTATATATGTACATGAATTTATGTGTATATGTATATATATGTACAAATATGTATATATATATAGATCATGTATACACATTCAAACATACTCAGGCCCAAACACACCCAAATATTCACCTGTCCTTTGTGGTGTTTGATCATAGACACACTGAACAAAAACCCCAGGAAAAAAAAAGTATGGGAAAAAAAAAACTATGAGGCACTGTACACAATAAACTAGGAAAGAAACCTCAGAGCCTAGGATCCTTTGTGACTCAGAGTCTTGTGATCAACAGACAGATGATAACTTGTTTCTGGCAGGTAATGGGGAAGGACAGAGGTGCTGGTCTGTGGAAAGACCTAACAGTGATCATGTCTCCAACAATAGAAAAGCCAGATAGTATATGACTGTCATCTCAGCTATGTGGAAAGTGTGAATAGGAAGATCTCAGTCCAGGAGAGCCTAAACGTAAACACAAGATCATATTCCAAAAATAAAAGCAACAATGGATGAGGACATGGGTCAAGTGGTGAATCACCTGCCTAACAGCTGGCATGAAAAATACCAAAGAATAATAGTGTAGGATGAACACCTCTTAACAAATATGAGTTCAGATACTTTGGAAAACCTAAGGTACATTGGATGATTCAACTAAAGTTTCCTACATTCTGATGGAAATTTTAAAAGGCATATGACCGAAAAAAAAGATGGGGAGATGTAAAAGAAACAAAAACAAAACAAACAAAAAACATTTTGCAATCCTAGACAAACCATATTTGCACCGAACTTAGTCATTGTGGAAAGACCTATAGGGGGCGTTTCTTTGAAAGAGGAAGTTAAAAGTATGGATGCTTCAAAAGAAATACCTACTCCTATTGATATGTAAATCACCTTCCCTAAACAACCAATCAGGGACACTTCCTTTCATGGGTCCACCCTCTTTCAGTATAAATAGAGTGGAAGTCTGAGACTCAGGCATTGATGAAGAAGAGCCCACATCAGCAGGACAGAGGAAGTTTGGAGCTTGGATACTCCAGGTGAGGATCATAGTGGGAGAATCTACTCCTCTTTTAATTCTTCTCTCCTTGGTTTGGTGTGGTTGTTGGTGGTGGTGTTTTGCTGGTTGTGGGGATTGAACCCAGTCATAGGACACTATTACTGGACCACTTTGTGCTCAAGACTGGGCACTGTCCCTGGGACACTTTGTGGTCAAGGCTAGTGCTCTGAACCACTTGAGCCACAGTCCACTTGTGATTTTGGAGTGGTGAATAGGAGATAAGAGTCTGTGTCAGGGGGATTTTGTGGCGGAGGCGGATTCAAAGCTTGATCCTTGGATCTCAGTCTCTTGATTAGGTAGGCTTCTAGGGGTGAGCCACCAGCACCTCATTAGATTCTAGGAATGATGGACCCTGACATTGCCCAGGCCTTCCAGAAGGAAGTGAGCTGTGCCATCTGTATGAATACTTTCATAGAGCCAGTCACCCTAGAGTGCGGGCACAGTTTTTGTCGACCTTGTCTCTGCCTTTGCTGGGAAGAGACCCAGATTCCAGCCAGGTGCCCTGGGTGCAGGGGACCCTGCCAGCAGAGAAACCTCAAAACCAACGTGGTTCTGAGGAGCCTGGTGGCCATTGCCAGAAGAGCCAGCCTCAGGCGGTTCCTGAGGTCTGAGGAATACATGTGTGGGACACACAGGGAGACCAAGCAGATGTTCTGTGAGGTGGACAGGGCCCTGCTCTGTAGGAGCTGCTCCCAGTCTCAGGAGCACAGGGCTCACCAACACCATCTCATAGAAAGGGTTGCTGAGGAGCAGAGGGAGGTGATTTCAAAGCGGATGGATGCTGTATGGGAAAAGACTCAAGAAAACCAGCGCAATTTACATAAGAAGAGGAGACTCATCAACCAATGGATTCGTTATGTGAACCTATATGGAGGCATGACCCAAGATGCTTTTGCAATGTTGCAGCTGGGTGTCCGGGAGGAGGAAAGACAGCATTCCCAGCTATTGATCAATGAAGGAAGAGCCATGTTATTGCAACTCAGAGAAAGGGAAACACAAATGCTTCAGAAGAAGCATCAACTCAGGAAAACGTATCAGGAGCTGATGGAAACATACCAGAAGCCAGATGTGGAACTGCTTCAGGATGTAGAGTTGACCCTAAAGAGCTGTGAGTCAGTGTTGGTCTTCATGCCTCTCCCTCTGAAGCCACGGCTCAGTGCCCCTCCCATGCCTGGACTGATAGAGAGGCTCAGCCAGTACCGGGTGGAGATTTCCTTCAATGAAGCTGTGGGGAATCAAGTTCATGGGAGCAGTGTTAGACAGGACCGTCAATACGCAGTTTTGAATTCTGAAGATTCCCTCCTCTTCACTGCTTTTGGTCACCCAGTCTTCAGCTCTGGGAAACATTACTGGGAGGTTAGTGTAGATGACTCTTCCACCTGGGCCCTGGGAGTTGTTAGGGATTCTGCCATAGGGAGCAACCTCACTGAATATGAGGATGTTTTCCTCCTTCTGATTGTGAAGGAGAACACTCTTTACACCCTTTTTACCACCTCCCCATTGATGCCTCACTATGTAGAGAAGCCTCTGGGCCGGGTTGGTGTGTTTCTTGATCTTGATCATGGCAGTGTGAGTTTTTGGAATGTGGCTAAGAGTGTCCTTATCTGGAGATACCCCACTGGCTTTCTCCAATTTCCTGTCCGGCCCCTTTTTTCCAGGGGTTTCCCGTTGTCATAAGAGAAGAGACTATGTATTGGGAACTCTAAAGCAGAGAACCTTTCTCAAATGAAACAAACCACTAGTGATGTACTAATATGAATTTCTTTGTGCAATAATTGCATTATATTATAAAATATGGAGAAAACATAAAATAAAATATAGAATGTGAAAAAAATTGAATGAAGATAAGCTAACATTGCAACAATGCAACAAGAGAGCAAATAAGTATTAACAAAATTGCTACAAAAATAAATCCATGCCAAAATGAGTCCCCAGTTACTGCTTTTCACCGTGAAAGGGGTTGGGGCTCAGAATAACAAAAAATAACACTGAATGCAGTGGACACTGTTGTTTTACCAGTAATCCTTGCTGCTCAGCAGGCTGAGCTCTGAGCATGGCAATTCATAGCCAGCATATACAGGAAAATCCAAGAGATTCTTATCTCCAATTAACCACCAAAGTGGAGCTGTGGTCCAAGTAGGATGAAGAAAAAGAAAAAGAAACAACAATCAAAAGCAAAAACAAACAAACAAATACCCTCACGATCAGTGCTTATGACCTAAGTTCAAGCCCCAGGAACAGCCTAAAACAGAAAAGTAGTACTAGTTTCAGTGACACAAAATTCTAGAGCAGCTTTTTTATTAGTAGATTCTGTACTCCCCTTGGGAAGGAAAAAAAAGAAACACCTCGATCATACAGCATCTGAGTGTTTCACTTTCTTATACATTGGATTCTTTGATTAACTTTCAGTCCTAATTCCAAACAAAAATGAATAAATAAATTTGTACACTCAGAGAAAGAGCTGTTAATAATGGAGAAGAATGAAAATACGTAATTGAACACTAAAGATGAAGGCATGTCTCTAAATAGAATATGCATCATTTTTTAGTCTAAAAATGAACAGAATCCTAACTCAGGCTAAGAGATTCACTAACTGTGGCAAAGCTTACTTTATACATTAGGTACAGGTTACCAATAGCCACCAGTTGTAACAATACAACAGTATGCTGCCTAGGTGTGATACTCCTTGTTGCTGTCTCTCTTTCACTCTAGTGACTTAATTGCTGTGTTCATCCCCTTTGTCATTATCATATGTAGATAAAAATGATGCTTCCTTGAGAGACAGTGATGCAAATGTAGTGTTAGACTTCTACTTCCTTGCTGGCTATTTCAATATGGGAGAATTTGCTTTCAAAGACCATGGGTCAACAAGCAAGGACAAGGTCAAGATTGATTTGTACTAACCAAAGCTTGAAAGTGAAAGCTTATGTTAGGGACACTATAGAACCTACTACCCTAAAGATCTATATATCTGTATATGTACATATGTATATATGTGTATATATATGTATTATTTATATATATATATGTATATATATGAGCATTCCATAGTCTGAACTCTTATGTCCATTTACCATACCATTTTATAATAAGCATAGTCCTACATGGTGTTTAAAATAGAGAGAAGTGAAAAGGGAGATTGCTAGACTTGAGCTAGCATAAAAGCTCAGGGACAGATCCTGTATCCTGAGTTCAAGCCTAGGACTGTTTGGGGGGAATAAAAGAAAAGCAGGAGCCACCATAGACAATAGACTTGGGAGGAAGTGACCTCAGAACCTAGGGTGCTTTGATGACTCAGAGTCACTTGCTCATCAACAGTCAGCTGATTACTGGTTTCAGGCTGGTGATAGGGTAGGGGGAGGGGCCGATCTGTGGACAGACCTAACCATGATCACACCTCAAACAATAGTTCAGCAAGTATACATTTCATCTCAGCTGGATAGAAAGGGTGAATAAGAAGATGTCAGTTCAGGAGAGGCTAAGCATAAACACAAGTTCATATTCCAACAATAAAAGCAGAAGTGGACGAAGACATGGCTGAAGTCTAAAGCACCAGTTGAGCATCAGACCTGACAAATTCCAAACAAATGTAGGATGATCACCTATTAACAAACACAAACACAGCTACTTTTGAAGAGTCACAAGATACAGTAAATGATGCCACCTAAAGTTGCCTACAGTCTGGTGGAAAAGTAATAAACACATATAGAGAAGATAAACCTAAGTAAAAAAAAAAATGAAGAAAAAAACAAACAAGCACAAAAACCTTTTCCAAGCCTGGACAAACCTAATTTGCACCTAACCCAAATCACAACCTTTGTCTTAGTAGAAGGAAATTGTAAGCAGTTCTTTGAAAGAGGAGGTGAAATGTGTGACTGCCAGGATATAAATTACAACTCCTATGATATGTAAAGCAGCTTCCCTAAAAGACAACCCAGGGACACTTCCATTCCTAGGCCCACCCTCTTTAAGTATAAATAGAGTGGAAGTCTGAGACTCAGGCTTTGCTGAAGAAGATCCCACATCAGCAGTACAGAGGCCATTTGGATCTTGGATACCCCAGGTGAGGATCAGAGTGGGAGAATCTACTCCTCTCTTCTCTCCTTGGTTTGGTGTTGTTGTTGGTGGTGTTGTTTTGTTTGTTGTGGGGCTTGAACCCAGGGCCAAGGTGCTGTCCCTGGCCCACTTTGTGCTCAAGACTGGGCATTGTTCCAGGGCCCCTTTGTGGTCAAGGTTACTGCTCTACCACTTGAGCCCAAACCCACTTCTGATTTTGGAGTGGAGATAAGAGTTTCTTTGTGAAGGAAAACACTCTTTACACCCTTTTTACTACCTCCCCTTTACTGCCTCACTATATAGAGAAGCCTCTGGGCTGGGTTGGTATGTTTCTTGATCTTGACCATGGCAGTGAGGGTTTTTGGAATGTGGCTAAGAGTTCCCTTATCTGGAGATACACCATTGGCTCTCTCTGATTTCCTGTCAGGCCCCAGTTTTCCAGTGGTAGCCCATTGTCATAAGTGGAGAGTCTCTGTCTGCATTGGGAACTCTATAGCAGAGGCCCCCTTCTCAAATGAAGCAAACCACTAGTGATGTACTAATTTGAATTTCTTTGTACTGTAATACTATTTTGTTATGAAATATGGAGGTAACATAAAATATAAAATGCAAAAACAAAAAATAAACAATAAACTGAAGGTAAAATAAAGTAGCAATAATAAAACAAGAGAGTAAATAAATATTAAATGTTGCTATCAAAATAAACCCATAAGCTGGGCACAGGTGGCTCATGCCTATAATCCTAGCTACTCAGGATGCTGAGATCTGAGGATCACGGTTCAAACTAGCCAGGGCAGGAAAATCTGTGAGACTTTGAAGTCCAATAAAACACTCAGAAAACCAGAAATGGCACAGTGGCTCAAGTGGTCGAGCGCTAGCCTTGAACTGAAGAGCTGAGGGACAGTGTTCAGGCCCAGATTTCAAGCCCATTGACTGACAAAATAATAAAATAAAATAAATCCATGAATTCTGTGCCCCCCCAAAAAAACTTCTTTTCTTCCTGAAAGTCTTTTGAGCACAGCACATAAAGTACAACAACAATAATAACAACAAAAAATGAAATCTTTAATGCAGTGGGCACTGATGCTGAGCCCTGATGATGGCTGTTCACAGCCTGTGCATATAAGAAAGTCCAAGGGTCTCTCATGTCCAATTAAACACCAAAGTGGTGCTGTAGTTCATGTGGTAGGGAATCAGCCTTGAGAAAGAAGGAAAATAAAACTTCAGGACCAAAGCTCATGGCCTAAGTTCAAGCCTAAAACAGTACCAGTTTCAGTGACACAAATATCCAGAGCATTCTATTCATTAGTATATCCTCTTACCCATGCTGGGAAGTAAAGCAAAACAAAAACACCTCTATCCTAGATCATCAGAATCTTTAATCTTTTCTATTAGATTGGATTTTTTGATTAGCTTTCAGTCCTATTTCCAAAAAAGAAAAATATACTATATTGGCAAAATATTTCCTCTCAGAGAAAACACTTGTAGTAATACAGAAAAATGAAGATACATGGTTGAACTCTAAAAGAGAAGTCATATCTGAGATTAGAAAAAAATACAACATCATTTATTAGAGTAAGATAATACTAACTCAGGCTAAGAGATTCACTCTGACAAAGCTCCATTTATACATTATTCATTCTAAGAAGTTAACAATAGCCTCCAATTATAACAATATAACAGTATGCTGTCCAGGTGTGATTGCTGTTTGATTCTGTCTTTCACTCTAGGTGCTTGACTATTGTGTGTTAATGCCTTTTCTCATATAATATGGAGATGAAAAAAATGCTTAAATGAGGTACAATGAGGGGAAGTAGAGTTAGGCTACTACTTCCATTTGGGTAGTTCAGAAATAGGAGAATTTGCTTTCAAAACTCAATGGTCAATAAGCAAGAACAGGGTCAGGATTCATTCATAATAACAAATCCTGGAATGTAATCTTCCTTCCATCAGTGACACTACAGCACTGATTACCCTAAAAAGAATATACTACATTATTTCATAAAGTTTATATTCAATTGAAAATAATGATATTCTCCTTAAGTAAGTCCACAAAAATGATATACATTTATGTGTGTGTGTATATATATATATATGTATATGTATATTTCTGAGCATTTTTTTAGTTTGTTCTGTATCTGGCAGTGAGTTATTAAAATATGTATCAGTTTACCTTATTATTTTATAAGTATAGGCATAAATGTGTTTAAAATCCAAAGAAATAGGAGAGTGCTAGCCTTGAGCTAGCAAAAAAGCTTAGACATGGTGACTATACTCTGAGTTCAAGCCCCAGGGATAGCAGAGAAAAAAAGTAAAAAACAAAGGATTAGCATGTGTATAAATTTATATCTGTTCATGAATACATATGTATGTATACGTATATAAGAATATATACATATATAGTATATTTATATTCATGCACACACAAATACACTCAGGCAACAACACAGCAAATATTCATATATCTGTTTTGGGCACAACTGAGACACTGAGTTGAAGTCCTAAGGACATGCATGGGGGGCCGGGGGGACGTCGCGAGAGAGATGAGGCTCAATAGAGTTGGGAGCTCAGAACCCGGCATTCTTCCTTGACTCATAGTCAGGTGATCCTCTACAGTCAAGTGATTACTGATTTCAGGCAGGTGATTGGGAAGGGTGGAGGGGCTGGTCTGTGGGCCCACCAACCAATGATCAATAGAAAAGCCAGGTGGTAAATGCCTGTCATCTCATCTATGTGTAAAGTGTGAGTAGGAATATCTCAGTCCAGGAGAGTCTAAGCATAAACACAAGAACATATTCCAAAATAAAAGTATGGATGAGGACGTGGCTCAAGGGATGAATCACTTGCTGAGCAGCTGGCAAAAAAATACGGAAGAATAATAGTGTAGGATGATCACCGGTTTACTCAACAAATCTGAGCTCAGTTATTTTCTAAGACCAACAGGATACAGTGGATGTTTCCACTAAAGTTTCCTACATTCTGATGAAAGAGTAATAAAGACATTACCAAAATAAAATATGCAGAGAAGTAAAAGAAGCAAAAAATAAAAATAAAAAAACACACAAAAAAAATCCTTTTCCAATCCTGAGCTAACCTAGCTTGTATCTAACCTAAAAGATAATCCTAGTCATTATATAAGGAAGTTGTAGGAAGCATTTCCTTGAAAGAGGAAGTTACAGGTGTGGTTGGTAGCATATAAATTCCAACCCCTATTGATATGTAAATCAACTTCCATAAATAACCACTCAAGGACTTTTCCTTTCCTGGGCCCACCCTATTTAAGTATTAATAGAATGGAGGTCTGAGACAGGCTTTGCTGAAGAAGATTCCACATCATGACTGAGAGGGCTTGTGGAGCTTGCATATCACAGGGGAGGATCTTAGTAGAATCTATTCCCCTTTTAATTCTTCTCTCAGTGATTTGTTTTTGTTTTTGTTGTTGTCTACATGTGTGTATATGAATTATTTCTTAACCTTGGATACTATTTTTCCATTTGTTGTTCTCATGTGCAGGTTATTTTTCAGCGGTCAATACTTATTAATCAAGGCCATTTTTCTTGCGTGTTTCATTTCAAGTAAATTTTAAGATGCATACATTTTGCCCAGGTTTGTTTGTTTGTTTTTCTAAATAGGAGTTTGAATGTATCAATGAGTCCTTACAGGTGCTTTCTATGTCATATACATTGTGATTTCTCTGTAATCGAGGAAGCACAGAAAATATTATTTCTAGAATTTTCTTTTTTTGTTGTTGTTTTTTTTTAATTTAATTTAATTTTATTTGTGAACATACTGTACAGAGGGGTTACAATTACATGGGCAGGATAATGTGTACATTTCTTACCAAGCATTGCAGCCTCCTCCTTTGTTTACCCTTCACATCCCTCCTATTTCTAGAATTTTCCTGAAGGCTTTTTATTGTTATTTTACTCTCAATAGTAAAGTTTACATAACATAAGCAAGGAAATGGTATAAGGCTTGCTTATTCTAGGCAAAGGATCAGTTAAGATAATGTGGCCTCCAAGACATGGAAGTTTTTAATTTTCCTAACTTCAATTCTGTGGGGCTTTTCTTCCTTTTTGGAAAGGTACTCTTGTTCTACATTTCCTGAATTCATTTGTTTTTGCAATTAACCAAAATGTCACAGTCTTCTTTCTGTAAGAGTAAATTAATTTACATTTTATACATATGTGTGTATATGTGTAAGTGTATCGGTCAATACAGTTAATTAATGTTAATTATGAATATACATGTAGATACATAATATGCACTAAGATTTTTACTCAGTGCTTCCTGCTTCCTAAGCTGGTACTGCTTAGACCATATCTCCAACATGGCTTGTTGCTCATTGTTTTGGATGGGACCTCCAGCCTGTCTAGCCTGTGATGGTTAAGAGCCACAGTCCACTTGAGTCACTATCATCTGCCCTTGATGATAATTTGATATGTACCAACTGTGCTCAAAATCGCTATATATTAAATCATTTACTCCCTTCAAGCATACAATGTATTAGTTATTTTAAGTTACCCTATTTAAATGCTTGCATTTAAATAGCTGGGCACCAGTGGCTCACGCCTGTAATCCTAGCTACTCAGGAGACTGAGATCTGAGGGTCACAGTTCAAAGCCAGACAGAAAACTCTGTGAGACTCTGATCTCCAATTAAAAACCACTGGAAAACTGGAAGTGGTGCTGTGGCTCAAGAGGTAGAGTGCTTGCCTTGAGCTGAAGAGTGCAGGGACAGCGCCCAGGCCCAGAGTTCAAGCCCCACGACCGACAAATAAACAAAAACAAAAACAAAATTAAGACTGTAGGCAAAAAGACAATTTTTCCAGTGTCCCATGGTACATAAAATATAGAGGTGAAATCAATAATAGTTGATCATACACTAAAATATCTTTGAATTAAACATAAAAAAGATTACATTCTCGCTGGGCGCTGGTGGCTCACACCTGTAATCCTAGCTACTCAGGAGGCTGAGATCTGAGGATCGCGGTTCAAAGCCAGCCCAGGCAGGAGAGACCGTGAGACTCTTATCTCCAATAAACCACCATAAAACCGGAAGTGGCGCTGTAGCTCAAGTGATACAGCGCTCGCCTTGAGCTGAAGAGCTGAGGGACAGCGCCCAGGCCCAGAGTTCAAGCCCCACGGCTGACCAAAAAAAAAAAAAAAATTGCATTCTTTAGTCACTACCATTTTTATACATAATATAATAAATCTAATATAATGCAATAAACCTAGTATGCATGTAAGTTTACAAAATCAATATTTTTATTAGAACTGTGTCATATTAGTAGATTAGTTCTGAGAGAACTATTTTATTATGTTACACATTTCTGATCATGTTCTCCTTTACTTCACAAATGTAAAACATTCAATTTAGTTTATTGCTCAACCTACTCATCTCCTTTTTCTTCATAGATTTTCTATTATATCTACCTACCTGTGGACAAACATATAGTGTATAATATTATTGTTATAATTACCATTTTTTGCAAGAATTCTCTATTATCTTCATTCTCTATTTACATTAGTATCTAGTGTAGTTTTGGACAAAATATCATTTTCACATCCCTTATCATGACATGTATTTTTATGTAATGTGTCTAATCAGTGGAGGCATAATTTATGAAGTCAATATATCTTATCAAAAGCCATGTGATGTTAGGGACATTAACCTTGTTGTTACAAAAGGTGTTTGTGTTATTCATTAAGAAAAAAGCAGCAGATGGAACTATTAGAAAGTTCAAAATTGGAGCACTTACCTTTCAATGGGCCACATTTAGTCACATATGAGAGAAGACATTTTCCTTTTACAATATCACAATATTTACAATATTACAATATTTTACTTTTCTTAAATCATATTTAAACTGCTTTTACCTAATATTTAAACTGGTTAAACACCATCAGAATGAAGAGACACCTAGAAAATATATAACTTGTTTTTAAAAAATGAGAATGAGAACCAAAGTAATTGGGACCCATATCTCATGCCTATAATCCTAGCTCCTAAGAAGGGGCAGGATCATGGTTTGAAGCCAGTCTTGGCAAGAAAGTCCACTAGACTTTTCTCTCCAATTAAGTACCAAAAAATGGTGGAGGGCGGTGGAGCTTGAGGTGGAGTTTTCACTCAAGTGGTGGAGTGCTAGTCTTGAGGGAAAAAACAAACAAACTCAGGGACAGTGCCCAGACTCTGAATTCAAATACCAGGGCCAGAACAACTACAACACAAAAGATAATCAAAGGTGGAGAAATGTATTCCACATATGTAGACTTCTACAGAAAATAGTAATCTATTATCTTTTACATGTTACTGAATTGGACATTCATAGTTTGCAACTGTTCTGCTATTGAAGATAAATGCAGTTAAGAAATTGAAATAAAACAATATTAATTAACATAATATACATAATATATTATATTATGTATATATTGTACAAAATGAATATTACATAATATGTTATGCATTATATTAACAATATTCATTATAAATATCTTATATTAAATTACATATACAATAAACACTTGCCAGCATTATCCTTACTGTAGGTTATTCTAACAAAAGTGATTTAAAAATCTCAATTTTTTTTTTATTTCCTTTATAGCAGAGATATTGAGCACTTCTTTGTATGTTTATTGGATATTTTTACTTCTTCTGAGATACATTGATTTAGCTTCTTTGCTCATTGGGTTATTGATAGTTTAAGGGTTTAGATTTGGGGCTTCATATATATACTATTTCTTATGCCATTTAACAATATGTTTTCATTTTAGCACAGAAATTTAAGAACTTACTCAAAGCAGAATGATAGTTCAGTAAATAAAGGTCATTCAGGCTAAATAAAATCTTGTCTATATTAAAACTGTTCTTTCTGAGATGATATTCTAATCTAACAAATATGTACTTTTAATTTTTCCAATATATTTAGTCAAAATATATGTACATTTAAAAATTAGTCTTACTTTTCTGGGCATCAAAGCTTTTTCAGTGAAGGCTGAAACAGTTCAGCCATGATCCCCTCCCATGTTTGGTGCTGTTAATTTGGAAATAACCAGAGGTTTTCTGCTTTGGCTAGCTCTGAACAAAAATTCTCTGATCTTAGCCTCCTGCATAACTAGTTAAGGGGGTGAGCCAGTGGTGTCTGGCCAATAGTCACACTTTTGTTATCATTGTATACCAACTTAATTATGGGATTCTAACAAATTAATTATTGCAATTATTTAGCATTCTCTGTAAATGTCATATCCTCATCACCTTGAATGACATGGTTGAAGAAAAATCATTGCTTCCTTCCTTTTCTTTTGTCTTTTTCCTTCCTTATTTTCTTCCCCCTTTCTTCCCTCCCTTAATTGCTTCCTTTGTCTTTCCTTAATTTTTTTCTTCCTGCCTTGTTTCTTTCCTTCCTCTCTCATTTTCTCCCTCCTTCCTTTTCTTCCTCTATTTTGGTAATAACAATTTGCCTAATGACCTTAAAGTAACTGATTGATATACTTAAGAAATTGATGAAGAAATATAAATGATTTTTTTAAATTTTTTTATTGTGAAAATACTGTACAGAGGGTTTATAATTACATGGGCAAGATAATGAGTATATTTCTTATCAAGCACTGTAGCCTCCTCCTTTGTTATAAATTAATTTTTACCAAAGAATCAGAATCTATCAAAATAATGCTTGATATTATAAATAAGAGAAACAAGGTAATATCTGACAATATGAACAGTGGATGGTTTTCATAGCATAAACATGCCCACTATAAAGCAAGAATAGCCAAGTAGAGCCAGAAGAGAACTAATGAGACAGAACCAGTATTCAAATGAACAGTGCCTAAGAATTTTCTAATTATGATGAGACCCTTACAGGTATTAGATGTGTGATTATAGCTTAAGTAATTACAATGAAGCATCACCCTGACACAGTTTATGAAGCTTTTACATAGCAAATGATAATAAAATAAATCTCAAAAAATTCAATTCGAATATAAAAGAGACCTTTACTTCACTGAATAGTCCAAAGAGCAGGTTTGGATCATTAATGATGGGTGTCAGAAGACAGTAAAGTAGCATTTTGTATTTACAAAGGAAAAATGCTAACAACCTAATGAATGTACAATAAGTGAATATAACCTTATACAAGATATAAGTAAAATATATTCAGTTAAACAGTGAAAGAAGTTGAGTTTGAAACAGCATTCATTAAAGAGAGTCTTGCAGGCAAAAGGAGACTGACAAAAATGTGAACAAATAAGTAAAAAGATGGAGTTAAAACACACTGAAAGAGCTAAAGGTGTAGGTATGTATTACCTATAGGATTTATGCACTGTTGTAAACATCAACAGTATTCCTCATGATGAAAATAGTATATAAGAGCCAAGCATCCATGGCTGATGCCTCTAATTCTAGCTACATTGGAGGCTGAGATTTTAGGATCACAGTTCAAAGCCAGTTGGAGGGGAGGGGAAGAGGTTGCTCCATAGACCCTTATCTTCAATTACTCACCCAAAAGCTGGAAGTAAAGCTGTGTCTCAAGTGGTAGAATGTTATCTTTGAGCAGAAAGGGGCTCAGGGACAGTGCCCAGACCCTTAGTTCAAGCCCCAAGACCAACTTCTGCATACACACACACACACACACACACACACACACACACACACACACA